>NC_136262.1:134109620-134114620 GCF_964187855.1 Myxine glutinosa | reverse complement strand
GAGGGGGAAGGACACAAACACAACATTTGAGAGCAGGGACCGAGAGACGTGGAGACATCGAGAGATCTGTGGGAGGGAGAGGGCTTTGGGGGGGAGGCATGTGAAGGGGGGGAGGCATGTGAAGGGGGGGAGGCATGTGAAGGGGGGGGGTGGGAGAGGTATAAACATATGGACACTGCCAGGATTTCCAGGAAATAAGTTGGAATTTCAAACAAGGTGGATCTGGGGTGAATTAGTGGGGGTAGAAAAGATCAAGGTTATGGATGGGGGAAGATAAGAGATGGTGGTGAACAGCTGTTTTAAAGACCTGGAGGGAGGAGAGGGATTGAAGGGAGTGTGGGAGTTTGTTCCACAGGCGGGAGAAAAGAGGAATGAAAGAGTGAAGGTGAGCAGAGAGCCGAGATTTCGGCAGTTTAACCATCAGAGGGTTGCTGGCAGATCTTGTGCGACCTGTAGGAATATTTGGGGGACAGAGCACAGAGAGAGCTGGGGGAGCAAGGCCGGAGAGGAGTCGGTAGAAGACAGAAAGACCACCTACCTGCCTGCGGTGAGTGAGTGAAAGGCCCTCAGAGATAGCTTCATCGCGGGAGATTCCAATGATTTTGAAAGCTTTGGATTCAACAGCGTGAAGCCGAGCCAGGTGTGAGGCAGGAGCACCAGCCCATAGGGGAGAACAGTATTCCATTGAGCTGCGGATGAAAGCCTTGTAAGTGGTGAGGAGCTCAGGTGTGCCGAGGAAGGACTTCGCACGACGGAGGATGCCCAGTCGGCGACTGGCTTTGGAGGCCAGCTTGGAAATGTGGTTTTCCCAAGAAAGATCATGGCAGATAGTGAGACCCAAAAGCTTGAGTGACAGAACTTCTTGGAGAGGATTGTTGAGAAAGTAGATGGGAGGGTTGTCCAGTCGATCTTTTCGGAGAGACATAGTAAGAGAGTGAGATTTGGCAGGATTGAAAGACATGTTCCACTTGTTTGACCAGTCTGTGATTTTGTCCAGGTCTTCAGAGAGTGAGGAGGCTGCAGACTGCCGATCTGAGGGAAGAGGAATGGAGCGGCAGAGAGTGGAGTCATCAGCAAAGAGATAGAGAGGATTTTCCAGAGAGTCAGAGAGATCATTGATAAAGACCAGAAAAAGCACAGGGCCCAGCACACTTCCTTGGGGAACTCCAGCCTGAACAGGAAGGGGAGATGAGAGAAATCCATTCAGGGCCACACGTTGACTACGACCAGAGAGGAAGTCCGCAAGCCATGCATGGAGATTTCCATGGATACCATAGGAGGAGAGTTTGGTGAGCAGAGCTGGGTGCCAGACCGTATCAAAGGCCCTTGATATGTCAAGGGAGACAGCTCTGATTTCCTGTTTGGCATTGAGGACCTCCATCCATTGTTGAGACAGCAGAAGCAGCATGTCCAGAGTAGAGTGACCTGGTCTGAAACCAAATTGATGATCAGAGATCAAGCCATTGGAGAAGAGGAAAGATTTCATATCCGAAGCAATGATGGATTCCATGACTTTGCTGATAATTGGGAGCAGGCTGATTGGTCTGTAGTTGCAAGGATCTGTTTTTGCACCTTTTTTGTGTAAAGCGGTAATGTTAGCTGATTTCCAGGATGCTGGCAGATGACCTTGAGCAAAAGATAGGGTGAAAAGAACAGAGAGAGGGTGAGATAGAGCGGCAGAGCAGGATTTTAAGACCCGTGGGCTGATGCCGTCTGGTCCAGTTGCAGAATCAGAGTCGAGGTTTGACAAAAACTCCTCCACCTTGTCAGGAGAGAAGGACACAGAGTCCAGGAGCAGTTGGGTTCGACTGGGAAAGGTGGGAACAGAGAGAGATGGGTTTGGGACTAAGGATTTCGAGGCGAACACAGAGTTGAGGCATTCGGCTTTGTCACGTGCGATGTCAACTGTGTGGCCATTTGAGGTAAGGGAGGGGATGGAGGGGGAACAAACACCAGAAACGGATTTGACCAGACGCCACCAGGATTTGGAGGAAGGAGACAGGTTTGAGAGTTCATTCTTGAGTGAGGAGAGATAGTGCTTCCTGGCACTCCTGAGGGTAGACACACACTTGTTCCGAGCTTGGTGGAAGGAACTGAGATTTCCTTCAGTTGGATTAGCCTTCCAAGAGGCAAAGGCAAGTTGTTTCAGGGCAACTGCCTCACCACAAGATTCAGTGTACCATGGACGGGAGGAAGGGTAAGACAATTGAAGGCGAGATGGGATAAATCTGTGCATGAGAGAGATCAGTTTGCTTTGGAAGAATTCCCAGGAAGAATTGATGTCAGAGGCAGTGGAGATGGGAGACCAATCCAGACGATTGATGGCTGCTTGAAGACCGTCCCAGTCGGCCTGAGTGAAATGCCAGACTCGTCGACGCTGAGGAGGCTCTCTGAGAATGGCCAGAGAGATGTCCACTTTGACAAGCACATGATCAGAAGAACCGATTGGAGCAGAAGAAGAGCAGCAGACATTAGCAGGGAAGTTTGTCATAACCAAGTCTAGAAGAGAAGATACTCCATTGGCTGAGATCCGGGTCGGGAAATTGACAGATTGTGTCAATCCCAGTGAGTCACAGAAGTCCTTTGCTGAGGTGCCATGACTAGTGAGAGAGGAACCCACACCCAACCAGGTGGCATGATGACAGTTGAAGTCACCACATATGAGGAAGAGAGAGTTGGGATGAGTGGATAGAAGTTGGTCCATGTTGTCAGACATTGAAATGTAGATGGAGTCATCACTGTTTGGGGGACGGTACAGAACACATATGAACAAAAGGTGGGAGCGGAGAGGAAGCCGTAACCAGAGGTACTCCTGCGGGTGAGGAGGAAAGAGAGCAGTGCAAGGAGAGTGAGGAAGAGAGTTTTTGACAAAGATAGCCACCCCACCACCAGGCCGAGGCTCAGGTCTATCATACCGGAGGAGGGAGTAACCAGGAAGAGATATTAAGGAATCAGAGACATCTTGAAGGAGGAAAGTCTCTGTTAAGCAGATCAAGTCTGGATTGTCAGAAGCAACCTGTATGGAGAGATCAGTCAGGTTTGAGCGAAGGCCCCGGATGTTTGAGGTCCATACCGTTAATGAAGAGAGAGGGGGAGCATCCGGTACAGGACAGGGGAGGGGAGGAGTAGGGTAAGATGAAGGATGAGAGGGGGAGGTAGGGAGAGCAGTTGATAGTGTTTCAGATGTTGCAGAAGAGTTCCAAGAAAGGGAAGGATGAGGAGGATGAAAGGTTTGCTGGTGAAGGGATGCGGCACAGTGAGGGGTTGTTTGAGGGGGGGCAGAGGAAAGTAGAAGGTTTGGGGGGGTGGAGGTATGAGATAGAAGGGAGACGAAGTGGGGAGGAGGCAGCTTGGAGGAGGAGGGGGGAGGAGAGAGAATTGGAGAGGAATGGTATGGGGGGAGAATTGAATGGGAGGGATTGGGGGGGAGTTTTGAAGGGGAGGAGTGAGGGGGGAGTTTAGGAGGGGAGGGGCAAGGGGGGAGTTTTGGAGGGAAGGGGAAAGGGGGGAGATCAGGATGTACAAAAGATGAGTCTCTCTTTAAAAGTGTTATTGAAAAAGAAATTTTAGCTTTGCAAAGCCATCTGTCACCTTCCAACACAATGGAAACGAATCTTTCATTGGCCAAAAAGAAAGCTATTCTCAACAGGCTATGTGTAAAACAAGCTAGAGGTGCCATGGTTCGTCTCCGTGTGGAGAATTTGCGTCATCTGGACGTGCCTTCTAGTTTCTTCTTTCGACTTGAACACACTTCAAAGGGTAGCGAGCAGCTCACCTTGTTACGGACTGTGCAGGGCAATATGATAAAGGATCACAAGGGCATTAGAACCCTGGTTAAAGATTACTTCTCTGATCTGTATTGTAGGAAAGACATTGATGACGAAATGGTGCATTCTTTAACCGCGTCCTTGCCCACCTTGTCAGCTACTGCACGTCAAGAGCTGGACAGAAAGATAACTATGGAGGAACTGTTTGTTGCACTACAAGCCTTGCCGAATGGAAAAGCCTCTGGCTTGGATGGACTCCCCGTAGAGTTCTACAAAGCTTTCTGGGAGCTCTTTGGGACGGAACTGTTGGAAATATTTTCTGACAGTTTACGACTCGACCAACTGCCACTCAGCTGCCGTAGAGCGGTGCTTGCCCTAATACCCAAGAAGGGAGATCTGCATTGGGTGGAAAATTGGCGTCCGATATCCTTGCTATGCGTGGATTATAAAATCTTTTCCAAGGCTCTCACCAACCGGCTCAGAGTCGTGATTGGGGAGATCATACACCCAGATCAATCTTACTGTGTCCCTAAAAGGTCAATTCACGACAGTATCTTTATTGTACGTGACATGATTGATATCTGCTCTCTCGAACAAAGAAATGTTGGTCTGGTGTTCCTCGATCAAGAAAAGGCCTTCGATGCCATCGATCACTTTTATCTTTTCTCTGTTTTACGGGGGTTTGGTTTTGGTGAATTTTTTATCTCTCACGTACAGCTACTGTATAATAACATTTTTAGTTTAGCAAAAGTTAACAACATTTTATGTCAGCCTTTCCCGGCTAGTAGAGGCATTCGTCAAGGTTGCCCTCTTTCCGGCCTCCTGTACTCCCTCGCGATTGAGCCTTTGCTCGTTCGTTTGCGCGCACGTCTTCCTGGTTTCGTTCCTCAACCAACTGCGAACCCGTTCAAGGTAATTGCTTATGCAGACGATCTTTGTGCAATCGTTCACTCGGATGAGGACGTCTTGGCCTTGGTCCAATGCGTCCATGAATTCAGTTTGGCAAGTTCGGCAAAAGTGAATTGGAAAAAGAGCAGAGCTCTCTACCTTGGTCCGCAAAATGGCGCCACTCCTCCGACTCTGCCGGAGCAACTCGAATGGGCATGGGATGGCGTTCTTTACCTTGGTGTCTTTCTTGGTACCGAAAACTTCATTTTGAGAAACTGGGAATCTCTCATAATTAAAACTGAGAGGCGGCTGCTAAAATGGAAGGGCTTACTCTGCCAACTCTCC
>NC_136262.1:134032120-134104620 GCF_964187855.1 Myxine glutinosa | reverse complement strand
GAGGGTTTATGTATGCTATTAGCCAATTGATTAAGCAATTAATTATTTCACGTCTATTATTTATTTACTTCAATTAATCTTAATCAATTCAATTCAATCAATCTATATAATAATAGCGTAAGGACTCGACTTTGTTATCCCTTTTACGCCGCACCCAGTGACCCGATGCCCACGGCACTCATGGATTTACGATCTACGAACCGCGCTCTTTGTTTATCACGTACAGCCATACTCGAAAAATCTGAATTAGCCGACGTTGGCGCCCAAAAGCATCCGATTAACTGCCGATACGACGCCATGTTACAACGCCATCGTATTGGCGTCTGCTGGGCGAAGGCGAAGCGAGCCGTCCCCTAATTGGGCAGTCGAGTGGTGTGAACATGGGTGGTGTGAACCAAATGGTCTTTTTATTCCCTTGAACATTTTAAATTAGGATATATAAGGAAACGTCTTTATCGTCATTTTAATAAAGTTAAATGCAGTGACGTTTCGATACTCGGGGTGCGTTGCATAAATCCTCGTAACTCAGAGAGGTGTAGCAGGTGGCGAGACGTAAGGAAGCTTAAAGATAACGAGCTGAAAACAGACGAACGATATGTCAATCCCTTTCTACACCGAACGGAAATAAAAGTATGAGAGCGGGAAGGCATGGCCTGAGCACTTCGAGCAGAGAGACTGATTGGACTTAACTTAAAGAGAAAAAATTGGAGCTTAACGGAAGAAGAAGATCCCATGAGCGCTCCCCTATGCCATCCTAATGGTACACTCTATCCATACACCACATCCTCCCTTCCGTGGATGTTCCACGGGTTTCGGCTTGTCAATCAATATTTGTACACCTCTCCCTCCCAATACCGTCTCTATTTGCTGAATGGCTGCAATGGCGCGTGCTGGAGGATGTTATTTATTTATTTGGCATGGGGCCGGTGTACTTTGAATGTATCTCTACTTGTTTTCCAATTTTTTTGTCGGGGCTGAAAACATTTCCCTCCACTCACTAAGGAATGAAGTCGGGGATCATTTAATATTACCTTTCACATAGCGACATAGACTATCGGCAATACTGCCATGCAACGCATAGAGACTGTATTGGGAGGGAGAGGTGTACAATGATTGATTAATTGCATAATTAAAATCAATAAATAGTGATCAAAAAATATTTTCTTAATCAATTGGCCAATAGCATACCTAAACCACCAGTGCTTCATCCGAAGCTGTAACTTTTTGAAAATTAATTAAATAGGTCATTAATCGAAAAAAAAAAAAAATAATTGATTAATTAATAAATAATTAATCAATAAATCAAAAATACGCTTTACAGTCAAATCACTTGGTCATAATAGGTTTATGCAACATGTCTATGAAACATAGACCACATTTCACACTATCGAGCGACTTTTTTAAAAAACTCCAAATTATTTTTTCAAAAAATTTCAAAACGTTTTTATGCCCAAAAACAAGCCGCAGCACTCACTGATGAAGCTCTGAAAGTTTCACGAAGATCCATTTGGTCATCTGTGAGAAAAATGGTGGCATACAGACAAACGTTTGTCTCTCATGGTATGGATGCTATATGATGATGATGGTGGTGGTGCATGATACTGGCAGAACTCAAATTACAAAGGTTGGCGGAGAGTTGTTTGTGTCTGGGGATGGTAGGAGTGTGAGGATTAATTGATGTGCAGAAATCCAATGTGCCATGTCGATGTGGTTGTTTTATTTAAAAGTCTTGGATCCATTTCTATAACTTGGGCTGTCTTTTTGTTGTAGAGATTAGTTTTCCTCTAACAGAAATGAATTCCCATCATTTGAGCTCTGCCTACAACCTCGACTTATTGTTTTGATTCTTTGAATTTAAAACAAGATGGGGGGTCTTGGTGAAGATTCTAGAGAGAGGAAGAAAAAAAGTTCGGTATCAAGAGAAGGAATTGTGAAGAAAGTGCTTAAAGACGCTCCCTTCTCCATTACCCCAGGTGACTCTTTTAAGTGATGTCTTCGAACCCCGGGGAAGACACTGGAACGGCTGACAAATCCATTACCGAGTGACAGGTGGATGTGAAGGAGCGATGGGGAAAGGAGGAAGGCTGCCTCGAATTTCCTTTTTTCTTTTCCGAAGCCCTGTTTTCCTGGGGCACCTTTGTTTCTGTCCTCTTTCACTTTCACCTGCCATCTTTCACAGGTCACCTCTCCTGGGGCAGCAGTCACCTGTCCTCTTTCACTTTTCCTTTTACAGTGCTGAAACTTCATGAAGGAAATGTTATTCAATTTCTCGTCTCCTAAAGGAATTTACTTAAATTTGAGAAATTCCATTTAAATATTTATTTACTTATTTTCTAACCAAGATGAAGGCCCATGGAAGAGCAAGATTCCAGAGGGTAACAAGGAAACGACCTGATAGTGGACAACACCTGGACACAATGCGTATGGGAGAATGAACGAACAGAAAATGACGTGAGAAGGGGGGCGGAGAGTGATGAGGGGGAGTACAACAACCTTCAGGTAACAGAGTCCAGTTGTGTAGTGTTAATGTGGTATGAGTAGATATTCTACTTAGTCTTCTCATTATTAGCCCCCGTTGGTCTTCGTCCAAAATGGGGGCTTATCGATTGGGTCTTGTCCGTGCGTCCACAACCATATCTCGGAGATGTATTGACCAATTTTGTTCATACTTGGCACAAAGACAATAAATGATGGTATACATAAGCACATCGTTTTGTTTCGCAATGAGATCAAAGATGGCCAACTGGCGACCATTTTGTTACTTAAACATGTCCCCAACCATTTCCCGACATGCATGGACCGATTTTTTTCAGACATGGCACAAAGACAATACATGAGAGTGTACATATGCAGAAGATTTCGTTTTGTAATCCAACCGAAGATGGCCGACTGACGGCGTTCAACTCCATACTAAAACCAAGGGGGCTACGACATTTTATGACTTTCTCTTCTTGTTTTTTACTGACAATAATTTAACTTCACAGACTTAGGTCGGCACAAATCTGACAGGTTGGTGCACAGGTTGCCTTGAGCCACGAGCTGATGGCGCCGAAAGGTTGGGTGTGGAAATGTGGAGGTGGGTGGGGGGTGGGGGACGGTTATTGATGAATAAGTTGTTTGGGACCTTTTTGTTGTGTTCTGGAATTATTTTTGATCAGTCTTGAAGACAGACAGTCTAGTGCTACAGCACAGATGGTAGGACTGAGACTAGACTGTTTTCACAACCCTATCTAATGCGTTACATTCGTTTTTCATGCCTGTAGTTCATGTCCTTTATGACGTCATTAAAAACAGTACATTTCCTGTTTGGAAGAATTTTCAATTTTCTTTGACTGCCAGACAGGCAGACAGAGTAAAAAATAATTATCTCGCTCTTCTCTGTGCATATGCGATCGGGACAAATTCAGAGCCAAAGTATTGCGATTTTATGTGATTTTCCCCCAAAATTTACCAAGTCCGCCATTCTGACATACTTCCAGTCATGTGATTGGAATGATCTCCGCAATTTAACATCAGGACCCCAGCAATGTCACACGTTGAAGGATATGTTATTTATTTTTTTGGCAATGGTATTGTGTACTTTGTTTGTTGTTTAACCCAACTTGTTTTCAGCTTCTTTTAGAAGCTTTGTGAGCCATTTAAAGTAACAATCCTTATCTGGCATGCACGGTATATGTCCCCTGCCCCAAGTCCAACGACTGGTATTGATAGGGGAGGGATTATGTACATCCGCGTTGAGCATTCTGGGGGAAATTACATCATTTTGAAAGTCACATATTGGAAGCGAGATCACTGGCCGATAGTTGGTCGGGTCTATTTTGCACCCTCATTATAAATTGGAGTGATGTTTTCTGAGTGCATGCAGAGGTGAGGTGGCTAAAGTAGGATAGACTGAATAAGGCAGATAGAGGGGGAAGAAGAACGATAGAGCAAATTTGAGAACATGGTACTGATGCCATCTGGGCTGGTCGCTGGAGCAGGCTCAAGGCCGGACCAAACTTTTTATACTTTCTCCGGTGAGGACAGAGTCCAGCAAATAAGTGGGTATGTCCGGGTAAGATGGACACAAAATGCCATGTGTTGGGAACAGAAGATCTTTCACTTTCAGGGTTGTATTGAATTGGCAGTCTTATTGTTTATCATTTGGGAGGTGAGCATATGATACCTACTGGACATCATCTTGGACAGCTGCAAAAGATGACCAATTAAGCAGTCTTCAGGAGCATTAAAACAACAGAAGTGTCAAACTACGTCTTGTATTAACATTGACATAAGGACGGTAACTTTGCTGAATGAGGGATGCCATTGCTATACAGTTATCACATGTTTGCTTAAAGGGTACATGTGATGTGCATTTACATTCGTCGTCTCATGGTAGTCTTCTACACACAGTCGTGGCCAAAATTATTGGCACTCTTGCACTTTTTTCAAATAATTCACCATTTCTTCCAGAAAATTGTTGAAATTAAACAATCTTTAGGTGTCCACATATGTATTTCTTTAGTTTGCAGTGAAACAAAACAAAAAAAGCTGAAAAAATTACTAAATCTTAGCTTATTCCACACAGAAATCCTAAAATGGCCTGGACAATATTATTGGCACCTTTTAGAAGTTGTGAGAAATAATTATATTTCAAGCAGGTGATTCTCCTTTATTTTGGAATTGAACTCACCTATGGTGAGTTGCAGGTGCCTGCAATATGAAAATCACTCTTTCAACCAGTTTGAATAGAGAAAAGGAGTCATTCTGCTGTTTTGTGTCACTGTGTGCACCGCAATGAGCACGGAGAAAAGAAAGAAAACCAGAGAATTGTCTGAGGAAGTCAGACACAAGATTGTAGCCAAGCATGGACAATCTCAAGGCTACACGTCCATCTCCAGAGACCTTGATGTTCCTGTGTCCACCGTACACAATGTTATCAGGAAGTTTAAGGCCCATGGCACTGTAGCCAACCTCCCTGGACATGGCCGCAAAAGAAAACTTGATCGAAGATTGCAGTGAAGGATTGTTCAAATGGTGGAGAAAGCACCTCGATCAACTGCCAAACAGATTCAAGCTGATCTTCAGACACAAGGTACGACAGTTTCAACTCACACCATCCATCGCCAACTCAATGAAAGGGGGTTCTATGTTAGGAGACCCAGGAGGACCCCGCTGCTGAGAGAGAGAGACACATAAGAAAGCCCATCTGGAGTTTGCCAAAACACACCTGAACAAGCCAAAATCCTGGGAGAATGTACTGTAGACAGATGAGACCAAATTAGAGCTTTGTGGTAAGGCACATCATCTTTATGTTTACAGAAAACAAAATGAAGCCTTCACAGAAAAGAACACCTTCCCTACAGTCAAACATGGAGGAGGTTCAGTGATGTTTTGGGGTTGCTGTTCTGCCTCTGGCACTGGGTGCATTGAATGTGTGCATGACATCATGAAATCAGGAGATTACCAAGGCATTTTGGAGCGCAATGTTCAACCCAGTATCAGAAAGCTGGGTCTCCGTCGAAGGTCATGGGTCTTGCAGCAGGACAATGACCCCAAACACACTTCAAAAAGCATCCAACAATGGTTCAAGACAAAACGCTGGACTGTTCTGAAGTGGCCAGCAATGAGTCCAGATCTAAATCCCATTGAACACCTGTGGGGAGATCTGAAAACAGCAGTTGGGAGAAGGAACCCTTCAAATCTGGGAGAACTGGAGCAGTTTGCACAAGAAGAGTGGGTGAAACTGCCAGTGGAGAGGTGTAGGAAGCTCATTCATGTCTATAGGAAGCACTTGACTGTACTTATTTTGTCCAAAGCCCGTGCTACCAAATATTAAGTCTAGGGTATCAATAATTTGGTCAATGCCATTTATTTTTATTTTCTGATTTAAAAGGATATATTAAGTTCGGAATCAAAAACAAAGGTTCTGTAATATTAACAGTGAAATAACGAATTGTGGAGACCAAATACTTTTGTTAATTTCAACTTATTTTTCGAGAAAATTGTGAGTTATTTGAAAAAAGTGCAAGGGTGCCAATATTTTTGGCCACGACTGTAGCACAATTGCACCAATAACTATGATTTTCATCTTTCACAATGTGGGATTTGTGGCTTTAATGAGCACCAAGGTTACCTTTCACAGGTAAGAATGGATTTGGCTTGCATTATTCGGTGAGTTTAATATCCTGCAAAAAAGTACGAGTTGTTGAAAGGACTTCAAGAAAGACGTCATTGGAAGAAGTTTGTGGTGCAAATAAGTAAAAGGACCAAATTGAAAGAAAGATGCTGAGACAGAGAGACAATTGCGTGGAGACGCAGAGTGACAGAAGGTCGATTCAGGAGGAGATCGCAGGGAGTTCGGCGATGGCACGTGCCGATGATGGAGTGACCCTGCGGTGAGGCCTTCAATGCGAGATTGGGGGTCATGGTTCACGTCCCAGACAAATGGGTTCCCAGCTGCTCGGAAGGAAGATGTCCCCTCCAGACGAGAGCACAGTACCTTAGTGTCAGCACTGCAGACCATGTTCTTTTAGCTGGAAATGCAGATTCAATGTTACCAATGGCTGCCAAACGCAGTGGCTACTCGATGTCGTCCTTTTCTTTTTGGGTCCAATTCTCAGTCCGGCAAATGCTTTCTCGCCAATTTAAAACCCATTTATCGTCTTGCGTCGATGCACACACACCCCCACATCACTTCATTTGACTGAACATTTTGCTTTGCCCTTAAGGGATATTGCAATGCAACATGGGGCAACATGATTCAATAAATATACATTGTTTGCCAAGGACACCTGGTGAGCTCTCTTCGTATTTTTGAAGGCATTCAGTTGTATGTTGGAGGAAAAGTAACTTAGTTGTTACGAGCAACTCAGCATGGCTGGATGCTGCTTGCGCCTTCATTTAAATAATGCAAGAGCTCGAAACTCAACGTCGCCTGCAGGCTTTGGAGCCAGTCCCTATTTAAATCAAATGGAAAACTCATACAATTTTCTATTTCAAGATGTTTTTTTTTCAGTCTGTTTCAAATAAGTAGATTATATACACGAAAAAACGCCTGCTTCCCGAGTGCTTCTAGCGTATATAACGTTTCAAGAGCTGCCAGAGGGAGGGAGGGTCATCTTATTACCCTGCTTTCACGAAGCAAAAAGCAGGGTTAGGCAATCGGGTGCGTGCGTTTCTGCATCTTAAAAACTCATTTTCTCGGCAGCCAGTTTTACCACAGCAGCGCCTCCGCCTGTAGAATTTCTTACCCATAATTATGACGTCATAGGTCACGTGGTACAGACGCCATCTTGGAAAAACGTTACGCCTCCATAACTCCGAAACCGCTCGATGGAAAAACATTGCAACAAGGCTCATTGTCAAGTTCTCCCCATGGGGAATAAGATTTGTTAATGATGATGTCACTGGCGCCTTCATTATGACGTCATAATTCGACAAGTACAACGTTTGATTTGATCAGTATGGGGGAAAAAACTTTCTATGCAACTGTTAGTCTGATGGAGACGAAATTTTGACTATAAGAGCACCTCCTCCTGTATAATTTTTGAATGATAATTATGAGGTCTTATGTCACGTGGTACAGGCGCCATTTTTGAAAAATCGAAAAAAGTTGCACCTCTGTATCTCCGAACCGCTCCATTGAAAAAATTGAAACATAACTCATTGTCAAGTACTCCCCATGGGGAAGAAGATATGTTAATGATGATGTCATCAGTACCCTAATTATGACGTCATAATTCAACAAGTACAATGCTTGATCCGATCAATATTAATTTTGTTTTCTCTGCAATGGCTGGTCCCAGTGACACTACATTTTCACCACAGGAGCGCCTCCACCTGTAGAATTTTGGTGATTATGACGTCATAGGTCACGTGGTATTGGCGCCATCTTGGAAAAACTTTGCACCTCTATATTCCTGAAGCCGCCACATGGAAAAAATTTGAAACGTGGTTCATTGTAAAGAACTCTGCATGGGGAAGAAGTGTTGTTAATGATGACATCATTGGTGCCTTAATTCTGATGTCATAATTCGACAGGGAAAACGCTTAGTCTGATCAGTTTGAAATTTATTGAGCGTGATCTACACAACAATTACATTAAAGAATATAAATTTATGTTGTCATCGCTCAGGTGGTCTGGCACCTATATTGGATCAAAGAAAAATAAACCCTTCAAAAATAGAAGAGTTTGCTCACACCAAGTTGAATGCGCAGGGTAAGTATTCTATGGATACCATCTAGTTTATTATATTTATGATTATTAACACCATAGCAGAGTACCCACCCTATGGGCAACCTTGCTCCAAGCATGCAGCATGTTCTTTTGACGCATCACTTTGTTTGGGCAGTGTATAAGCAACAGACCACTGTCTCGATCTCTCCCAAAAACAAAATTAATCTGGTTTACATGTATGAAGCGAAAACATGCATACTGCTTATGTGCAAATATAATACGTTATGCTTATTCAGCTCAGATAATTCAAATTGAACTCAACACAGCCCTTTCCCCCAAAGGAAGGAAATGCCAAGATGGGCAAAAAAATATTTTCCCCCAAACTTGATGGAATCGAGTGAAACTGTCACATTCACAACTTCAGTGTGCCCTCATTAATCCCTGAAAGCTCCAGGCTCCTCAGTCAAATCCTCACGGACGAGTGGACCACACGCACACACACTTGCTCCATGCTATATAATTTCAAAACACACCTGGTCACAAGTGTGCTTCCCTGACCGGGTCCTCAGTGGAGTGGAGGTCCTCAGCATCATCCCGTTTCGGCCCTTCAACCTCGATACGGTCAGCTAAGGTGGGCCAGCAGGGGCACATACACCTCCACATGCAGCAACTACACCTGAATGCGTACATACCCCCATCTCCAGCCAGTGCGAACACAGACTACAACAACAAAACCGCCTCCACTCCCAGAATACACAGCCCCCATCCACTCACTCACACATACATATACATATATATATTGTTGCGGATCTCCGACGTCGGCTCTCCCCTTATCAAGGGGGGCTTAATCCCCTTGTCCTTTTATCTGGCCGACGCGAGTCCTGGAGGTTATGACGTCACTTCCGGACTACGTTAACTAGGGTTGTAAGCCGTCTTATTATTACCTACTTATTAACGCCGCCCAGTAAGCGAGGAAATAACTCCCGCTCGGACCACGGATATGATGGGATATGCCAAGCGGATAGCAATCCGCGATCCGAGCTGTTAACAGGTGACTAGACCCGATGATAGCGGTTCCGAATCGTGCCACGCTTACCCAATGAAAGAAAAGACTGATGCGATCGGATAAGAGGAAACCCGGAAAATAGGAAGAACAAAGCAATTTATTACAAATGTACAGAAGGAAGAGGAAAACGAAAGAAATGTACAAGATAGAAAGAGGAAGGAGAAGTACACAGGGCAGTCTTAATTACAGGCTTAACTTATTCCCTGGACAAACGGGCCCGTCTCACACACAGTCACTCACACGGGGATTGTAGAAGAACAGGTTGATGGTCACCAGCGCGTCCAGGCTCCAGTCCGGCTCCGGTCCAGCGGACAACACCCGGCAGGCAGCTCTGCGTGTAGCGTGACGCGAATGGACAGTTATAATGACGGGGGGGGGGGGGGGGGAAGGCTGGTACTAGCGTACGTAATAGGCGCACAACCCGCGCCAAACGCCCCCCTCTCCAAGGTTCATCTTTGAACTCCCAATGCCAGCGAGCCCTCTTTGATCACGCGCATATACTCTCGCGTTCTTCGTAATCACGACAGTCCTTGGCCGTCCTTCTTTAATCAGCGCCAGTGAGTACGTCCTCTCAAATGTGCGCTCCCAATAAGTCCTTTACCAAGCGCCTTCCAACAAGTCCTCTTTTAATCAATCTTTCACTCGAGTGCTTAGCGAAAGTCCTCTACGAGAGTCCTTTCAAAAGCCAACCTTCCACTGAGTCCTGTAAAAGGGCTTTGTGTGCTCGCTTTTATAAGACAGCCAGCGATCGCTCCGCCAGCCCAAAAGCCATGCCTATCAGGCGATGTCACTCCAGCCCTGGTTGGCTGGTTCTTGTTTACCGGCCCCGCCCTGACGGCTGGGTGACGTGGCCACACCTTATTCCTGGCGCTCCACCCCCTTTTTCCAGGCCTCACCTCGTGGCTTATGGCAGCGTTTAGCGAGCTCATGCTTAAGGGCAGCGAACGCTGCTAACAATGGCGCGTAACAAATTGGGAGGGCCTGAGTACAGACAGGAGGGCACGCTTAATGGCGTCGATTGGAGAGGGAGGCTGTCAAAATGGACGAATGGGGCCTACTCCTTATTTGATTGACACAACGCAGATTCAACTATTGGAAACATGGCATTATCTATACACATACTAAGGAATAACTGAAGTCCTATGGTGACCTACGTGTTGCTTGTGGCCTATCTATGGGGTGCTACCTTTAACCTTTAATGATGTCATATTTACAAGTGTGGGTTCTCAAAACCGCAACAATATATATATACATATACAGATAGTGGGCAAAAAATGGAAACGTCTGGTTAAATGAGGGACACCAGGCAACGGCTTCCACACAGGTGTGGCCCATGTGTTAATTAAGCAAATAACATCCCAGCATGCTTAAAATAACATCCCAGCATGACCCAGCATGGGTCATGTATAAAAATGCTGCACAGGCATGTTTACCTACTTATGGCTATCATGGCTGTAATAATGGTGCTTGGTTCTCACCTTGACCTCACACATCCCAGCTACCACCTCCCCTTCGCTTCTCATTCCTAGTGTAGTCCCCCGCCCCTCCCCAGGACTCTGGCATGGCGAGCAGGCGCCATAACTGCGTCTGTTTCAAGTTCGTCAAGGAGGGACCTGTTCCACCAAGTGAGGTATTTGAACAGACAGTATTGTTGGGCTTGCTGGAGTTTCAGACTGAGGATTTTTACTGCCTCATCTCCTTGGCTAGTATATTTGATGTGCCTTTCCAGTCCGCTGGGGGACTTGCTGAGTTCTGGGTGAAGTGGACTACCGCTTGGTTAGCTGGGTCTGGCTGACTGGGTGGTTCAGGCCCTCTCTGACCATGAGAGCGTTTCTGATTATGATGTTCAGTACTGGTTGTCTCGTTATGTTGAAGTGAAGACCCCACCACGGTATATCCGAAATGGTTTGGGTGTATGGACTGGAGCTTGGCAGGATCCCGTCAAGTTCCGGGTTAAGGAGGATGGCTCGTCACCCACATCCTTAATGGAATAGTAATTGGGATTGACTGAGCCAAAATTATGCCGCAGGGGTGGGAAACTGGACCACTCTATGTCTGCGTGTAAAGAACAGTTCAGCTTGCAGTGTGGCCAGTGGGGACATTCGAGGGAGCACCTCTAAGGTGTGGTGTAGCCTATGTGGTGTGATGGGGCACACCTTCTGCAAGATGCGAGCATGCATCTGTGGGTTGGGGTGTTGTCTCTGGGACAAGCAAAGCTGCTGTGGCAGGTTACCTGTGTTACGGATTTCTGTGAATGTATGTGAATTACTATTCAGGTCTTTGCTTATTAATGTGTAGTCGATTGAAGGTTGTTGTGATTAAAGGGTCAGGAGCCCTTCTGGGAAAAAGGAGACCGGAAACGGAAGAAGAAAAGACACGAGGTCCTGGAGAAGCGACGATCTTCTTCCTCTTCCTCGCCCAGCTCCGACGCGAGTTGGGATCGATATAGAGCAGCGTGGAGGACGCTGCGTTTGAAAGCCCATCTGACAAAAGGAGTTACCTGCGCGGGGTAATTACCCCTTGACACGTCAAGTTGCCGTGGGTTCATGCACGGAACCCAGCATCCGGCACAGTTCGCCTCACCGTCTACAAGGACGCGTACGGGTCGCACCTTGGGCCTCGCGCGCGTTGCAAGCCGCGCTTGGTTGTGCCCCGTTGCTTGGCAAGGAGGCGTGCGCTGCAGCAGCTGTCCCCGGTGAGCGACATACACGTTTGGAGCACGTCCGCCCGGGGTTCGTTCAACCGCCCGTGTGCGGAGAAGCCGACCATAATCTTGGTCAGGAGGGGCCCAGAGACATTGTGAGGGACAGAGACCAAAGGGGTCGTGAGTACCCAAGGGGTCGGGAGTGGGGAAAGGGGACACACATATATAAGATGGCCATCTTAATAATATTGGTGATCAATTGTTGATTGTTGATTGTTGACGATTGTTGATTGCTCGGGGAATATATTATTGATTATTCCGGATCCTTGGTGTGGGGTTTCTTATTGACTGGAATTCATATTGATTGCGTTACGAAAGCGTATAAATCATTGATCTTTCTGGCGGAGTTCCTCTCACGGTCCGGGGGTCACCGAGACCAGGTAGTTACCGGGAGGACCACGTAACACCTGTTTCTTTCCCCCCCCCCCCCCACAGTAAAAGAGGATGACAGGATGAGAGGATGGAGGGAAGAAGGAGGAGGGAGAAAATGGGAGGTGAGCAGAGTGGAGGCTGAAGTCCCCTCACCCTAAGCAGCGTTGGATCAGCATGTGGAGTCGTTGTTGCCATTGTTACCCCCCCTCGCCCCCTTTCCAGAGAGGGGAAGGAGGAGGAGAAGGGAGCCGTGGTCCGGGGCGTTGACGCGGTTGCGTTGACTGCTGGGCTCGCTGAGGGGGGAGGAGAGGAGAGTAATGACTCCTCCTCCGGCTATGAGGACACTGACCATGACGCAAGTGGATGGACCACAATGAAACACCGGAGGGCCGGGATAAAGGGAAAGCCCCTGGCCCTCCTGAACCAAGGCCCCGGGCCTATTTATTTAAAAAATGGCTATAAAGGGGAAGAGCATCAAGGAGGTGACAAAGGACTGCACGACCTCTCGGATGACTATAATGGAAGAAGTTCGGAGGTGGATGTGTACTCCTGACCAGATCCATTTGGACTCCCTCTTCCCTGTCCACTTCCGGTCCTGCTCTCACTCCCCGCAAGAAGACCCCTCATACGTGCCCACCGGATGGGGGCGGCAGAAGCAAAGGGGATAAACATGGGAAGGGTTGAGCTTTGGGGTTTGTGTTTTTATTTGTTGGATGGAATTGATGTATGGTTTGGATTTTTGTTTAATTGTATTGTTATTTACTTGTTTGTTTAAGGTTTTTGATTTATTTGTTTTTGTTTGTGCTTTTAACTCCATGTTTGACGTTTTGATGGGATTTTTTTTACCGTTTTAAAATTTAAAAGGCGTAGGCCATGAAAACCTATGAAAGCCCCCATCCATAGAGCACAAGTGGTGGCCTAATGGTTTTATGAGCATGACACTGATGTTAACCAAACGTCATGGCCTTCTCGGTCATCAGATCTGAACCCAATGGAACATTTATGGGATATTCTGCAATGACGCCTGGGACAGGGTTTTACACCTCCATCAAGCAGGTGTGAGTTGATTGACTTTCTCATGAAAGAATGTTGATGCATCCCTCCTGCAGAATTCCAGACGCTGGTGGCCTGTATGCCATGGCGCGTACAGGCCGTACTGGCCACACGTGGTGACCCAACACCATAATAAGTGACTTTACATTGGTGTTTCCATTTTTTTTGGTCTACTACTAATAGATTGCTCTGACACCCTCCTAGTTACAGGTATCCTGCTGTGATCTCTGTCAGTAAGGAATGGAAGGCAAGGAGAGATAGGGCAGAAGACATGGGGTTAGAAGTAGCTCATGATGCCAACATCTGTATATCATATGGAACTTCCGACCGACCAAGTCAAGTGACTTGCCATATGCCAACATCAAATATCCATCACTGTGGTGTCTGCACAAGAAGTTTGGTGAAAATGAAGAAGTTCTTGAGGCAACACAACACCTCCAACCGAAGGCCTGTGCGAAAGATTGATTAAAGGCCTAAAATGCAATTATAGCTTCAGTCACTGTTATCACAAACCGTTTTTTTCTGGCCAGATGTCTTTTTCTTCCCAAGTGCAATGTTCTGATGCCAACGTGAGAATGTTCTCATTGCCATGTTCAATGTTCTCATGCCAACGCCTGTGAAGCATGCAGATAATTTCATACAAATGTTAATTCTGCTGTTCACACTCAACTGGCAGTAAAATAAAACATCTTTCTGTTTATTTGTCTTTCTTCAGCGATACTACGTAAAGTAATCACTTGTGGACTAGATTTGGATGTTTATGCTTCTGAATTCATTTCATTTCTTATCCAAGAATGGTGGAATTTTTGACCGACCGCTACCAATATGTCCTATGTACTACATTGCACACCCCAAGTTGTACACACCCAAAATCGAGGTGAAGCTCTCTCTGACCTTCAATGTAGATCGGGTAACAGGTTCCAGAGGTGTGTCACATTTCACCTTCCCAAATCGATTGTTACCTCCTCCAAATGTAGACAAAAGTCAAGTTTTCAGCCATGTTTGTCTGTCTGTAAAGAGGATATCTCAAAAAGTTATGGACGGATTCAGACGAAACTAGGTGGACAGGTTCGGTTGAGATGTTAGTGAAGATCCAGATGCAGATCCGGCCTACCAGTGGGATACAAAACGTAAACTGTCTCGCCTGGCGGAGGTATGCACTCGACCGAGGTGCCCTTCTAGTTGCTAGTGGTCTTAGGAAATGGTAAACAGGTCATGCCAATGTTGAAAATTGGACAGACAAAAGAACTTCAGAATGTCGAATTGAATCACATGATGCTTGTTGTATCCTAAAATTACCTACAATATTTTTTGTGTTACTGTCTGACTTATGATTGTTGCAACATTTGAACCAACAACATATCAATCAAATATACAACGAGAATGGCACTCTGTAGGAGCATACCTCTACAAGGCTGAACAGGTTATGGTTTGAATCTGTTGATATACTACATGACCAAAAGTATGCGAACACCCCATCTAATTAGTTGATTCGGCTATTTCAGCCACACCTATTGCAGACAGGTACATAAAATCAAGCACACAGCCATGCAATCTCCATAGACAAACATTGGCAGTAGAATGGGCCGTACTGAAGAGCTCAGTGACTTTCAACGTGTCACTGTCATGGGATGCCACCTTTCCAACACGTCAGTTCGTCAAATTTCTGCCCTGCTAGGGCTGCCCTGGTCAACTAAGTGCTGTTATTGTGAAGAGGAAACGTCTAGGAGCAACAACAGCTCAGCCGTGAAGTGGTAGGCCACACAAGCTCACAGAACGGGACCGCCGAGTGCTGAAGCGCATAATGCGTAAAAATCAAAGCTCTCGATCAAAAGAGCTCTCTGATGACTTTAGAAAGAAGGTTATAGATGCCTAAGAGTCTGGGAAGGGATTTAAAAAGATCTCCAAACAATTGGAAATCAATCATTCGACTGCCCGGAAGATCATCTAGAGGTGGAGAAGATTCCAAACAACTGCCAACTTGTTCAGGCCAGGCCGCCCCAGCAAGTTCAGTCCGAGAGCAGACCACAAGATGCTGAAAGAAGTCTCTAAGAACCCCAGAATGTCATCACGGAACCTACAGATAGCTCTTGCCACTGTTGATGTCAAAGTGCACGAGTCTACCATTAGAAAGAGGCTGCACAAATTTGATCTACGTGGGAGGTGTGCCAGGAGGAAACCTTTGCTGTCCAGAAAGAACATCAGGGCAAGACTAAAGTTTGCCAATGAACACCGAGGCAAAGACAAGCACTTCTGGAACAATGTGCTCTGGACAGATGAGTCAAAGGTAGAGCTATTTGCCCACAGTACCAGAAGACATGTTTGGCGAAAACCAAAGACAGCATTTCACCACAAGAACCTGATACCAATTGTAAAGCATGGTGGTGGAAATATTATGGTTTGGGGCAGCTTTGCTGCATCAGCGCCTGGGCAGCTCACCATCATGGAATCCACTATGAATTCTTCATTGCACCAGAGGGTGCTTGAGGATAATGTGAGGCCAGCTGTCGGAAAGTTTAAGCTCAACCGAAGGTGGACCTTGCAACATGACAATGACCATAAACATACCAGTAAATCCACCAAGGAATGGCTGAAAAGAAAGAAATGGAGGGTTCTGGAATGGCCAAGTCAAAGCCCGGATCTAAATCCCATCGAGATGTTGTGGGGGGATTTGAAACGAGCTGTGCATGCAAGAAACCCCTCAAACATCGCACAGCTGAAAGAATTCTGCATGGAGGAGTGGGCAAATATTTCTCCCAGTCGATGTCAGAGACTGGTAGACAGTTATAAGAAACGCCTACGTGAGGTTGTTTCTGCCAAAGGGGGCAATACCACCTATTAGAGCCAAGGGTGTATTTACTTTTTCCACATGCGAAATTTGCATTTATGTTTATTTAATTATACAATGGACTACAAAATGTAAATGTTTCATGATATTTGTTATATTATATCACCTTTATCTATCAATATTGTTGAAATGAACATCAAATAGCTGTATGTTGAAATATGTTGAAAAAGTCAAAACTTTACATGGGGTGTACTTACTTTTTCACGTGACTGTATATATGTATATATATACATATATATACATATACATACACACATGCACACATATATATATATATGAAAGTCCATGTATGTTTGTGGCTCGTAATTTGAGCATTTATTAGAATAAAAATCTACCATATAAAACACAATGTGTGTGTGTTTCTGTGTCTGTCCCCCTTCTTCGGATGGGTTTTAAAGGCTTTGGGTAGTGCTTCAGCAGTGATTTGACTAGGAGGGGGGGGGGGGGGTGGGTGTGGGGGGGTGTTAATGGGCAATCTTTGAACACGACTGTGTGTCCACCGGTTCAAAGACCGATAAGACTATGAGGACACAAAAGACCTAATGGACCCCAAATACCCAAAGACGCAAAATTCCCTGTAGACTGTTAAAGACACAAAACACCATGAAGACCCAGAAGACCCCAAGGACGCTGAAGACCCAAAATATCCCAAAGACCATGAAATGCCCAAAAGCCCCCGAAGACCCAAAATACCCCAAAGACCCTTGAATATGCTGAAGACCCAAAATACCCCAAAGACCCCAAGACCCTTAAAGACCCAAAAGACCACAAAAACCCAAAAGACCCTGAAGACCTAAAATTCCCCAAATAACCAAACAATCCAAAAGGCTGAAATTACCCTCAAATATCCTTAAAGATCCTGAGGACCCAGTGGACCCCTAAGACCCAAATTACCCCTAAAACCCAAAATACCCTGTAGAACCAAAATCCCCAGAAGACCCAAAAGACCCCAAGGACCCAAATGACCCAGAGGACACAAAAGACCATGAGGACTCCCAAGACCCAAAAGAAGAGTAATTATGTCTCTTACATTGGAATTGTAGACGGTGGCTTGCAAACTGAGCCTCAAGGTCGGTGTACAGAAGCAGTTTTTAAAATCACAATAAATACAAGGCACAGGGAGGTGAAATTCGCTGCACATGATGTGCAAAGTGCGCAGAGTAAGCAAAGTGTTTGCTTACATTACATCTGTAGGATGTCCAATAATAAAGATGATATAAGCACAAATGACACTAGGCCCAGGCTTCAGACTATATTGGCATGCTCACGTGGCTGCACCGTCAAATAAACGGTTCCATCCCTCCATTTTTGACGGGCTTTCGACTAGTAATAAAATTTAAATCCCCATGATTCCGGAGTCTTGAAACATGCACCCTTTAATAATACAGCGTAATCGCAAATAACAAACACATGAGTTCTCCCATCAAGCAATACTGGAATTCTGAGTGTTCTTTCGGTGCCAAGAGACAGATGAACAATAAAATTAATACAAAAACAGAAGAAAAAAATAATTAATTGTGCAATGCACATTAATAATTTATTACTGAATAATTGAGTCACAAATTTTTTCAACCTACTTTTTATTGATTTTTCAATCTACAAGTATGTATAATTAGTCGAAAAACTATTTTAATTCTTATGAAATATGCTTGTATACTGAACAACAACACCACGTTGGGGTGTCCTGCACGAGTATGTCGAGTGGTATAATATTTGAAGGGACCCCATAACATGGAAAAAAAGCAAGAGAAGTAAAACAAAACGAGAAGTAGACGGCTGAGACAGAGCGGAACGGGCGGAAACCAAAGGGATTCGGGGATGTGCGTGGGGGGAATGCAAACACCCGGACAAAGCAATGCGAACAGCACTTCACATAACAGGACACTTTGTTCGAATTATGAGCGCCATGAACACACGTCGCATTTGGAAACAGGTGGCTGGAGGCACCTTTGGCCTACAGACGATTCACATAATGGACTTGGGTGCTCTTGCAGGTTTTTAAAAATGCGCTTATATAGGGCACAATGGAGGATTCTCGGATTGTACAAATGGCCCCTGGAAATTTAATTACGTTGAGATGATGAATAGACATGGGCAAAGAGTGCAGCTGAGTGTGCCGAGGCACTCGCTGGAGCCTTTCTCAAACGAACAACACCCACAGCTACAAGTCTGTGTGTTCTCACCCGCTCACCTCGACACCCTCCATGATTATAACAAAGGTGATGAAAAGATCGAAATATTTTGGGGGAAAAATAGAAATTAAATAAATATTTTTGTCTGTAGTTTTGGGGGCTTTTTCATCAACAAGGTTTTGTAGAGCACGACGGGAATGTCTATGTTTGCCGCCAAAATTTAAAATCAAGACTCTGCTCACCTTCACTCTTTCATTCCCCTTTTCTCCCTCCTCTGGAACAAACTCCCTCACTCCCTTCAATCCCACTCCTCCCTCCAGGTCTTTAAAACAGCTGTTCACCACCATCTCTTATCCTCCCCCATCCAAAACCTTGATCCTTTCTACCCCCGCTAATTCACCCCAAATCCACTTTTTTAAAATATCAACTTCTTTCCTGGAAGTCCTTGGTGTCCTTGTGTTTTATACTTCTCCCCCCAACCTCCCCCCCCTTAACATGCCTACTCCCCCCAACACCCCCCTTAACATGCCTACTCCCCCAACCCCCCCCCCCCCCTTAACATGCCTACTCCCCCCAAGCCCTCTCCCTCCCACAGATCTCCCGATCTCCCGTTGTCCCTGTTCTCTGCTGTTGTACTTGTGTGCTTCCCTCTCTCCCCATGTTGTCTCCCGCTCCCTTTTTGTATGTTTTGTGTGTCCGTTTGTTGTTTTTGGTGATTGATGTTAGCTCTTACACGAGCCTCGATCTTGTAAACAAAAAAGAAAAAAAGAAAAAGAAAAAACATCCTGTTACTGCGATAACTTGTGAACCAGTGATGGGATTTTGTCTAAAGTTGGTACAAGTATGTATTATGATGCCAAGGTGAACTGATTTGTTTTTGGGGTCAACAGGTCAAAAGTCAAAGTCTGCAATAGGTCTATAACTTGAATGGCTGAAGGAATCTAATTCAAACTTGGTACAGGTATGTGTAATGATGTAAAGATTAACTGATTAGATTTTGGGGTGAAGAGGTCAAAGGTGAAATGTCAGATGTCCCATCAGGTAAAAATTCTGTTTTTTTTTTGTTTTTTTTGGTATACAAGATCGAGGCTCATGGAAGCTAACATTAATCACACAAAAAGTCAAACCGACACATAAAACACAAAATAAGGGGAGCGGAACACAAGATGGGGAGAGAGGGGGAAGGACACAAAGACAACATTTGAGAGCAGGGACATCGAGAGAACTGTGGGAGGGAGAGGGCTTGGGGGGGGGGGTGGGGGTGGGAGAAGTGTAAAACATGTGGACACTGCAAGGACTTCCAGGAAAGAAGTTGGAATTTCTAAAAAGTGGATTTGGGGTGAAATTAGCGGGGGTAGAAAAGATCAAGGTTTTGGATGGGGGAAGATAAGAGATGGTGGTGAACAGCTGTTTTAAAGACCTGGAGGGTGGAGTGGGATTGAAGAGAGTGGGGGAGTTTGTTCCAGAGGCGGGAGAAAAGAGGAGTGAAGGTGAGCAGAGAGCCGAGATTTCGGCAGTTTAACCATAAGAGGGTTGCTGGCAGATCTTGTGCGACCAATCGGAATATTTGGGGGACAAAGCCCAGAGAGAGCTGGGGGAGCAAGGCCGGAGAGGAGTCGGTAGAAGACAGAAAGACCACCAACCTGCCTGCGGTGAGTGAGTGAAAGGCCCTCGGAGTTAGCTTCATCGCAGGAGAGTCCAATGATTCTGAAAAACGATTCTGAAAAAACGAACTGTTAGTGAGCTAACTTGTGAATCAGTGATGAGATTTTCACCAAACTTGGTAAAATTATATATTACTAGGGCATTGCCCGTACTATATCTATATCTAAAATTATATCCCCCCCCTCTATTTACATGAAATGGTTTGGTCCAAAGCGAACGGCTTGCGAGTACGGTGACAATCCCCCCCCCCCTCTATTTACATGCAATGGTTTGGTCCAAAGCGAACGGCTTCCGGAGTTTGGTAAAGAAATCGCCATCGCGTGCACAAACGCGCAGGAAAGCGAATGAATCGCAAATTCGGTTTTATTAGTTTTAAAACATAGTTTAACGCCAACATAGTTTGCAAACGTGAAATAAATGAATACGCTCTCAAATGTGCCATCCGAGGCAGAGTGTGTCCTCCACGTTCGGCACACGCGATCGTTCGCTGCTCTCTGATTGGTTGAATCGTTTTTTGGACATAGCTCGGTAAGTAATTGTCCGATTAATATGAAACCTTGAAAAGGCACATCCTCGGGTCCCCAGCAATATACCTGGCAAGTTAAAAGTATATCGGACCCGTGGTTGTCGAGAAACAGCGGTCACAGACAAACGTACAGACGTACAGACGTACAGAGATTACTGGAATTATAGATAGATGATGGAAAGATAAACTGATTAGATTTTGGGGTCAAGAGGTCAACGATCAGAGGTCATGTTACGTTGCAATTATTTTGTTACCACGATAACTTAAGAATGGCTGAAGGGATCTTAGTCAAACCTGGTGCAGGTGTGTATAATGAGGTAAAGATGAACTGATTAGATTTTGGGGTCATGAGGTCAAAGGTCATGTCAGGTAAAAATGCAATAACTTGAGAACAGTTGAAGGGATTTAAATCAAACGTGGTACAGGTATGTATAATGAGATAAACATGAACTGATTAGATTTTGGGGTCATGAGGTCAAAGGTCATGTCAGGTAAAAATGCGATAACTTGAGAACAGTTGAAGGGATTTAAATCAAACTTGGTACAGGTGTGTATAATGAGATATACATGAACTGATTAGATTTTGGGGTCATGAGGTCAAAGGTCATGTCAGGTAAAAATGCAATAACTTGAGAACAGTTGAAGGGATTTAAATCAAACTTGGTACAGGTATGTATAATGAGATAAACATGAACTCATTACATTTTGGGGTCATGAGGTCAAAGGTCATGTCAGGTAAAAATGCGATAACTTGAGAACAGTTGAAGGGGTTTAAATCAAACTTGGTACAGGTATGCATAATGAGATAAACATGAACTCATTACATTTTTGCATTGAGAGGTCAAAGGTCATGTTCGGTAAAAAATCTTGTTACCGCGATAACTTGTGAACCAGTAATGTGATGTTGCCAAAACTTGGTATAAGTATATATTATGATGCAAATACGAACTGATTATATTTTGGCATCAAAGTTTTCGAGTTGTGATTTTGGAGACGTGAGAGGTCATGTCAGGTAAAAATGTGATACTTGAGAACAGCTGAATGGATTTAAATCAAACTTGGTACAAGTATGTGTAATGATGTAATAATGTGGGTGGAGGCATATCAGTCGACGTTGTGACGTCAGAGTGTCGTTATAGTTATTCTTTATTGTTTTATTGAAATTATTGTGCTTCACACATCTTTTCCGTATGAAACTCCCAGCTTTTATTACCAAATTTCCAGGGACACCAATGCACCTATCGTGACACCAACACGGTGTCCGATTAATTGAATTCCATCAAACTCCTTTTCCACATAATGAACAGATCCATTGTCTGTTTTCTTTATTTTCTATTTCTTCGCCGTTCACCATAATCTTCGTCTTTATTGATGTGGAAATGTAAACCTTTCTCCTCGATTGCACTTTCCCATTCTTGAAACATCTCTTTTGCTTTTTTCACTTTCAGCATTCAATACTAAGTAATCAGTGCACAATAACTCGCATGCGAATCGCAAGCCTTCATTCTTCGTCAATTCTTCCATCACTTTCACAAACAGTAGAGTTAGAAACTGATTCCTGGTGTAATGCTCCCTTGACTTCAAACATTTCATTGAATCCCAAGATGGTCTTTGCCATATTTTCTTGATTAAAAAAATATATTCCCATACTTTTGAGTATTTCTTCATGCAACAGCTGCCTTCTGGACCCCCATTCAACATTTGCTCTTGGTACTCAATCATATTCTTTCTCTAGGTCGATGAAAACATGATAGTTTTTTTTTTTTGACGAAATACTTCTCCTGGCATTTTCTCAGAAGAAAAATTGCCTCTGTTATTGATCTTCCTGGCATAAAACGAAACTAGTTATTGTCTATATTGACCACTTTTTTTGGTTTTCTTTCAACCACCTTTTCAAAAACTTTTAATGTCTACTCAATTAGTTTAAATCCTCTGTAACATTGAAACCTAATAAAGGGCTCTCCTTAATATTGCTACTTGCCAAATTCCTCACGGATGACTCCTTCCTTGACATCAATACACAACTTCATCATCCACTTGATTCCTACACCCCCAGCCACCTCCATCCATCATTTTGATTAAGATATACAGTGCCCTCCATAAGGTGTACAGAAACATTTTGTCTGCCTATGTACAAGAAAATGCCTCCAAACTCATTGGGCGGCGCTTCACTATGCAGCAAGACAATGACCCAAAACACACCAACAACACAACCATGGAGTTCATCAGGGGGAAAAAGTGGGAGGTTTTAGACTGTCCAAGTCAATCTCCTGATTTAAATCCAATGGAGCATGCATTTCACTTGTTGAAGAGACTAAAGTCAGAAACCTCCAAAAACAAAGGACAACTCAAAATGGCTGCAGTAAAGACTTGGCAAAGCATCTCAAAGGAAGATACCAAGAGTTTGGTGATGTCGGCGGGTCACAGGCTCGATGTAGTTATTCCGTGCAAGCGATATGTAACCAAATACTGACTATTATACTACTTTAATTTACTTTAAGTGAATCTGTTCCAATACTTATACTTACCTAAAAAATGGGGGGACTGAACATAAAAAGTGCTATTGTTCTACAATGACAAAAAGATATACATTGAAACACCAAGAAATAAATAAAAGATGACCTTCTCAACTCTGAATATTCATATTTTGATCTCAAATGCAAATTTCTTAAGGATAATAGCAATAATAACACATTTGACTTCACAGTATCAATACTTATGGAGAGGGCACTGTATATATATATATATATGTACAGTCACGTGAAAAAGTAAGTACACCCCATGTAAAGTTTTGACTTTTTCAACATATTTCAACATACAGTTATTTTATCTTCATTTCAACAATATTGATAGATAAAGGTGATATAATATAACAAATATCATGAAACATTTACATTTTGTAGTCCATTGTATAATTTAAATAAACATAAATGCAAATTTCGCATGTGGAAAAAGCAAGTACACCCCCACATTTATCACTACTTCAAACACCTAAAATTAGAATCAGGTGCACCAGCTCAGGGGAAAATGATTAGACATCGTTAGAGAGGATCTTGGAAGAGCCTGTCTTATTTAAACCTCAGACATTTAGTTTGGTTTGCTCTTTGTTGTTGAAGTGTGTGGCGTCACCATGCCTAGATCAAAAGAGCTCTTTGAGGCCTTCAGAAAGAAGGTTATAGATGCCTACGAGTCTGAGAAGGGATTTAAAAAGATCTCCAAACAATTTGAAATCAATCATTCGACTGTCCGGACGATCATCTACAAGTGGAGAAGATTCCAAACAACTGCCAACTTGTTCAGGCCAGGCCGCCCCAGCAAGTTCAGCCCGAGAGCAGACCGCAAGATGCTGAAAGAAGTCTCTAAGAACCCCAGCGTGTCATCACGGGACCTACAGGTAGCTCTTGCCACTGTTGATGTCAAAGTGCACGAGTCTACCATTAGAAAGAGGCTGCACAAATTTGATCTACATGGGAGGTGTGCCAGGAGGAAACCTTTGCTGTCCAGAAAGAACATCAGGGCAAGACTAAAGTTTGCCAATGAACACCTCGGCAAAGACGAGCACTTCTGGAACAATGTGCTCTGGACAGATGAGTCGAAGGTAGAGCTATTTGGCCACAGTACCAGAAGACATGTTCGGTGAAAACCAAAGACAGCATTTGACCACAAGAACCTGATACCAACTGTAAAGCATGGTGGTGGAAATATTATGGTTTGGGGCAGCTTTGCTGCATCAGGGCCTGGGCAGCTCACCATCATAGAATCCACTATGAATTCTTCATTGTACCAGAGGGTGCTTGAGGATAATGTGAGGCCATCTGTTGAGAAGTTGAAGCTCAACCGAAGGTAGACCTTGCAACATGACAACGACCCTAAACATACCAGTAAATCCACCAAGGAATGGCTGAAAAGAAACAAATGGAGGGTTCTGGAATGGCCAAGTCAAAGCCCGGATCTAAATCCCATCGAGATGTTGTGGGGGGGGGGGGGGTTTGAAACGAGCTGTGCATGCAAGAAACCCCTCAAACATCGCACAGCTGAAAGAATTCTGCATGGAGGAGTGGGCACATATTTCTCCCAGTCGATGCCAGAGACTGGTAGACAGTTATAAGAAACGCCTACTTGAGGTTGTTTCTGCCAAAGGGGGCAATACCCCCTATTAGAGCCAAGGGTGTACTTACTTTTTCACATGACTGTATATATATATGATGAAGTTCTCATGACCCTGGATGAAGACCGTATATGATACCATCAACGACGATGTCATGACTGCATCCCCAGAAGGATCTCTTTCAGTGAAAGATGCCAAGATCAAATGGTGTCACCAACCAGGTGAAAAGTGTCTTGCCAGTGGGTCTGGCCAATAGCATGCAATGTTGTTGCAGCAGTGGGAGGGTCCTTCCAATATCCCCACCCCAGTTGATGACATTGAAGCAACGACGGTATCAGATCCCCAGACCCACACAGATGCCAGAAGGAGGGTGTGGGAGAATGGATTAAACTCCCCGAAAACAGATTTACAGCACACCTCGACCCATTTTCAGCACATCCTCCCTTATCCCATTTGTAGAACTACTTTCCTGAGGCTGTTCTATCTCACTCTACCTTCCACACCCTTGCTTGTCAACTGTTCTCCCACTGTTCCACTGTAAGTCCAATCACCCAATGCAGTTTTACCCTCTCTTCCCACGTGCCTTGATCTTGTTTTCAGATTAAACAAACAAACAAATACCTATTTTGGGGGGAAACCACACTCCCATCCTGTATGCCTCCTCAGTCCCAATTTTTCTAATGCCTTGAACAAATATTGGTACATCACAGGTGATGAAGGTTGTGGTGAAGTTTCATTGAAATTGTGTATGTAGTTTCAGAGAAAAGAGCAAATAACTATTTTGGGGGGAAGCCCCAAGTAGACCCTCACGGTCCGATTTTTTAAAATAATGCTGTGAACAAACTTTGGTACAACACAGGTGATTAAGGTTGTGGTCAAGTTTCATCAGAATTGCGTGTGTATATTCTGAGAAAAAAGTAAATACCTATTTTGGGGGGTCAAACCTGGACCCACTTTGACCCCCCCCACCCCCCCCCCCCCCCATAGAACCCTTTAAACTTCGATTTTCTTCGTGCTGTGAGCAACCTTCGGTACATCACGGGTGATGAAGGTTGTGGTAAGGTTTCATCGAAATACTGTGTGTAGTTTCAGAGGAAAAAGCAAATTCCTATTTTGGGGGGTCAAACCCGGATCCACTTTGACCCCCGGTAGACCCCCTCAGACCCCAAACTTTTTTAATGCCGTGAACAAACTTTAGTCACAACACAACAAATATAATTTGTGCCAAATTTGGTAGCAATCCCATCAGCGGTTTCGGAGAAGAAGTTTCAAGTGTTTACGGACTGACAGACGTACGGACTGACCATCGCATAAGCTCCCCTGAACTTCGTTCCATCATCACCTATGACATCATCATTAACATGTTATTCCACATTGAGAGTTCTTTACAATGAGCGATTTCTCAATTTTTTTCTTTGCATTGCTTTCAGAGATATAGAGGTGCAATTTTTTTCGGTTTTCCAAGATGGCGGCAGAACCACGTGACCGATGACATCATCATTTTTTTTTTCTCAACCAATTTATCCCGAGATGATGCTCAAGGAATTTCATGTTGATCGGATGAAGTTTTGTACTTGTTGAACTATGACGTCATAATGGAGGCACCTATGACATCGTCATGAGCATATTTTATTCCCCATGGAGAGTTCTTTACAATGAGGCATGTCTCAATTTTTTCTATTCAGCACTTTCGGAGATATAGAGGTGCAAAGTTTTTCGTTTTTTCCAAAATGGCGGCCATACCACGTGACGTATGACGTCATATTATAATTAAAAAATTACACAGGTGGAGTTGCACCTATGGTGAAAATTTCCTGTCAATCGGACCAACGGTTGGAGAGAAAATCATATTCATTCTGTGTGGACAAACAAACAGACAAACAAACGGACTCAAATGCAATACACTCTCCTCTGGCGCAGGTAATAATCCAACTTGATCTGCCATGAGCTTTACCAGCATAAATCAGAACTCTAGAATGGGGGTGGGGGGGGGGGGGGGAGGACAAGATATATGCAGTGGAACTCACCCATCTTTAAAATATTTTTTATTCTCATTGAATCATCGATGTATTTCTGGTCAGAGGTCATGGAGGGGCTGGCAGGATCGCTCAGATGTCGCGTATTGTTTTTATCCGGCACACGCGAATCGAAAATTGGGCCAAGCAATCGGTTCACATATGTCCGTCTGTCTGTCCTTCTGTCTACAAACGTCGGTTTATGATTGAAGAAAAACTAAATTCTAATCGAATGTTGTATTTTGAACACAAATCGGAACATGAATCGGAAAACGAACCTGTAGTTTAACAGGATTTTGGCTCTGAATTTGTCCTGATTTCACATGTGCAGGGAGGAGTAAGATATTTTTTACTCTGTCCACCTGTCTGGCAGTTAACCAAAATTGAAAATGACTCCAAACAGGAAATTTACTGTTTTTCATCAAGGACGCAAACAACAGGCACGAATAACTAATGTGACGTGTTAAATAAGGTGGTGAATAAGACGCTGCATCAACGGCGGTATACTGCCAGAAGTTTTTCTTCAATGACCTTTAAAATCTTTATTTTATTTCAAAATAATTATATCCTTGAAAACTGTAGAACATGTCCATTTTGTCTTTCATGTATATTGTTGCAACCGTACAAGGTCATACGTAGGTTTTCTTGTATTCATTGAATGTTTTTTTTTTGTATACAAGATCGAGGCTCATGTAAGAGCTAATATTAATCACAAAAAGACAAACTGACACATAAAACATATGATAAAGGGAGCGGGAGACAAGATGAGGAGAGAGGGGGAAGCACACAAGTACAACAGCAGAGAACAGGGACATCGGGAGATCTGTGGGAGGGAGAGAGCTTGGGGGGGGGAGCAGGCACGGGAAAGGGGGGGGTGGGGGGTGGGAGAGGTATAAAACACATGGACACTACTAGGACTTCCAGGAAAGAAGTCGGTATTTCAAAAAAGTGGATCTGGGGTGAATTAAAGGGGGTAGAAAAGATCAAGGTTTTGGATGTGGGAAGATAAGAGATGGTGGTGAACAACTGTTTCAAAGACCTGGAGGGAGGAGTGGGATGGAAGAGAGTGAGGGAGTTTGTTCCAGAGGCGGGAGAAAAGAGGAATGAAGGAGTGAAGGTGAATAGAGAGTCTTGATTTTGGCAGTTTAACCATAAGAGGCTTGCAGGCAGATATTGTGCGACCTGTTGGACTATTTGGGGGACAGAGCACAGATAGAGCTGGGGGAGCTTGGCTGGAGAGGAGTCGGTAGAAGAAAAAAAATCCACTAACCTGCCTGAGGTGGGTGAGTGAAAGGCCAACTGCGGAACAATACTTCATGCGAGGACATCATGGAGCAATTCCAATCTACTTTGGTCATGAGGATATTCTGGCTGGAAACAGCATGGTGTTACGTGCTCCTCCCCAAACCCCGGTCACAGTGTACCTCCGAGCCCCGAGAGGAGTCACGGCAGAAAGATGTGTTATTCTGTATGTCAAAGATCAATGGTGAAACCACACCAATTGTTACCAACCAACAAGTATTGTATTAAGATCACACAAGAATAACAGTACAACAACAATAGTAATCAATTGTACAACCAATATATATTTCCTATGATGGTACCACCAGGTTCGTACAATATAACTCACTGTGCTCCAAGTGAGCGAAAAGAAGAGCATTCCCAAAGTCTCTATTCCGGCATCAAGCCAAATCCGATCCGCTCCACTGATCGTCAGAACGATGTCTAATCGAGACCAGAATCCCATTCGGTTGAGTGACAGTCACGCTGCCAAAGATGCGTAAAGGTGCCCTCCTGGCGACTGGGAAATCTCACCTTCGGGTATGGACGTTCCACGGCTCCCAAACGGCGAACCGCAGATTCCCACTCAAAAGCCACGTTACACTCACACACCAGATTAACGTCTGAATGCGGTCAAAATCGTTGAAGCGAAGTGAAAAACCTTGAGCGAAGCGCAACTCCTGCGCGAGGTAAAAATGGCCGACGGCCCGTTCTAGTTCACTCTGGATAAAGCATCAGCAACGACATTGTCCCTGCCCTTTACATGCTCAATTTCCAAGTTGAACTCCTGCAAAGCCAAACTCCATCTCATCAACCTCTGATTTTTATTTTTCATTTTTTCAATGAAGGTTAAGGGGTTGTGATCAAAAATCCAGAGCAAAGCAAATCTATAGCACTTTTTGAAGGAGGCCGAGCTGAGAGCCAGGTTTCATGGTGGTTGGGTGGTGAGGCCTGGAAGTATTCAATGCATGGACGCCTTTAGGAACGTGGAGTTCACGGGTTTATCCATGTAGGAATCTTGGCTCGGCTGCTCCTGAGCACTCAGTGCTTACAACTCTTCTCTTGATCATAAAAATCATAATCACAGTTGTAGAGTCGGGTGCTGTAGTCACGTGAGTAGCGGTCCCCATCTCGGCTACCACAGTAATAGTCATCCCGTCGAGAGTTGTCAAAACTGCGCTGCTGCTGCTGGGAGCCTCCGTAGTAATCACGACTGCGGCCGCCACCAAAACTACTACTCCCACCCCGGGAGCCATAGCCACCCCTGAAACCACCTCCACGTTTTCCTCCTCTGTAGCCCCCTCGACGCCCATGGCCTGCCTTCTCTACTGTTATGGTCCGACCATCCAAATCCTTGCCATTCAAATCCTTTTCTGCATCTTTGGCATCCTTTGTGTTTTCAAACGTGACAAAGCCAAACCCTCTCGACTTTTGCGTCTCCCTGTCTTTTATCAGCAGCACTTCCAAGAGTGCTCCATATTTGCCAAAGATAGAGTCCAGAACATCTTCACTTGTGTCAAAGTTCATTCCACCTACAAAGAGCTTGCCAACATTGCCTCCATCCATGACTTGTGTGTGCTGACACTTAGTTTCAGGGTACTCGACAAGAAGTGCCTGTGCAAAGCGTGACGTCAGTATCTTCTCCTTCTCTTCAGAGCGCTTCCTACCCATAGCACGAGTTGCGGCACAGGTTGGAAAGATACCCGGAATCTCCTGCTCTAACTGTGCGGTGTTATTTTCCATACTAGGCTTTTCAACAAACATCGGATTACCAGAAACTCGACCACCGGCCAAATCATTCCCGATAACAAAAGAGATTCCCTCTACAGGAAGAGTGGCTTGCAAACCTACGGTGACCGGTCCTGACACCAAATCAGACTCCAAATGGATGACATGAAGTGGAGCTTTAACATAGCCACCAACCCCCTGTAAAAGAACACTAACACCAGTTGCCGTCTTCTCTGACAATGGCAAAATGCCCTCGAGCATCAAAGATTGATGTGCTCCTGTGTCCCTCAATACCCTAACAGGTATCTAGTTAGTCAAGTCCCCCTCCAGCGACACAAACCCCTCTGAAATAAAAGGTTTGTAACCCTCTTGAACAAGGTCGTTCTGTGATGCCGTAACTTTGGCATGGGAACCTTCACAAGGCACTGTCCTCCAAGGACGATTTCTCGCATTGGCCAATGCATTCGGAGTTGTACTAGTCTGACTCCGCTCCTGATTTTTCCTTTCCAGGGCGTAACATTGGGACATCAACTGCCCAGGTTTCTTGCAAAAGGCACAAGTAGGCCCGGAGGAAAAACTCGTGGTCTGCCTCGGGCCCCCCGGATGATAAGTCTGTCTTGGAACTGTAGTCTTCTGACCCCTAAAAGTCGCGGTATCAGATTTGTCCCCATAGTCATCTCTGGGCCGCCTCCATGAATATTTGTTCTCCGCCCCTGATTTACCATAACTCCCCTGGCTAACTCTAGGCGGGAAGTTAGGTTTGTGGAACCCCATCCTGTGTGCCAAGGCACAGTCATCTGCCACAGTTGCTGCCTCATACAACTCTGGTACTTTCTTTTCATCCAGATGTACTTTAATGTCCGCGTGGACACACTGTTTGAATTCCTCCACCAAGATCAATTGTCGCAACAGGTTGAAGTCTTTCCCAATCCTATTCGAGTCACACCACCGATCAAACATGGTTTCCTTCATTCTGGCAAACTCCACATGGGTCTCACTCTCCCTCTTTCTGACATTCGTGAATTTTTGCCGGTAAGCTTCAGGGACCAATTCATAGGCTTTGAGAATGGTTTTCTTCACTATCTCATAATCTGCACATTGGTCAATCGGTAAAGCCGAATAGATATCTTGAGCTTTACCCACCAGAACACTTTGCACTAACATAGTCCAGGACCCCACAGGCCATTTTAGCATTTGAGCCACTTTCTCAAAGTGTAAAAAAAACTTGGCTACCTCCTTTTCATTGAAGGGTGGAACCAGCCTCACATGCCTACCAACATCCCAAGAGTTCTGACTAGTTGTCGAACTAGCCGGCATGGATACTACTTCTCTCGGTTCTCCCAGTAATTCCAGCTCCTTGAGTTTAAGTTCCTTCTGATACTCCATGTCACGTTACTTTAACTCCCTTTCAGTTCTCCTTTCCTCTGCTCTTCTTTCTTCTTCAGCTCTCCTTTCCTCTGCTCTTCTCTCCTCGAGTTCTCGTTCCTGTTCTGCTCTTCTTTCCTCGAGTTCCTTTTCAGCTCTCCTTTCCTCTGCTATTTCCTCTGCTCTTCTTTTCTCGAGTTCTCGTTCCTGTTCTGCTCTTTCCTTTTCTGTTTTATTTTCCTCTGCTTTTAACCTTTCCTGGCTCTGCAGTTGCATCTCCATTTTCCGGAGCTCCACATTTTCTTTTTTGGGGGGGAATTTTGGAATTTTTGTCATTCTTTGGGGCGCCCATCATTTCTTTCATTTCCCGGGTTTCTTTGGCGGATTTGTTACCCTGGGCGTCCAATTTCCTCATTATCCGGGCCAGGTATAACCCAATGTCGAGCCCGGTCCACTCAGAGGGCCTGGGTGCCACCGCCGCGTGCAAGGCGCCGCCATTTTCTTCGCCAGCTACCTCTGCTCAATTGCCTCTTCTTCCCCCAAACTCTTCCTGTGGGTCCTGGGTTATTGATTCTTCCTCTCCTACCTCATTTTCTACCCCTACCGGCATTCGACCGTCTTGGCTAGCCATGGCACAAATTTAATTTTTGGATTTTAAAACTAAATTTTGGTCGCTCGTAATTTGGAGCCAATTCGTCCAAAAAAATTTAGTAGGGTTCCAAATCCCACTCCCCGAAACAAATTGTTGTGGATCTGTCGCCGGCCTTCTCCCCTTATCAAGGGGGGATTAATCCCCTTGTCTTTACTGACCTGGCGCGACCCAAGACCTCTTACGTCCCTTCCGGACAGCGCCAAATAGGGTTTCGGGACCAAATTCGCTCGTAACTAAGTACTAGCGCTGCCCTGGAAGCGAGGAAATAAGCCTCGCATGAACCACGTGTGATGGTGATACGCCGATCGGTTTGCGTACACGTGATCCGCGCCGTTATAGATAGTGGAAACCAATTCAAGCGATCTTATTCGTGCCACGCTTAGTCAATGGAGAAATCACAAAGACGATCGAATTCAGAAAAAAAGGAAGAACAAATAGGTTTAATTATTATTGCACGTATTTGCAGCTCAGCACGAAGAGACACAGGGAAGCGTAGACAGTCTTTAATTCTTAATACCCAAGGACAAACGGGCCCGTCTCACTCACACTCACACGGGATTGCAGATGGGCAGGATGATGTTCTCCAGCACCACGGTGGTCGCCCAGGCTCGGCCCCGCCTGGCTCTCCACGGTCCCTGGCACGTCCCGCGAAGATGGAGGTAGGCGAAGGCAGGAACTCGTATCGTGTCGCTCGAACAAACGGGTAATCTCGGGGCGAACGGTAGAGGGCGGACTTTGCGCAGCTGGCGGTTATTCAGCCGCGTTCACTCGCTTTGGCTGAACCGCGCAAGTTATAACCATCCTGGCTGCACCCACGTATCTCTCGTAACCAAGTTCATACAGTGCGAGTGAACCTCTTCAAGCGCATCTCCATTCTCAGAACTCAGAAGTCACTCCAGCGCACCTCTCCCATAACGGGACGAGCGCGCAACTTCCGAACTCAACTCCCGAACTCAACTAGCGCGCAACTCAACTGACGAGTCCCTCTCCCTTCTCATAACTGAGGTGGGGGCTTCGCGCAAGGGGTTTTATTGCCACGCCCTTAGCCCGATCGAATGTCCCAACCACGCCCTGTGACGCAGTGCTGCAGCCACACGCTGTGAGCCCTGATTGGTGACTCATTCTTACCGTCATCGCCTCGCTACTGCGCCGACCACAACCCCCCTCCACCTGCCAAGGCCCACCTCGTGTTAACTCGCGCCGAGCACAACTAGAGCTTTTTAGCCACAATGGATCGAGCCTATGGACGTGGAATGGTTTGTAGAAGTAGGGCGTATCCTCCTGTCTTTAGACAACGCAGGATTAACACTGGAAGGGGCCTACTCTCACATATACTAAGACATAACTATACTACAAATGAGGCTACATGTTGCTCGTGTGACTAACTATGGGGGGCAACTTTTAACCTTTATTGACTTTTACTGTACAAATCTCAAAACCGTAGCAATATTTTCTAAATCCAAAAAGGGGACTTCCATGAAAATTTGGTGAAATGCCCCGAAACTCAAACTTATTCCGTAACTTATCATAAAAAAGCCATGTTACAAGTTTCAGTTGAATATGTTGAAGGGTATGGAAAATAATGCAGAAAATCACAGGTGGGACAGACAGAGAGACAGAGAGCATACCTTTAGTCCCGTCCAGGTAGGGGACTAGCAAAGATAACAACCATGAGGTCGCAGCAGATGGTGCTGTGTCACCATCTTAGAGGAGTGGAAGTAAGAACATGGATGGACAGACTAAGGAAGGGAATTACAAAGATGAGAGAGAGGAACAAAGGAATATAGAGAAACAGCTTAGATTTCGGGAGGCTAACAAGCCACAAGTTGCTTGATGACCGGATGTAACCTGATGCGACTCATCTGGCAAGACCAAATGAGGGGTGGAAAATTATTGGCCATCTCCTGGTCTGTGATGGGATATGAGCAGGCCCTGCAGCACTTCAACCTATCGAATGACACCAATTACCCTCAGTGTCTTCACTTCCAATGCCTCCAGGGCCCAAGGTGAAATTTGATGGTGGTAGCCTGCAGAGCTGCACTCAAACAAACCATGTGGATGACGGAGCTGGCAGCAACTAGGGAATAACTTGCCTTGATGAAGAATTCAAGCGCCACGATGGCAAGCACAAAACATTTCTCCTCCGGGAAGCCATGGATGCAAATCTTGAACTAAAAGGGAATTTTAATTGAATACATACGACAACTTAAAAAAGTAAATCGAAATGATTAATTTGAAACACATCTACTTCTGTGTTACTGTTGTCTCAAACACAACATGTCCTCCATATTGAAAAGATAGCTCCTTCTTAATTATTAGGGCAATGAACTCCTTGGTAAACTCCCAAGATCCAGACTTACTGCTCAGCTCCACTCCTGTGTTCCCCTCTTTCTTCCACATGGAGAACCACGGGCCTAAGATGCTTCAATCCCACTTCCTGCCTCGAGGACTTCAAGGTGGATATTCACCACCATCTATTACCATCCTCCATTTGAGGACTTCAAGGTGGATATTCACCACCATCTATTACCATCCTCCATTTGAGGACTTCAAGGTGGATATTCACCACCATCTATTACCATCCTCCATTTGAGGACTTCAAGGTGGATATTCACCACCATCTATTACCATCCTCCATTTGTACCCATGATCTTCTGTACCCACATTAACCCGACTCAAGTCAAGCTCTCTTCCTTCATCATTCATTCCCTTGCTTGTTAAATGCAGCTGTTGTCTCTTACTGTTGGTATGTTGCCTTTCAATCACAATAGCTTCCTGATTTTCCGTGAGACTCCATACTTTCCATCCATACATATGAGAGAAACAATACATGCACTGACATTTTTTAAAATTAATAATCAATACCATAATATTCACGACAAGCACAGCACATAGAGTGAGTGCCCTTTAAAAACCTGATCAATGCCACATTTAACAGGAATGGAACACCCAAGAGATCGAGAACAATGGACCCGTGGGCACGGATTTCCGGATGAGCATCGGTGTTGAATAAACTGTTACTTAGCAACGAATGAAATGGAAGATCGACTCACAAGGATACAGGCTCAGGTAACCAAGCTATTAAGAGCAGCGCTGCTTGAAACATTCAATGCAAGAACCACTTTAATCAGCACATGTGATAATTGGAGCATTGCCAGGGGTTTTTGGCTGCACAGTGATTCAGATTCAAATCGCAAATGTGGAACAAGATTACAATTTTCGATTAACATCACAAGAGCACCTTTTGTCGAGTCCGTAGCAGTTGTGATGGCAGCCTCAGTATTCAGGTTGCAGGAAAGTGATGCCCATGTGATACATTAACCCAACGTGCACAGAACCCTCTCAAGGGCACCGGAAGTGGGGAGGGGGGGGGGCAAGTGTTCACCCAAATTTTTTGTGGGGAGGCAAAATGTTCTTGCATCCCCTGGCCCCTACCCCCAAAACAAAAGAGAGGGGGGAGGAGGCAGTTAATTTATTTATAAAAGGTAAAAAAAAAAATTAAATAATAAATGGATGTCCTTTTCATGGTGAACAGTGACCATTTTTTCGGGAGGGAGGGGGGGGGGGGCCCTCATCACAGGGACTAGGAATCCTTTCGAGTGAAAAGGCCCTCTTTTTAATGGAAAATGCTCTTTTCATGTTATAAATTTTATTCTGTCATCTCATCTCGATTCTCGAAGAGATGAACTTATATAAAGGGTCGTGATGTCCGGATGTCTGTCCGTCCGTCCATCCACCTTTTACTATTTTTGCTACTCCTCCCTTATCACCCGGCTGATTTTTCTGAAACTTTACATGTGAGTACAACACAATAGCTCGCACAATCTCCCGGGCTTCAATTTATTGATTTTGGATCATGGGAGCTTTCAGGGGGGTTAACCCCCAAAGTTTGGATTCCTACTCATCCCTTATTTACAAACTGATTGCTTTGAGATGCAGCACAGCTCTTCTACTTGATGACCTGCACAATCGCCCAGGCTTAGATTTTTAGATAGTGAATCGTGGGGGCTGCCAGGGGGTGGGGGGTCTACCCCCCTGAAATTTCAGATCCCTACTCGTCCACTATTTACCAACCAATTGCTCTGAAACACAATACAGCCCTTCAAACCTCCGAAAATTTGACGAAGATTCTTTCTGCCATCTCTGAGAAAAATGGCAACATACACACACACGTGCACACACACACACACACACACACACACACACACACACACACACACACACACACACACACGCACACACACAGACACACACACACACGCACACACACAGACACACACACACACACGCACACACAGACACACACACACACAGACACACACACACAAAGACACACACACACGCGCACACACAGACACACATACACACACACACACACACACACACGTGCACACACAGACACACACACACACACACGCACACACACAGACACACACACACACGCACACACAGACACACACACACACAGACACACACACACACGCACACACAAAGACACACACACACACGCGCACACACAGACACACACACACACACACACACACACGTGCACACACACCCACACGCACACACAGACACACACACACAGACACACACACACACACACACGCACACACACAGACACACACACACGCGCACACACAGACACACACACACACACACGTGCACACACAGACAAACGGCTCTCTTATAGTATAGATACCTTCTCAGTATTAATGTAAGTGCGTGGTATTCACTCTAGATGGACAGAAAAACATGAGACCATAGTGTGGAGATAAAACACTCAAAAGCAGTAATGAGAGTGCAGATCCCTCCCTGGTCGTACACTTAAAGAGGTACAGTGGAAGTGCACACAAGTTGAAATAACGATTCGTTTTGCATCATTTGTTGTCACACTTCTATTTATAGGTCACCAAGGTGTTGGGCCCTTTCATGCAGCCACTTGGGATAGATCAACCAAATCAGTGAAATTGCCATAGCAACTATAGAATGAATGATGTGGGATTACTGTGATGATTCCGCTGGCATAACATGGTACAGAAAACAAAGTCTCCCTTTAAAAGGTAAAAGCCATGGTTGAGAAGATTTCATAAAGCGAGGTTAACACAGAGAGACAATCAATAAGTTACCCTTCCTGTCGGCTCAGAAGTCTATCGATTGCATCTTGTAATTTCATATTCGATAGTTTTGGAAAATGTCGGATAAAAATGAGTAAGATCTTCACATTAGATTTCATGAAGGTTAAACATTGGAGCTTTAAAAGAGCAAACTTTCTTTTAGCGAAGCATTTGTGTTGTCAGAATTATTTTTATCAACCTGTCATGTTTTATGTATCAGCCTGTCATGCTCTGCTAAGCTCGTGCCTAATAGGCTGAACCTATATAACTGTTTAGCCAGAAAAGCTTTTTAAAATTTAAATTCTACCTGGAAGCTTCCAGAACTGTTTTGTGCACCACGGACCAGTTACTGTGTGACTGTGACAGGCGCTTCCTCTTAGTCAGTCAGGATGCATACAGCAATGGCTCATGTGGCACTTGCCTCCTGGTACCCACTACAGTAATGGAGGCTGACCTTGACACAATATATATATATATTTATATATATATTTAATGTTAACCAAAGAAGCACACGAACCCTATGACATGACGCTGACGTCATGTGCATAAATTATACCAACACATCACCTCCAAACTAAGAGGCGTCCGCGTGGTACTCAAGTCTTTGCAGACTGAGATTAAAGCTCTCTGGTCACAAATAGACAAAGGCAGAGATGTCGATCTAGATTTCGCCCTCATTATGGGCCTTATGAGGCCTGAGTTTTTTTTATAATAAAAAAAGGTTAAAAAAATCAAACATTTAAACAGCCTTGGACGTGCACCTTGACCCCACGGCCAAGGCACACCATCCATCAAGGCTGTCCCATTAGCATACACATGCACCTCAACCCAAAGGCTGAAGCACATGGTCAATCAAAACACATGCATCCTGATCCCGAAGGGTCAGAATGCATGGTCATACAACTGGACCCCTCCTCCATAGGAGTCAGTCCCCATGACTTCAACACCATGCCGTCCCGACGAGGGCTTATTAACTGTTATGAGGCCACAGCTAAGGCCTGCCTTTTTTACTATGAAAAAAGGTAAAAAGTCAAACATTTGAACAGCCTTCGACGTGCACCTTGACCCCATGGCCAAGGCACAACGTCAACAAGGCTGTCCCAATAACAATACACATGCGCCTCAACCCCAAGGGGGAAGCACATGGTCATTCAAACACATGCATCCTCACCCCGAAGGGCCACAATGCATGGATCATACCATGGGACCACTCCTCTTAATAGGAGTAAGACCCCTTGATCCACTGACAGGGCATTACTCCTGCCAGGAACGATTTGCAGGCCTACCAGCGTTTAGGGCCCGCTCGAAGGCCTGCCTTTTTTACATGAAAAAAGGTAAAAAGTCAAACATTTGAACAGCCTCGGACATGCACCTTGACCCCATGGCAAAGGCACAACGTCAACAGGGCTGTCCCAATAACATTACACATGTGCCTCAACCCCAAGGCTGAAGCACATGGTCATTCAAACACATGCATCATGCCCCCGAAAGGGCCACAATGCATGGTCATACAATTGGGACCACTCCTCTCAATAGGAGTAAGACCCCTTGATCGACTGACAGGGCATTACTCCTGCCAGGTACGATTTGCAGGCCTACCAGCTGTTATGAGGCCACAGCTAAGGCCTGCCTTTTTTACAATGAAAAAAGGTAAAAAGTCAAACATTTGAACAGCCTTGGACGTGCACCTTGACCCCATGGCAAAGGCACAACGTCAACAAGGCTGTCCCAATAACATTACACATGCGCCTCAACCCCAAGGGGGAAGCACATGGTCATTCAAACGCATGCATCATGCTCCCGAGGGGCCACAATGCATGGTAATGCAATTGGGACCACTCCTCTTAATAGGAGTAAGACCCCTTAATCCACCGACAGGGCATTACTCCTGCCAGATACGATTTTGCAGGCTTGTTTACCTGTTTTGGGGCCACAGGGAAGGCCTGCCTTTTTTGCTATGAAAAAAGGTAAAAAGTCAAACATTTGAACAGCCTTGGACGTGCACCTTGACCCCATGGCCAAGGCACAACGTCAACAAGGCTGTCCCAATAACAATACACATGCGCCTCAACCCCAAAGGGGAAGCACTTGGTCATTCAAGCGCATGCATCATGCCCCCGAAGGGCCACAATGCATGGTCATACAATTGGGACCACTCCTCTTAATAGGAGTAAGACCCCTTAATCCACCGACAGGGCATTACTCCTGCCAGGTCCGATTTGCATGCAGGTCTACCAGCGCTTTTAGGGCCTGCGCAAGGCCTGCCTTTTTTGCTTGTGAAAAAAGGTAAAAAGTCAAACATTTGAACAGCCTCGGACGTGCACCTTGACCCCATGGCCAAGGCACAACGTCAACAAGGCTGTCCCCATAACAATACACATGCGCCTCAACCCCAAGGGGGAAGCACATGGTCATTCAAACTCATGCATCATACCCCCGAAGGGCCACAATGCATGGTCATACAATTGGGACCACTCCTCTTAATAGGAGTAAGACCCCTTAATCCTCCGACAGGGCATTACTCCTGCCAGGTCCGATTTGCATGCAGGTCTACCAGCGCTTTTAGGGCCTGTGCAAGGCCTGCCTTTTTTGCTTGTGAAAAAAGGTAAAAAGTCAAACATTTGAACAGCCTCGGACGTGCACCTTGACCCCATGTCGCGAAGGGTGCACTAACCGGAAGTTACATAGTTCCACGGGTGCCTATGAAATGACGCTGACATGTCATAGGGTTAATATTGTTACGGTTTTTCGAACCTTCACTTTGTAAAATAATAATTCTTGTAAATATCCCCCTTTGTAAAGGTCGCACCCTAGTTAGGTCATATTGCAACACGTAGGACACCATAGATTCTTCTTTAGTTATTTCATTAGTATGTGTTTCAGGTAAGGATCTGTTTCCAATAGTTGAATCTGCGTTGTATTAATCAAATAACCTAGCCCCCTTCTCCAATTCCTATTCCATTCATATTGCGGCGTAAACTGCCATCCACAACATATTGCGCTTCTCTGCTAGCTGCAGCGCCCGTCTCAAGACGCCATTACGCATGTGGTCAAGTTGGAGAAGAAGGGAGGAGCGGCCAGGAACCTAGGTGTGTCCCCATCAACGCGTCACGGGGGGAGGTACCAATGAACCCTCATGACCAATCCGGGCCGAGGCGTGTTCACCGGTAGGCGGAGCAAAGCGGACGTGGCTTGATACGCGAGGCTTGTCATAAAAGCGTGAGCGCAAAGCCCTTTCACGCAGAGAGCAGATGGAGAGAGCAGATGCGGGGGAGATCGGCAGATGCGAGGAGAGAAGATCGGCAAACTTGAGCGAACAGCGCAGAGGCGGCGAATATAAGAACATTGCGCGGAGGATCGTTTGGGACGATCGTTTTCGATACGAACTGCCGTTGCTTTTGAGAGCGTTCGGCACGCTATACGTACGCGCATTCCAGCCCCTCGCATATGTAAGGTCCGGTCACGTGCCAACGATACGCGAGGCTGCCTGCCGTTCTTCGCCCGCAGACCCGGAGCCTGGACCATCCCCTCGCCTGGAACCATCTGCCTGGAACTTCCTCCCCTACCAGCTACCATTCTGTGTGAGTCTGTCTGTTTGTCCTAGGCGTGTTATATAAGAGTGTATAAGGTTGCCCTATGTCCTTTTATTTCCTTCTTTCTTGCATATTCCCTTCTTTCGTTTCCTCTTGTAGTATAGTAAATAAACCATATTTGTTCTTCCTTCACCCTTCTTATTCTTTAGTTCCTCTCATCCGGTCGCTTTAGTCTTTTCCCAATTGAATACCTGTGGCACGATTAGAACCGCTCAGAATCGGGTTAGTCTTTTTGCTAACGGCTCGGATCGTGGACTGCTAAACCGCTCGGCAATTACCATCACATCCGCGGTTCGAGCTGGGACTCATCTCACTGCTTTGCGGAGAGATTGGTGAAGGTTTTTGGGAAACCTTTGACCAATCACCCTGGCCAATCTCATCCCGCAAAGGAGCGGGATAGTTCCAGGACCAGAGACGGCCAGCGTAACAAGACAAGGGGATTAACCCCCCCCCCCCTTGCTAATGGGAGTGCCGTACTTCGAGATCCGTAACAGTTGGTGTCGGGGAGTGGGATTTGAAGCCCGAAACAAATTTGTAACATCTGAAAAAATTTGGTCAAAATTAGGAGCGGCCGAAATTTTAGTATAATATCCAAATTATAATCGTGCCATGGATGATCAAGGTGGTCGGATGCCGGTGGGGGAGATAGAAGAGGGGTTAGAGTCGACCCAGGACCCCAGGGAGGAGATGGGGGAGATGCAGGAGGAAAGCAAAGAGGGTGCGGTAGCGGACGTTGCAGGCACACAAGATGGCGGCGCCTCGCACGTGGTCGCAGGTGCACAAGATGGCGGCGCCTCTCGCACGCGGCCACAGTAGCCGAGCCCACTGTAGCAGCGGGCTTCGACATGCAAGCCCTCAAGGCACAATTTATGGCGCAAATGCAGGCGTCCATCAACCTGCAGAGGGACGAAGCAAGGGGTACCAGTGAGCAATTAGGAAGCCAAATTGGGAAGTCAGACAGCAAATTTGGGGGATTAGAAAACCAAATTGAGGAAATGGGAAATGATTGGAAAACCAAATTTAGGGGGATTGAGTAAGGGTATGGGAGAAATGAGGGCTGATAGTGAGGGAATGGAAGATAGAATGGAGGAGCAATTGGGAAGCAAATTGGAGGGACTCGGAAGCAAATTGGAGGGCATAAATGGCCAAGCCCGAGCAATTAATGAGGGGCTAGCGAGGGACAAAGCCCGGTATGAAGCAAGGGAGTGTGAAAGGGAGGTTAACCGCAGGTCGGGCGGGAAAAGTGCATTTGTACACGACGGGGTAGCGTGACTAGAGGAGCGCGGGAGAAGCGAGGTTGAGCAAAGCACAGCCGGGTGGACCGGGATAGAAATCGCGACACGGGGTGTGAAAAACCCGACGGCCGCCGAATTGGACAAGGCAAATTCATGTGAACCCGCGGTCGTCGAGGGAAAGGAAAAAGAATGAATTCAAATTGGCAAAGAAACCGAACAAATAGTAGTGGAAATTGGGTCTGGAGAGACGGCAAGCATAGAGGCATTAGCGAAGGGAGAGATGGATAATGCACAAAGTCTGGATTCGCATCGTGATGCTGTGTTTATTAACCAGATGAAAAGTTTGCAGGTGCTGGAGGAACTAAGAAGAAGAAGCGCCCAGGTGAGTCGGGCTGTATATTGTGTGGGGAGGTTTTGCGGGAGAATGTTTGGCGTGAAAGGAATTTTCGTGCGCATGGGATCCCAGCATACCGTGGGCGTTTGTGGGAGGTCCGTGGTGCACTGTGTGAGAGAAAATGGCACGCGTGTGAGGAAAAGGTGTGTGAAGGTGAACGGCGCGCGTGTACGAATGGCGTCGGAGCGCGAGTGTGTTACCAAGAGTGAGGGAGAGTGCACGACAGAGTATGGAAGTGAAACCGAGTGCGAGCGAGAATGCACGTCAGAGTGTATGTGTGATGAGAGTGATAGGGAGAGTGAGATGGATGAGGAGCGGGTGCGAGGAGGCACACCTGAGTTGGTTGTGGCACGTGTGCGGGAGGACACATCGGAGCGTGTGAGTGGGTATGTGCAGGAGTGCACACCCATGATGAGTGTTATGGAGGACGTAATGGAGGGAAGGTGTGGAACGGAGTGTGTGACAACAGAGTGTGCGAATGGTGGAATGGATGCGCAAGAATGTGCGTGAGTATAATGCATGGGGAGTACGAGAGGCGTTGGAGCGCCGGGTTTGGTGAATGTAAAAAGGAACGCGTGGTGTGAGCATGCGAGTAGGGCATCGACGTTGACCGGGGCAGCGTCCAGACCGACGTTTAGCCGACGCGAGCCCTCGGTCCGTGCCGGGCTTTGTGTATTGCGGGAACCAGCGGGGATCGGTGTCGCATCACTCCTGTTCGGAGCGTCATGCACGATTCGGGCCGGGCCCCGCCCTGCACGGTCGAGTCCGCGCTTTGCCAGGCAAAGCCACCGGCCCGGTTCGAGAGGAAGGAGGAGGGGTCGGAATGGCGCCCCCTTGTGGTGGCGGCGCTCCACCCGGGCAAGGCTAGGCCATCGCGCTTGGGAGCGCAAGGCCCCGCGCCGGGATGGTGCTTGGAGCCTTGGCCCGAGCAAACCTCCTCCCCTGAACCGAATGCCGGACGGACCCAACCTGCAGTAGACCAAACCACCCATATGCATTGCGCGGCTTTGCGAAGCCGAGCTTTGAAAATGCATTGACACACCTAGGCTCATAGTACAGTGACTGGATTAGAAATATTGATGGCAAATGGTATATGGTGTAGAGGGATGGTAGATTTACCATCCCTCACATCGTATCTGGGGGCAAAAGAGCTATAGGATTTATGGGGATTGGCTGTACGAACAAGCCCGGGAGGGTTAGGTTATGGATTAGGGATTTAGAAAGATGACCATAGGTAACTGTCGATTTAAGTAGCGACATCATACCTGTAGTAGGGGACGCAGAATAGGTTAGATGGATGTTAATGACGTGGGATGTGCAATAGTATAAGGGGCGACTGGGAAGCACGAATCTTTGAAGGGAGTAGTCAGCTTAGATGATGCAGTGTGTGTGCAGGAAGTGATTGAGCAGAGTATTGTGAAAGGTGTGATTGTGCGTTGTATTGAATGAATGCGCCTGGAAGGAAGGAGGGTGCAAGTGCCACCAGGTGTGCAGGTGCCACCAGGTGTGTGGGCACAAGGTGTGAAGTACAGGTGTATGGAATGGTTGTGTGGAATAGCTGGTATGGAATACATGGAGTATGGAATGAATGGTCTGGAATATATGGAGTATGGAATGGATGGGGTGGAGTGAGTAGTGTGGAATACGTGGAGTGGAGTGGTTGGTGCAAAAGGAGTGGATGGGGAAGATGGACCCCTTCACGAGTACCCAGGGAGGGTAGTTTAAAAGTAGGTAGAGGGAGTAGGTAAATTGTGGTTGGATATTGGCATCTGTGGTGCGAGTAGTTGCACAGTGTTGTGTTGGGTGCATTAGTGGAACGAGATTGGCTGGGCTTGTGGCCTGTTAGTGAGAAAGATTAAATGGGCACTCCGCCACTGTTAGTATGTCGGCCAGGTGAGGCCACAGGTAGGCTCTGGGAGCCAGTAGTTGTTCAATGGGGCCCGAGGATCCAAGGACGGACCCGGGTAGCTGGACGCCAGAGAGGGCGGTAGGGGGTGAGAGCGCCAGAGGGCCTTCCCCAGATAGGTTAGGGTAAGGAGCAGGTAAGCTTGGAGACAACTGCAGTGGCGGAGGTGTGCAGGTGAGCGGACCTGCTGGGAGCACCACACGACCCATCCCGGAAATTGTGCGAGGGCACAGGGAGTAGAATCGGGGGAGTGAGACCCCAAATTGGTGAGCACCACAGTTTGGTCAATGGGAGTTCGGTTCTTAGAACCACATAGTGTAAGATGGCCAATGGTTTGGCAGGGAAAGACCCCGGTAGAGTAAGTGTGTTAAAGTCATTTAGAGTATAGTTAGGATTGGAATCTCTTCGCACCATCTACATCCACTCACAAAGGTGACAAGACTCCACACCATGTGATTTTTGCAATGTCTGGTATGTAAGACGCATCATGACGTGGGGGTGACATTGTGCTCATTGTTCCATCTCTTCCTCCTTAGGAGGCATTGATGATAAATTCATCATTCTTGGGAAAACCACATTTCCAAGCTGGCCTCCAAAGCCAGTCGCCGACTGGGCATCCTCCGTCATGCGAAGTCCTTCCTCGGCACACCTGAGCTCCTCACCACATACAAGGCTTTCATCTGCAGCTCAATGGAATACTGTTCTCGCCTATGGGCTGGTGCTCCTGCCTCACACCTAGCTTGGCTTCACGCTGTTGAAACCAAAGCTTTCAGAATCATTGGAATCTCCCATGATGAAGCTATCTCCGAGGGCCTTTCACTCACTCACCGCAGACAGGTAGGTGGACTTTCTGTCTTCTACCGACTCCTCTCCGGCCTTGCTCCCCCAGCTCTCTCTGTGCTTTGTCCCCCAAATATTCCTACAGGTCGCACAAGATCTGCCAGCAACCCTCTGATGGTTAAACTGCCGAAATCTCGGCTCTCTGCTCACCTTCACTCTTTCATTCCTCTTTTCTCCCACCTCTGGAACAAACTCCCACACTCCCTTCAATCCCACTCCTCCCTCCAGGTCTTTAAAACAGCTGTTCACCACAATCTCTTATCTTTCCCCATCCAAAACCTTGATCTTTTCTACCCCCACTAATTCACCCCAGATCCACCTTGTTTGAAATTCCAAAACAGGTCCTGGGTTCGCGTTTGTAAATACCAAATAGTGTCTTTGTAAATAATGCTCCCCACCGTCCATGTGTAGTTTGAAGACAATTCCGTGATTCGGTTATCCTGTGGGCATGAATCTGTTAGATATAATGCAACGCAGCAGGCGGGACATACTTAATTGTTTTAAAACTGTCGCACTCAGGGTTAGGTTAATAGTAGAGGGTTACTACACCTGAGTGTCACATTAAGTTAAAGTTTTTGTTGGCACGGGACGTGCATGGAGGAGAGACGGGTGCTGTGTTACGGTTTTTAGAACCTTCACTTTGTAAAATAATAATTCTTGTAAATATCCCCCTTTGTCAAGGTCGCACCCTAGTTAGGTCATATTGCAACACGTCTGACACCATAGATTCTTCTTTAGTTATATCATTAGTATGTGTTTCAGGTAAGGATCTGTTTCCAATAGTTGAATCTGCGTTGTATGAATCAAATAACCTAGCCCCCTTCTCCAATTCCTATTCCATTCATATTGCGGCGTAAACTGCCATCCACAACATATTGCGCTTCTCTGCTAGCTGCAGCGCCCGTCTCAAGACGCCATTACGCACGCGGTCAAGTTGGAGAAGAAGGGAGGAGCGGCCAGGAACCTAGGCGTGTCCCCATCAACACGTCACGAGGGGAGGTACCAATGAACCCTCGTGACCAATCCGGGCCGAGGCGTGTTCACCGGTAGGTGGAGCAAAGCGGACGCGGCTTGATAAGCGAGGCTTGTCATAAAAGCACGAGCGCAAAGCCCTTTCACGCAGAGAGCAGATGGAGAGAGCAGATGCGGGGGAGATCGGCAGATGCGAGGAGAGAAGATCGGCAAACTTGAGCGAACAGCGCAGAGGCGGCGAATATAAGAACATTGCGCAGAGGATCGTTTGGGACGATCGTTTTCGATACAAACTGCCGTTGGTTTTGAGAGCGTTCGGCACGCTATACGTATGCGCATTCCAGCCCCTCACATATGTAAGGTCCAGTCGCGCGCCAACGATACGCGAGGCTGCCTGCCATTCTTTGCCCGCGGACCCGGAGCCTGGACCATCCCCTCGCCTGGAACCATCTGCCTGGACCCTCCTCCCCTGCCAGCTACCATTCTGTGTGAGTCTGTCTGTTTGTCCTGGGCGTGTTATATAAGAGTGTATAAGGTTGCCCTATGTCCTTTTATTTCCTTCTTTCTTGTATATTCCCTTCTTTCGTTTCCTCTTGTAGTATAGTAAATAAACCATATTTGTTCTTCCTTCACCCTTCTTATTCTTTGGTTCCTCTGATCCGGTCGCTTTAGTCTCTTCCCAATTGAATACCTGTGGCACGATTAGAACCGCTCAGAATCGGGTTAGTCTTTTTGCTAACGGCTCGGATCGTGGATTGCTAAACCGCTCGGCAATTACCATCACATCCGCGGTTCGAGCTGGGACTCATCTCACTGCTTTGCGGAGAGATTGGTGAAGGTATTTGGGAAACCTTTGACCAATCACCCTGGCCAATCTCATCCCGCAAAGGAGCGGGATAGTTCCAAGACCGGAGACGGCCAGCTTAACAAGACAAGGGGATTAACCCCCCTCCCCCTTGCTAACGGGAGTGCCGTACTTCGAGATCCGTAACAATATACAATTGCTGGAGATCATTCTGTGTTTATTAGTGGCTTCGATTGGTCACAAATAAACAATTTGCAGTATGTTGTCCCGATGAGGGAAAAATAAGCCCTCGTCGGGACGGTATGGTGTTGAAGTTGTGGAGACTCACTCCTATGGAGGAGGGGTCCAATTGTATGACCATGCATTCTGGCCCTTCGGTGCAAGGATCACTGAACTGAAAATACATAGAATGACCATTGCCATTCACACCACACAGGTGGAGTTGCAGCTTCCGGGCGCCATCTTGGTTGGCACTCGATGCTGGGCGATGGTGATTTCTGTCATGCGTTTGCACATAATTCAGAGCGAAAAGCGATTGCGTTTTTTCACCTTTTGTGCGATCATTTTTCAATATGAAACCAATCACAGTTACTACAACACTTTCCTTTATCCTTTCCTTTTCACAAAAAAAATTCGAGAACAATCTATCTATCACAGCACTATGGACTATGAATTAAACTTCTTTGAAACAGCTGTGAATCGTCTTTCCACAACCCTTCCGTAACCGATTGGAGCAGTTTATTGCCGCACAAATGGCATTTTAACAGTTGTCTGGCTTTTAAAATCTTTAAATGTTAAAAAAAAAAAAAATGTTCTTATCTCATACCAACGCACGTCCGAGTGTATGCGCATGTGCTATTCAAAAAAGCACCCCAACAACAAGAACAACAACGCAGTCCTCTCATAGAGCTGCTCGTCGCAGCTAAAAAAAATATAAAAACCCAAAATGGCCGCCATGTGTTTGGACCGATCAGGTTAATTGAAGAACATGCATGAGATCTGATGACATGTATGAGATGACATGTATAAACGTTAACCTTCACAGGTTAATCCTGTGAAGGTTAACGTTTATCACTGTAGGTGTCTCCGAAAAATAGGAGTGAAACAATTTGCCCAAAATAAAAGAATAACAAGAAATATGTCGTGCACAGCACGACACTTGCGAAATCCCTACAATAAGTTGTTGGCCTATGATGACCTCAAACATAATTGGAGGTTGAATTCAGTGACCAGATCTACCAAACCTCTTCAAATTTCAAGTCAGTCGGATGAAAATTAAGGATTTTAGGAATTTGAAAAGTTTGTTGATCTTTGGTCTATGCTGACATTTTGGCCTATGTTAATTTCAAAAATAGTTGTTGGTTGAATTCAGTCAGCTGATATGAAAATCCTATTCAAATTTCAAATCGATCTGATGAAAATTGAGGATTTTAGAAATTTGAAAAAAGTGGTTTACCTTTGGTCTTTGTTGACCTTACGACCTATGTTGATTTCAAAAATAGTTGTTGGTTGAATTCAGTTCGCTGATATGAAAATTCTATTCAAATTTCAAGTCAATCGGATGAAAATTGAGGATTTTAGCAATTTGAAAAAAGTGGTTGACCTTTGACCTATGTTCACACAAACCAGAGTGATCAACATACTTGTCAAAAAAAATAAATTGCCAAGTAATAAACAAACAGGGAAGAACACTCGGTGGTGGAGGTAACAATAGACTTCTAGCTTACATATTAGAAGCCTGATTAATTAAGAAGCTGGATTAATTAATTTGCAATTAGTCACAGGCTTCGACACCGATACAATTTTTTGTATTACGGACCGTTGGCATCACAAACTTTCAAATGGATCACCTCGCCACCATTAGAGCATTTGAATTATATCACATGTGGAAATAAATCTGAATTGTTGCTCCCAGCTTGCCGGCTCGATGATAGAAGGCACCATTTGCATTTTTGCTGCCTCCATTCTCTATCCCGGTTAGAATCCCGTGCGGGCACGGGCAACGTGTTGACAAGGAATGGCCTATGATAAGTACCCATGAGAGCTTAACCCTAAAATGAGTGCAGCATTGCTCTCCATTACTCCAACCCCGACACTACCAATCAAATTGTTTTAAATCCCCTGCAAAACAAAAAGCTGAGATGAGGGCAACGTCCTTTCTGCCTTCGAAGTCTTTATGAACATTCCTGCTGTGATTTCATGCTTGAGGATCATTAAGACTGGCTGGCCACTTCACGTCATTAATCCACGTCCCCACGACCATTAACCTTGGGGGTCCGGGCCACATCCACTACGTGCTTCGGCTCGCATAATGAAGAATGACAACATCTGATTTATGAAGACAACAGTAGATATGTGAGTTTTCTTGCATGCAATAGCTACTGTTGTTGTTCGTGCTGTCCATGGCGATCAACGTCCTCACACACCGAGTGTGGTTGGGAAATGGTGAAAAAGAGAAGAGGTGTATGCAAGAGGTGTGGTTCAACAATAGATAACAAACAGTCTTTTCACCTCATCCTGCCTTTCCATGATTAGTCAGCTCTTCCAAAATATCCATATATGTCAATCATTGTCATATCAAACTCAAACTGAACATCAAAAGAAACATCACTTTCATTTTTTGAAATGTGCAGCTTTACAAACACGTTTCTTCAATTGTAATGGCTGATTATGTAACGGGAACGACACTTCAATCACCTGGTTGATCAACAATGGCATGCTTGAGTGGTTCTGTATAGGGATCTTTCCCTTTAAATAATGACCCTCATAATGAAATCCTTCGGTTCTCGTGGTTAGACATTTATTTACTGCTGTCCATAGTCACTCTAGAAGCTTCTGCCAGGGAAAACAACAAGAAAATTCAGATGCCACGCCTGACATCTGAACAACGTTTAAGGGCAATTGGGATGCTTGAGGCTGGTGTAAGCCAGCAAACAATTGCCCAACATCTTGGTTGCTCACAGCCTGCAATTTCCAACCTGGCCAGGTGTTACGGTGAAACTGGAACTGTGAATGATGCTCCACGAAGCGGAATACCACGGGCAACTACCCCAAACCAGGACCGCTGGATTGTGCTGCAACATCTTCGTGATCGCTTCTGCCCTGCGACGCAAACAGCTGCAGTGACAAAAGGTCGCCACAACAACCACATCAGTGTCTCTACTGTGCGGAGGCGCTTGAGAAGTCGGGGCCTCGTGGCAAGACGTCCTTGCAGAGGTCCAGTGTTGATGAACGCAGTGCATCGGCGGAACAGACTAAGATGGTGTCTGCAGCATCGCCGCTGGACACAGCAACAGTGGAGTGCAGTCTTGTTCAGCGATGAGTCCAGATTTTGCCTCCATGCTGCTGATGGGTGTCAACGGGGTATGGCGCAGACGTGGGGAAAGGTATGCATCATGCTGTATTCGCCAGATCAATCGGTGGGGAGGACCCAGTGCGATGGTATGGGCCAGAATTTCCACCCGTTTCAGGACACCTCTGGTCATCATCGAAGGCAATCTCACTAGTCAGTGTTATGTCAATGAAGTTTTAAGACCTCATCTGCTGCCATTTCTCCAGGTTCATCCTGAAATCGCAGTTTTTCAGCAGGACAACGCTCGACCCCTTGCTGCGCACCTGACCACCAACTTCCTCCAGGAACAAGGTGTTGAAGTGATGCCTTGGATGCCTTATTCCCCTGACCTCAATCCCATTGAGCATTTGTGGGATGAGCTTGGTCGACGTCTTGCATCGAGGAGATCGACGGCTGTCAATCAGCAAATGCTCATTCAAGGCTTGCAGGAGGAGTGGGACAGACTTCCCCAGGACCGCATCAGACGCCTGGTACAGAGCATGCGTCGGAGGTGTACAGCCTGCATCACAGCTCAGGGAGGACACACACGATATTGAGGACTGCTGTCATTCTGTCCTTGACTGTTAGGAGTGTTGTGTCCATTCCTGTGTCATTTTGTGTTGACTGTATTCAGGTGCGTGCCTTTGTGTTGCAGTGCTGTGACTTCTGTTGCACCACCCCTTGTGATGTTCATGCTTTTTGTTTTTTTTGTGATTGAGGCAACCTCTTGTTCGTTGACATGTTTATTAAAGATAGCTGAACTTTACCTCTGTGTTCAAATATTTTTCGTTTTTGCCTGGAGGATTTCAATGAGTGTCCTAAAGATTTGATGTTTATTTTGATGTTGTGTTTATTTATATATATATATATATCTTCTCTCTATCTATCTATAATTCCAGTAATCTCTGTTTGTACGTTTGTACGTTTGTCTGTGACCGCTGTTTCTCGACAACCACGGGTCCGATATACTTTTAACTTGCCAGGTATATTGCTGGGGACCCGAGGATGTGCCTTTTCAAGGTTTCATATTAATCGGACAATTACTTACCGAGCTATGTCCAAAAAACGATTCAACCAATCAGAGAGCAGCGAACTATCGCGTGTGCCGAACGTGGCGGACACACTCTGCCTCGGATGGCACATTTGAGAGCGTATTCATTTATTTCACGTTTGCAAACTATGTTGGCGTTAAACTATGTTTTAAAACTAATAAAAACGAATTTGCGATTCATTCGCTTTCCTGCGCGTTTGTGCACGCGATGGCGATTTCTTTACCAAACTCCGGAAGCCGTTCGCTTTGGACCAAACCATTTCATGTAAATAGAGGGGGGGGGGATATAATTTTAGATATAGATATAGTACGGGCAATGCCCTAGTATTATAAAAGAAAGTATTTGTTTGTTTGTCTGCGCAAACTAATCTCCTGAACGGTGAAAGATAGGAGGAAACCTCTAATACAAAAAATGTTGGGACGGGCCCCCGGGAAGGTTTTAGGCTAGGTAGCGAGGCCGGTCGAGGCCCACCTTGGCCGGGCCGGGCCCATTTCGCAATTAAAAGCTGAGCTGAATTATCGTAGGTAGTCAATCTTCAACGGCCATGAGTAAAAGCTGAATTATAGTAGTAAATTCATTCAAAAAGAACCAAAAAATGTCGGGACGGGCCCCGGGAAGGTTATAGGCTAGGTGGCGAGGCCAGGCGAGGCCACATCGGCCGGGCTGGGCCCATTTCGCAATTAAAAGCTGAGCTGAATTATAGTGGTCAATCTTCTACGGCCACGAGTAAAAGCTGAATTATAGTAGTAAATTCATTCAAAAATAACCCGGGCAACGCCAGGTGCTTTCATCTGGTATATATATATATATATATATATATATATATATATATATATATATATATATATATATATATATATATATACACACAGTATATACATATATATATATATATATATGTGTGTGTGTGTGTGTCCTGTGTTGTGTTGTGTTCTCTTGTCACTGAACTACTCCCTCAAACTTTTGTGAAATCGTACCAAACTTCTGGTATGCACCCATCTCTCCCGTGGGTATGTCGTAAGCGTATTCCTTTTGAAATTCTTTTGAAAAAAAATGTAAAATTCTTTTTTGCAAATTTCTTTGAAAAAATTTTTTTTCAACTTAAATCTTCAACTTCAATTGTTTATAAAATGTAATATCACGTATATTACAAATGCATTTGTGCAATATAATTGTTTGCATTATGATTGATGTAAACCATGAACAAACAGCAACTCAGGTACAGGCATCTTTTTTTCTTTTTTTCTTTTTTTTTTTTTGTATACAAGATCGAGGCTCGTGAAAGAGCGAACATTAATCACACAGAAAGACAAACCGACACATAAAACATCGGGAGCGGTAGACAAGATGGGGAGAGAGGGGGAAGGACACAAACACAACATTTGAGAGCAGGGACCGAGAGACATGGAGACATCGAGAGATCTGAGAGAGGGCGAGAGCTTTGGGGGGGGGGGGGGCATGGGAAGGGGGCGGTGGGAGAGGTATAAAACATATGGACACTGCCAGGACTTCCAGGAAAGAAGTTGGAATTTCAAACAAGGTGGATCTGGGGTGAATTAGCGGGGGTAGAAAAGATCAAGGTTTTGGATGGGGGAAGATAAGAGATGGTGGTGAACAGCTGTTTTAAAGACCTGGAGGGAGGAGTGGGATTGAAGGGAGTGAGGGAGTTTGTTCCAGAGGCGGGAGAAAAGAGGAATGAAAGAGTGAAGGTGAGCAAAGAGCCGAGATTTCGGCAGTTTAACCATCAGAGGGTTGCTGGCAGATCTTGTGCGACCTGTAGGAATACTTGGGGGACAGAGCACAGAGAGAGCTGGGGGTGCAAGGCCGGAGAGGAGTCGGTAGAAGACAGAAAGACCACCTACCTGCCTGTGGTGAGTGAGTGAAAGGCCCTCAGAGATAGCTTCATCGCGGGAGATACCAATAATTCTGAAAGCTTTGGTTTCAACAGCGTGAAGCCGAGCTAGGTGTGAGGCAGGAGCACCGGCCCATAGGGGAGAACAGTATTCCATTGAGCTGCGGATGAAAGTCTTGTATGTGGTGAGGAGCTCAGGTGTGCCGAGGAAGGACTTCGCACGACGGAGGATGCCCAGTCGGCGACTGGCTTTGGAGGCCAGCTTGGAAATGTGGTTTTCCCAAGAAAGATCATGGCAGATAGTGAGACCCAAAAGCTTAAGCTCCATCTATATATTTACATATCTGGGCAGTGTCTGTGTTGTCACTGAACTACTCCCTCAAACTTTGGTTTCCGTGGTTGTGAAGTGTTTTTAATAACGTGGTGGTGAGGTGTTTTGAAACACATGGTGGTGAGGAGTTTTGAATTACGTGGTGGTGAGGTGGAATCGGCCCAAACTTCCAGTCTGCACCTAACCCTCCTGTATATACAGTCACGTGAAAAAGTAAGTACACCCCATGTAAAGTTTTGACTTTTTCAACATATTTCAACATACAGCTATTTGATCTTCATTTCAACAATATTGATAGATAAAGGTGATATAATATAACAAATATCATGAAACATTTACATTTTGTAGTCCATTGTATAATTTCAATAAACATAAATGCAAATTTCGCATGTGGAAAAAGTAAGTACACCCCGACATTTATCACTACTGCAAATACCTAAAATTAGAATCAGGTGCACCAGCTCAGGTGCAAATGATGAGACATCGTTAGAGAGAATCTTGGAGGAACCTGTCTTATTTAAACCTCAGACATTTAGTTTGGTTTGCTCTTTGTTGTTGAAGTGTGTGGCATCACCATGCCGAGATCAAAAGAGCTCTCTGAGGCCTCCAGAAAGAAGGTTATAGATACCTACAAGTCTGGGAAGGGATTTAAAAAGATGTCCAAACAATTTGAAATCAATCATTCGACTGTCCGGAAGATCCTCTACAAGTGGAGTGGATTCCAAACAACTGCCAACGTGTTGAGGCCAAGCCGCCCCAGCAAGTTCAGCATGAGAGACTGCAAGATGCTGAAAGAAGTCTCTAAGAACCACAGAATGTCATCACGGGACCAACAGGTAGCTCTTGCCACTGTTGATGTCAAAGTGCACGAGTCTACCATTAGAAAGAGGCTGCACAAATTTGATCTACATGGGAGGTGTGCCAGGAGGAAACCTTTGCTGTCCAGAAAGAACATCAGGGCAAGACTAAAGTTTGCCAATGAACACCGAGGCAAAGACCAGCACTTCTGGAACAATGTGCTCTGGACAGATGAGTCAAAGGTAGAGCTATTTGGCCACAGTACCAGAAGACATGTTTGGCGAAAACAAAAGACAGCATTTGACCACAAGAACCTGATACCAATTGTAAAGCATGGTGGTGGAAATATTATGGTTGGGGGCGGCTTTGCTGCATCAGGGCCTGGGCAGCTCACCATAATAGAATCCACTGTGAATTCTTCATTGTACCAGAGGGTGCTTGAGGATAATGTGAGGCCATCTGTCGGAAAATTGAAGCTCAACCGAAGGTGGACCGTGCAACATGACAATGACCCTCAACATACCAGTAAATCCACCAAGGAATGGCTGAAAAGAAAGAAATGGAGGGTTATGAAATGGCCAAGTCAAAGCCCGGATCTAAATCCCATCGAGATGTTGTGGGGGGATTTGAAACGAGCTGTGCATGCAAGAAACCCCTCAAACATCGCACAGCTGAAAGAATTCTGCATGGAGGAGTGGGCAAAAAGTTCTCCCAGTCGATGTCAGAGACTGGTAGACAGTTATAAGAAACGCCTACTTGAGGTTGTTTCTGCCAAAGGGGGCAATACCACCTATTAGAGCCAAGGGTGTACTTACTTTTTCCACATGCGAAATTTGCATTTATGTTTATTTAAATTATACAATGGACTACAAAATGTAAATGTTTCAAGATATTTATTATATTATATCACCTTTATCTCTCAATATTGTTGAAATGAAGATCAAATAGCTGTATGTTGAAATATGTTGAAAAAGTCAAAACTTTACATGGGGTGTATTTACTTTTTCACGTGACTGTATGTGCTGAGGGCTTTTTATTTTCTTTTTGAAATATTTTTTCAACCTAAATTGCTTATAAAATGGAGTATCACAAACACTACAAATAAATTTGTGTAAAATAATTGTTTGTATTATGATTGGTGTAAATGCAGTCAGGTGCAGTCATTATCCTCAGCTAGAACAAGCCCGTCCCTCTGTAACGGCATGTGGTAGGGCGAGTGTAGCGAGCCGAGCCAAGCTAGTATATATATATATATATATATATATATATATATATATATATATATATATATATATATATATATATATATATATATTATAATAGCCGTAGATGATTCTGTCTGTCTGTCTGTTGGGCGTCTGTCCGGGGTGTGGCTTACTCGGTTTGCAAAGTAGCTCCACCCATAGCTCCACACATTCTGGGAGAGGCTTCGCTTCATATAAACAAATATCCACCATTTTATTAACTCACATAGCTTTGAGGCCTGTTTTGTAGGCCCGTGGTGTCTTGCTCTCTCTCCCAGTTTTATTTTAAATCAAATTCGATATATCATTTCATTTTTCACAGTCGCTAACATAGTTTTAGACTCGGTTGAAAAAAAACGGGAAGAAAATCCGATGAAAGTTTCCGTTTATAGAACGAAATGAATTCTCAAGGGCCTGTAACTTCAAGGCCATTGAGTCTCTCTCACGCCTTTATCTCCAATCTAACTCACCATCTGATTTCATTTTTATCGATGGTTTTGGACTCGGTGTCACGCGGGAAAATGCAGAGATATATTTTTTTAAATACACCATATCACCGCCCAACCGCCAACAACCGCCCAATATGTATCATACACCGCCCAACATGTATCATACACCGCCCAACATGACAGACGGCAACATGTCGACATTATCGCTTTTTCTTTAAACCGAGTGAACCGAGCCGAACCGAATAAACCGAGTGAATTCACCGTTTACTTTTGATGACAGTCGTCACAAAACGACATATATCTCTTCGTTTTTATTTCATTCAACATTTTTAGCCGGAAGTAAAATATGGTTCAGGAAATTACCGAGAGATATTTCTTCGTTTCTTTATTTATTAGTTATTTGCGCATACACTTTAAATAGGTTTATTTGAAATCTTTAATTTTCACAATGTAATATATTTGTCATTTGATGATGACGAGACACTTCCTCTTGACTCGTGACAATTCATGCGTTGCGTGGAAACTTCCATTTCCAAAATGAATGACACAGTCGATGAAGAACGACTCGGTGTCAGCAACGCGGGAAAATGCAGAGATATATTTTTTAAAATACACCATATCACCGCCTAACACCGCCCAACAGCCAACAAGTATCATACACCGCCCAACATGACACAGACAGCAACATGTCGACATTATCGCTTTTTCTTTAAACCGAGTGAACCGAGCCGAACCGAATACACCGAGTGAATTCACCGAGCGAATTTCATCCAATTCCACCGAGTTTCATGAAACCGAGAGATATTTCTTCGTTTTAATTTTATTAGTTACCAGCAGAAGTACCCAGCGTTGCCGGGCGGGGGAGGGGGGAAGGGCACGTACACTTTAAACATGTATATACATGTGGGATGTGGGATATATACATGTGGGACATGTGTACGTGTGTGTGTGTACGTGTGTGTGTGTGCGTGTGTGCGCGTGCATATGTGTGTGTGTGTGTGTGTGTATATATGTGTGTGTATGTGTATGTAGGCTAACCCCCGCTCTAGCAGGGAAAATGGCCTTAAAATGCATGTTGTTGTTGTATGTGTATATATATATGTCTGTGTGTGTGTGTGTGTGTGTGTGTCTGTTTGTGTGTGTGTGTGTGTGTGTGTGTGTGTGTGTGTGTGTGTGTGTGTGTGTGTGGAGATGTATATATGTGTATAATGTGCATATATGTGTATATGTGGATACATATGTGTATACATATTTGCATATGTGCATATGTGTCTGTACGTGTGTGTGTGTGTGTGTGTGTGTGCATGTATGTCGATGTACGTGTGTGTGTATGTGTATATGTGTGTGGGTGTATATGTGTGTGTATATGTATACATGGGCCAGTGTGTGTGTAAAGTGTGAGGAGGTATTGGAGAGGAAAATGCAGAGATATATTTTTTAAAATCGCGCCATGATGATAAACGAAAATACACCGCCTAAAATAACAGTCGACATATCTATCTATAATTCCAGTAATCTCTGTGTGTTTGTTTGTACGTTTGTACGTTTGTACGTTTGTTTGTCTGTGACCGCTGTTTCTCGACAACCACGGGTCCGATATACTTTCAACTTGCCAGGTATATTGCTGGGGACCCGAGGATGTGCCTTTTCAAGGTTTCATATTAATCGGACAATTACTTACCGAGCTATGTCCAAAAAACGATTCAACCAATCAGAGAGCAGCGAGCTATCGCGTGTGCCGAACGTGGCGGACACACTCTGCCTCGGATGGCACATTTGAGAGCGTATTCATTTATTTCACGTTTGCAAACTATGTTGGCGCTATGTTGGCGTTAAACTATGTTTTAAAACTAATAAAAACCATTTCATGTAAATAGAGGGGGGGGGGGGGGGGGGATTGTCACTGTACTCGCACGAGCAGATGGCGGAAGTGCCTGACCGCCAAGTGAAGTCCGAGCAACTCGCGGTCGAAGGTACTGTAACGGCGTTCGGGCGGGCGAAGCTGCCGGCTAAAGAACGCCAGCGGTTGCCAAGCTCCGTTTTAAAACTAATTAAAACCCCGGGGGGATTGTCACTGTACTCGCAAGCCGTTCGCCGTTCGCTTTGGCGTTGCGAATGGACCAAAACATTTCATGGACGAAACCATTTCATGTAAAGCGTTCGCCGTTCGCTTTGGCGTTGCGAATGGACCAAAACATTTCATGAACCAAACCATTTCATGTAAATAGAGGGGGGGATATAATTTTAGATATAGATATAGTACGGGCATGCCCTAGTATTTAAAATTCGTCACACACATCCATGCCCGTGGGATTCCCACGGGTGGGAATCCCACGGGCATGGATGTGTGTGACATTTCGACATATTGAGTTAGATGCTGCGCCTGCACATTCAGTTATATAAAATGGTTACTGGCAATTGATCACATCCACAAATGATGTAATCCACACAATTTATGTACTTTACATAACGTTAATAGGAATACATGCCCGTGTAGATGGGAATGACATATAATTAACCGAAAACGTTGAAGCAACCGCATAATATTACGGTGATGTTTAACTCTGAGAATAGTTCTAAATTTTAAAAACTTTCTTCTGATATTTGTGATTTATTTCAAACAAACTATTTCCCATCTACACAGGCATGTATTCCTATTAACGTTATGTAAAGTACATAAATTGTGTGGATTACATCATTTGTGGATGTGATCAATTGCCAGTAACCATTTTATATAGCTGAATGTGCAGGCGCAGCATCTAACTCAATATGTCGAAATGTCACACACATCCATGCCCGTGGGATTCCCACGGGTGACCCCGCTAGTATATATATATACAGGGTGCTTTGTGTCCCGACAATAAATTAGGCTTCACTCAGTCCTCGTTTCCCCTCCCCATTCGTGGTCGAGTCTGGTGTGTCAGAAATAAGGATCTCGTGTGCTTCTTGCAATTCTCCGCAATTTTGTTATGGTGTGCCGGCTGACACTTAGAAATGGAATTGGGGACATGTCACATGGTAGAGAAAGCAAGAGTACCAGACATATGTTGTACTTGCTTGCAGTGAGAAAAGGGCTCAGTCTATCGATCTCGTGGTAGATTGGTAACACTCAGGATTTCTGATTTCCCTGTATCTCCAGGTACAACAATAGCTCTTCTATGATGAGACAAGAATTTCCCCAAAAAGCACTTGGTTCAAACGGTGGCATTTCAGATCTCTCAGATGGCATCTACCTTTAGCATCTAGCTTGGAGATATGGTCAAGTTAGTTAGGTAGAGAAATCTCAAATAGTCGGGGATCAACTGCAGATCACAATCAATGGAACTGGGCCTTGTTCGACCAGAGCAGGTGGAAAAAAAAATCAATACACAGAAAGCAAGAAGCCACATGGGGCCTGTGAAAGGTTTCCATCCTGAAAAGTTTCCAGCCCGAAATTGATTTGTTTTGTGTACGAAAGCTTGGCTCATGGAAGAACTATTTAAGTTAGTTTCACAAAATGACCAAACCATTTTAGCAGGCCCGAGTTGCTCCACCCTTTTGAGAGAGCTTTTCAGATCTGACCCGATCTTTTCCAAAAAAATCTGGACTTTTAAAACTTTTCGCTTATTCATAAAACATTGATTTGGATTTGCGCTTACATTTGCTCCTGTTGGATTTTTGTGAATAAAGCAAGTTTATGCTACGTTGCAGTTATTAATCCACAGGTTGCGATACTTTATCGAATGTATCAACGTTATTGGTGAAGTTGAGTGTAATTTAATACAAAACCACACTTGCAGTGTAAATTACTTCTATTTTCTTCTTCCTCATGATCCCTTGCTTGCAATTGAAAGTAAAGCGAAGTCGATGGCGCACCATCGCAAATCCACACACTTCCCACCGAAAACTAAGTTGAAAGATGGCAAAAAGTTCCATCATTAATGACCCAATATCAAATTTTGAGTTAAATTATTTTCCTGTTTTGACCCCAGTGAGCCTACCCACTCCCTGGGGCATGAACCCAGGTTGTAATCCAAAAATCGTTATACTGTAGCGGCTACCGCTGGGTTTTCACAATCGCCTTGCACCTATCAAGGACGCGGAGCGATCACCATGCCAGGCTCGTCCAGGACGCCCGGGCAGGCTCGCCCTCAACTTGCCAGGCCGCAGCCAGGACGCTGGGCCACGCCCCCTCTCGCCTTTCCTGGGCAAACGCTCCGGGATAATATGTATATATATTGCTGCCCGATAAACGGGCTTTTCAGAGTGCCTGAGTGTTTGGTTTGATTAAAGCAACTCGGCTGAATTCCAGCTTTTTGTCGCGTCCATTCTTCTGATCGACGTGGGAGCCCCAGCTCCTTCATTGGTGACCTACCGACATGGACACGGCAGTCGCCCTTAAACTGCCTACCTTCTGGGAGGCTCACGCGGTGGTTTGGTTCGCACAGGCGGATTCCCTGTTCGCCCTGCGAGGCATCACGGCCGACGACACGCGCTTCCACCATGTGGTAGCAGCGCTCGGTTCGGCCACCGCGGCCCGCGCCCTGAGCCTCCTCGAGAGCCCGCAAGCCGCTGAAAAATACGGCGCGATTAAGAAGCTTCTCCTCGACGCTTTCGCCCTCCCATCGGCGGAACGCGCACGGCGCCTGCTCGACCTGCCCGAGCTCGGCGACACGCACCCTTCCGAGCGAATGGACTACATGCTTTCACTGCTCGGCGAGCACTCTCCGGCATTCCTGTTCCGGGAGCTGTTCCTCCGTCAGCTGCCTAACCCGGTACGCCTCGCCCTGGCAAGCACGACGATCACAGATCCACGGGCCCTTGCCAGAGAAGCCGACAAGATCTCCGCCGCAGGTCAGCGCATCGCAGCGGCGACATGGGACCCACCGCCGTCCGACGCAACACCCATGGCGCCCGAGCACCCGGCACGGTCGACGACCGAACTGCCGACGCAATTGGCGGCCGCTACACCGAGCCGACCACCTCCAGCACGACGACCGGGGCCTCCACCTGACCAAGCGTGGTGTTACTATCATGCCAGGTTCGGACAGAAGGCCCGGACATGCCGACCCCCGTGCACCTTCGGCAGGCCGGGAAACGGCCGGGCCGGCGTTCATTACCAGCCATGAGCGCCGGCCACACGGGCAACTTACTGTTCATCACGGATAAGGCGTCCGGACGGCGCTTCCTGTGCGACACCGGCGCCCAACTGAGCGTCATACCCGCCTCTGACCAGGACAGGCAGTCGGCGGTTTGCGGCCCCTCCTTGGTTGCGGCCAACGGATCGACCATCCGCACCTTCGGCCCGCGCAACGTCACCCTCTGCTTCGGCGGCCAACGCTTTGCTTGGACGTTTGTAACCGCAAACGTGCCCATGGCTCTGCTAGGCGCCGACTTCCTCTGCGCACACGGACTGCTGGTGGACGTCCAACGGCGTCGTTTAATCAACGCCGAAACCTTCAGCTCCCTGGTATGCACATTGAGCAGCTCCGCGCCGACCGAGCTGGCATGCGCCGTCCCGGCGGCGAACGAGTTTGCTCGCCTGCTCACGGAGTTCCCGGCCCTCACGCGGCCGACGTTTTCGGCCGTCGCAGTACGGCATGGGATCGAGCACCACATACCAACCACGGGCCCGCCGGTCTACGCCAGGGCCCGCCGCCTCGACCCAGCCAAGCTCGCCGTGGCGAAGGCCGAATTCGACGCGTTGGAGCACCTCGGCATCGTGCGGTGCTCCGATAACGCGTGGGCCTCGCCACTGCACATCGTGCCAAAGCCGGGGGGTGGATGGCGCCCGTGTGGCGACTACCGCCGTCTCAATGACGCTACCACCCCCGACAGGTACCCGATCCCGCATATCCAAGACTTCTCCGCCCATCTGGCGGGACGGGTCATTTTTTCGAAAATTGATCTCATACGGGGATATCACCAGGTACCTGTCAGGGCGGCCGACGTCCATAAAACGGCAGTCATCACGCCGTTCGGCTTATTCAAATTCTTGCGGATGCCGTTTGGTCTCAAGAACGCGGCTCAGGCGTTCCAGCGCTTGATGGACGGCGTGCTGCCTGACCTGCCGTTCCTTTTCGTTTACCTGGACGACATCCTCGTCGCCAGCACGCCCCGGGCCGAGCACCTCCTCCACCTCCGAACACTGTTCGGGTGCCTCAGTGAGCACGGCCTCATTGTCTACCCGGCCAAATGCCACTTCGGCACGACGGCCGTTGATTTTTTGAGCCACCACATCACCAAGAACGGGGCCGTGCCGCTGCCAACCAAGGTCGAGGCCATCACCACGTTCCCACGTCCCCGCACCATAAAGGCCCTGCAGGAATTCCTGGGAATGGTGAATTTTTATCACCGTTTCGTGCCCCGCGCTGCTCAACTCATGCGGCCCCTCTACGAAGCCCACCGGGGCAAGCCGGCCAAGCACGACATCGCCTGGTCCGCAGCAATGGATGCGGCCTTCCAAAGCTCAAAGCGGGCCCTCGCCGACGCAACACTGCTCGCTCACCCGGTGCTCAACGCTCCCATCGCCCTCACCACGGATGCCTCCGACTACGCGGTGGGCGCCGTACATGAGCAATGGGTGAACGGGGTTTGGCAGCCACTCGCTTTTTTCAGCCGGCAGCTCCGGCCGAACGAGCTCAAATACAGCACGTTTGACCGGGAGCTCCTCGGTCTACACCTGGCCGTCCGCCATTTCCGCCACCTCCTGGAGGGCCGACCTTTCACGGCGTTCGTCGACCACAAGCCGTTGGTTTACGCCATGGCCAAGGTCACGGAGCCGTGGTCGGCCCGCCAACAGCACCACCTCTCCGCCGTGTCGGAGTTTACCACGGACATCCGGCACGTCGCCGGCAAAAACAACGCCGTGGCCGACTGTCTTTCCCGGGCCAGCGCGAACGCGGTCCACCTGTGCGTGGACTTTGCGCTTATGGCGGCGGACCAAACCACCGACACCACGGTGCAAGCCCTCCGGGCGGCGGACACGGGCCTCCGCCTGGCCGACATCCCCTTCGCGGACACTGTCCTGCTCTGCGACGTCTCCCAAGGCCAGCCTCGCCCCATCGTGCCCGTCACCTGGCAACGCCGCATCTTCGCCTCCCTCCACGGCCTTTCCCACCCGGGCCGGAAAGCTTCCCAGAAGCTGGTGTCGGCGCGATTCGTCTGGCACGGCCTTCGTCGGGACGTCCGCGATTGGACCAGCACCTGCACGGCCTGCCAACGGGCCAAGGTCCACCGACACACCCAGGCCCCGCTGGCACCTTTCACCGTGCCCGAACGACGTTTCGACCACGTCAACGTGGATCTGGTGGGCCCACTCCCCCCGTCACGGGGGTTCACACACCTGCTCACCATGGTGGACAGGACCACCAGGTGGCCGGAGGCCGTTCCCCTCGTCTCCACCACCACCGCCGACGTGGCGCAGGCTTTCATCGCCACCTGGGTCGCCCGCTTCGGCGCACCGGCGGACATCTCGTCAGACCGCGGACCACAGTTCACCTCCGAGCTGTGGGGCGCGGTCGCCCGCAACCTGGGGGTCAAGCTCCACCGTACTACGGCCTACCACCCCCAAGCAAACGGGTTGTGCGAGCGATTCCACCGCTCCATGAAGGCCGCGCTCATGGCCGGCCTTCAAGACGGCGGTTGGGCCGACCGGCTGCCGTGGGTCCTTTTGGGCCTCCGCACGGCCCCCAAGGAGGACCTCCAGGCATCCACCGCCGAGCTGGTCTATGGCCAGGCGCTACGCGTCCCGGGCGAATTCGCGCCCGACGCTACCAGTCCCTGGTCCGCAGCTCACCAGCGCTCGGACCTCCAGGAGGCCGCCCGACGGTTTGCCCCCGTGCCAACATCCCACCACGGTGACCCCCAGTCCTACGTCCCCCCAGCACTTCGCACAGCGGAGTATGTTTTTGTGCGTCACGACGCACATCGGGGGCCACTCCGGCCGCCGTACGACGGGCCCTTCCGGGTGCTGCGACGGGACGACAAGTCGTTCGTCATCGACATCGGCGGCAGGTCGGACCGGATTGCGGTGGACCGCCTCAAGCCGGCGCACGTGGACGTCGACCACCCACCACGGGTGGCCCTTCCGCCGCGGCGAGGCCGCCCCCCGTCCACGGTGCCCCCCACTCGACCGCCCACCACCACACCGGACCCCCTCCCACGACCCGCCAGGGGTCGCTTCGGCCGGGTCATCAGGACCCCCCTCAAATTGACCCTGCCGGTGCAAGTCGATTCTGGGGGGACGTGTGTAGCGGCTACCGCTGGGTTTTCACAATCGCCTTGCACCTATCAAGGACGCGGAGCGATCACCATGCCGGGCTCGTCCAGGACGCCCGGGCAGGCTCGCCCTCAACTTGCCAGGCCGCAGCCAGGACGCTGGGCCACGCCCCCTCTCGCCTTTCCTGGGCAAACGCTCCGGGATAATATGTATATATATTGCTGCCCGATAAACGGGCTTTTCAGAGTGCCTGAGTGTTTGGTTTGATTAAAGCAACTCGGATGAATTCCAGCTTTTTGTCGCGTCCATTCTTCCGATCGACGTGGGAGCCCCAGCTCCTTCAATACAGTATTTCATCGATTCTTCCTTGTCACACACACAACCTGTCCAACAAGTTTCGTCCAAATCCATCCATATCTTTTTGAGATATCCCGCAATGTATAGTTTTTGACGATATAACAATTTCCAAGTTAATGGTGAAGAATCACTTACAAAGTTAAATATTCTCATTTCCGAATCCATATTCATATCTTCACCAAAATCTAATCTATTTGTCCTTGTCAGACACCCAAAAACAGGAAAATAATTTAACTCAAAATTTGATATTGGGTCATTAATGATGGAACTTTTTGCCATCTTTCAACTTAGTTTTCGGTGGGAAGTGTGTGGATTTGCGATGGTGCGCCATCGACTTCGCTTCGCTTCGTTTCGCTTTGCGGGGAAAAATGGCCTCTAAATGTGGTTACTTTTTTTACTAGACACCCAACCAGTCCACCAAGTTTCGTCCAAATCCGTCCACAACATTTTGAGATATTCTGCTATGTATCGTTTTTAACCCTATTTCCTTGCTCACAAACAGAAAGACAAACAAATGAAAAATCACTCATAGAGCGACACTTGGCAAATCAGAACAAAGTGGAATGGCACTCAGGAGAGCATCCTTTTAACCTCAAAAACAGTTGGTGGTTGAATTCAGTTAGTTGATATGAAAATCCTATTCAAATTTCAAGTCAATCAGATGAAAATTTAGGCTTTTAGAAATTTGAAAAAAGCGGGTGACTTTTGGCCTATGTTGACATTTTGGCCGACGCTGATCTCAAAAATATTTGGGGGTTGAATTCAGTCTGCCGATATGTAAATCCTATTCAAATTTCAAGTCAATCGGATGAAAATTGAGGATTTTAGGAATTTGAAATGGTTGTTGACCATTGGCCTATGTTGACCTTTTGACATACGCTGATCTCAAAAATAGTTTGTGGTTGAATTCAGTTCGCCGATATGTAAATCCTTTTCAAATTTCAAGTCAATCGGATGAAAATTGGGGATTTTAGAAATTTGAAATGGTTGTTGACCTTTTGCCTATGTTGCTCTTTTGACCGAAGGTGATCTCAAAAATAGTTGGTGGTTGAATTCAGTTGGCGGAAATGAAAATCCTATTCAAATTTCAAGTCAATCGGATTAAAACTGAGGATTTTAGAAAAATTTTAAAAAGAGGTTAACCTTTGGCCTATGTTGACCTTTTGCCTATGTTGCTCTTTTGGCCGAAGGTGATCTCAAAAATAGTTGGTGGTTGAATTCAGTTGGCAGAAATGAAAATCCTATTCAAATTTCAAGTCAATCGGATTAAAACTGAGGATATTAGAAATTTTTTTAAAAGAGGTTGACCTTTGGCCTATGTTTACCTTTTGGCCTATGATGATCTCAAAAATAGTTGGTGGTTGAATTCAGTTTGCCGATGTTTAAATACTTTTCAAATTTCAAGTCAATCGGATGAAAATTAAGGATTTTAGAAATTTAAAATTGTCATTGACCTTTGGCCTATGTTGACCCTTTGGCCGATGTCGAAATCAAAAATAGTTGGTGGTTGAATTCACTTTGCTGATATGTAAATCCCATTCAAATTTCAAGTGAATCGGATGAAAATTGAGGATTTTAAAACATTTTTAAAAAGTGGTTGACCTTTGGCCTATGTTGACCTTTTGGCCTACGCTGATCTCAAAAATAGTTGGTGGTTGAATTAAGTAAGCCGATATGTAAATCCTAATCAAATTTCAAGTCAATCGGATGAAAATTGAGGATTTTAGAAATTTGAAAAAAGTGGTTGACCTTTGGCCTATGTTGACCTTTTGACCCCAAAAATATGTAGGATTTTGTCGAACCACGAACTCTACCATTTGGTAAAGTTTCGTGAAGATCGGTTTCAAATTGTGACCTGCAGGCAAGTATAAGTGAGCGGACAGACAAACAAACAAACACACAAACCGGAGTGATCAACATACTTGCAAAAAATATATACAGTATATATATTTGGCCAAGTAACAATAAGACGTCATGCAGGGCACAATACTTGCAAAATCCACCCCCCCCCCCCCCCACCTATCTCCCCCCAAAAGGAGGCCATTGATCCATCAAATTGTCCATTTCATTCAGATTAAAATTGACGACCTCGATCAAAGCTCGGGTTAATAGAATGAAAAGTGACGATTTTTCAAATGAAAACTGATGATTTTAGAAGTTTCACCTTGAGTTGACCTTTGACCTTTTGACCTCAAAAATAGTCTGTTTCCCAATTCAGTGAGGCCCTATGCAAATGCTGTTAAATTTTCAAGTCAATCGGATGAAAATTTATGATTTTGGAAGTTTGATCGAGAGTTTTTTTTGTATACAAGATCGAGGCTCGTGAAAGAGCTAACATTAATCACACAAAAGGTCAACCGACACATAAAACACAAAATAAGGGGAGCGGAACACAAGATGGGGAGAGAGGGGGAAGGACACAAACACAACATTTGAGAGCAAGGACATCGAGAGAAATGTGGGAGGCGGAGGGCTTGGGGGGAGGTGGGAGAGGTATAAAACATATAAACACTGCAAGGACTTCCAGGAAAGAATTTGGAATTTCAACAAAAGAGTATCTGGGGTGAATTAGCGGGGGTAGAAAAGATCAAGGTTTTGGATGGGGGAAGATAAGAGATGGTGGTGAACAGCTGTTTTAAAGACCTGGAGGGAGGAGTGGGATTGAAGGGAGTGGGGGAGTTTGTTCCAAAGGCGGGAGAAAAGGGGAATGAAAGAGTGAAGGTGAGCAGAGAGCCTAGATTTTGGCAGTTTAACCATAAGAGGGTTGCTGGCAGATCTTGTGCGACCTGTAGGAATATTAGGGGGACAGAGCACAGAGAGAGCTGGGGGAGCAAGGCCGGAGAGGAGTCGGTAAAAGACAGAAAGACCACCAACCTGCCTGCGGTGAGTGAGTGAAAGGCCCTCGGAGATAGCTTCATCGCAGGAGATTTCAATGATTCTGAAAGCTTTGGTTTCAACAGCGTGAAGCCGAGCGAGGTGTGAGGCAGGAGCACCAGCCCAGAGGGGGGAACAGTATTCCATTGAGCTGTGGATGAAAGCCTTGTATGTGGCGAGGAGCTCAGGTGTGCCAAGGAAGGACTTCGCATGACGGAAGATGCCCAGTCGGCGACTGGTTTTGGAGGCCAGCTTGGAAATGTGGTTATCCCAAGAAAGATCATGGCAGATAGTGAGACCCAAAAGCTTGAGCGGCAGAACTTCTTGGAGAGGATTGTTGAGAAAGTAGATGGGAGGGTTTTCCAGTCGGTCTTTTCGGAGAGACATCGTAAGAGTGTTAGATTTGTCAAGATTGAAAGACATGTTCCACTTGTTTGACCAGTCTGTGATTTTGTCCAGGTCTGCAGAGAGCGAGGAGGCTGCAGACTGCTGATCTGAGGGATGAGGAATGGAGCAGCAGAGAGTGGAGTCATCAGCAAAGAGATAGAGAGGATTTTCCAGAGAGTCGGAGAGATCATTGATGAAGACCAGAAATAGCAAAGGGCCCAGAACACAACCTTGGGAAACTCCAGCCAGAACAGAAAGGGGAGATGAGAGAAATCCATTCAGGGCCACACGTTGCCTACGACCAGAGAGGAAGTCCGCAAGCCATGAGTGGAGATTTCCAAGGATACCATCGGAGGAGAGTTTGGTGAGCAGAGCTGGGTGCCAGACCGTATCGAAGGCACGTGATATGTCAAGGGAGACAGCTCTGATTTCCTGTTTGGCATTGAGGACCTCCATCCATTGTTGAGACAGCAGAAGCAACATGTCCAGAGTAGAATGGCCTGGTCTGAATCCAAATTGATGATCAGAGATCAAGCCATTGGAGAAGAGGAAGGATTTGATATCCGAACCAATGATGGATTCCATGACTTTGCTGATAATTGGGAGCAGGCTGATTGGTCTGTAGTTGCAAGGATCTGTTTTTGCACCTTTTTTGTGTAAAGCGGTAATGTTTGCTGATTTCCAAGATGCTGGCAGATGACCTTGAGCAAAAGAGAGGGTGAAAAGAACAGAGAGAGGGTGAGATAGAGCGGCAGAGCAGGATTTTAGGACCCGTCGGCTGATGCCGTCTGGTCCAGTTGCAGAATCAGAGTCGAGGTTTGACAAAAACTTCTCCACCTTGTCAGGAGAGAAGGACACAGACTCCAGGAGCAGTTGGGTTCGACTGGGAAAGGTGGGAACAGAGAGAGATGGGTTTGGGACACAAGATTTTGAGGCAAACACAGAGTTGAGGCATTCGGCTTTGTCACGTGCAGTGTCAATTGTGTAGCCATTTGAGGCAAGGGAGGGGATGGAGAGGGAACGACCACCAGAAACGGATTTGACCAGATGCCACCAGTATTTGGAGGAAGGAGACAGGTTTGAGAGTTCAATCTTGAGTTTGGAGAGATAGTGCTTCCTGGCACTCCTGAGGGTAGACATACACTTGTTCCGAGCTTGGTGGAAGGAACTGAGATTGCCTTCAGTTGGATTTGCCTTCCAAGAGGCAAAGGCAAGTTGTTTCAGGGCAACTGCCTCACCACAAGATTCAGTGTACCATGGACGGGAGGAAGGGTAAGTACTGAAGCTGTGGGGCAACTGAAGACGAGATGGGATAAATCTGTGCATGAGAGAGAGCAGTTTGCTTTGGAAGAATTCCCAGGAAGAATTGATGTCAGAGGCAGTAGAGATGGGAGACCAGTCCAGATGATTGATGGCTGCTTGCAGACCGTGCCAGTCGGCCTAAGTGAAATGCCAGACTCGTCGGCGCTGAGGAGGCTCTTTGAGAATGCACAGAGAGATTTCCACTTTAACAAGCACATGATCAGAAGAACCGATTGGAGCAGAAGAAGAGCAGCAGACATTGGCAGGGAAATTTGTCATAACCAAGTCGAGAAGAGAAGATACTCCATTGACTGAGATCCGGGTCGGGAAATTGACACATTGTGTCAGTCCCAATGAGTCGCAGATGTCCTTGGCTGAGGTGCCATGGCTGGTGAGAGAGGAACCCACACTCAGCCAGCTGGCATGATGACAGTTGAAGTCGCCACATATGAGGAAGAGAGAGTTTGGATGAGTTGATAGAAGTTGGTCCATGTTGTCAGACAGCGAAATGTAAATGGAGTCATCACTGTTTGGAGGATGGTGCAGAACACATATGAACAAAAGGTGGGAGCGGAGAGGAAGCCGTAGCCAGAGGTACACCTGGGGGTGGGGTGGAGAGAGGGCAGTGCAAGGAGAGTGAAGAAGAGAGTTTTTGATAAATATAGCAACCACACCAGGTCTATCATACCGGAGGAGGGAGTAGGCAGGAAGATATATTAAGGAATCAGAGACATCTTGAAGGAGGAAAGTTGCTGTTAAGCAGATCAAGTCTGGATTGTCAGAAGCAACCTGAATGGAGAGATCAATCAGGTTTGAGCGAAGGCCCCGGATGTTTGAGGTCCATACCGTTAATGAGGAGAGAGGAGAAGCATCGGGTGTCGGACAGGGGAGGGGTGGGGTCGGGTCAGATGAAGGATGAGAAGGGGAGGTAGGGAGAGCAGTTGATAAACTTTGAGTTGACCTTTTGACCTCAAAATTAGTTGGTTTCTCTCGTTAGTGACTAAATATGCAAATGATGTTCTTTTGTTAAGTCAATTGGATGAAAATTGATGGTTTTTCATATGAAAATTGATGATTTGGAAATTTGACCTTGAGTTGACCTTTGACCTTTTGTCCTCAAAAGTAGTTGGTTTCCCTATTTATAGACTCGATATACAAATGCTGTTCAATTTTCAAGTCAATCGGATTAAAAATGGCGATTTTAGAAATTTGACCTCCAGATGACCTTTGACCTTTGACCTCAAATCAATAGGCTTCTCAATTGTGACGACATCTACATCTTGGTGAAGTTTCGTAACGATCGGTTTGGAATTGTGACCTGTAGGCCGGTGACAAACAAACAAACAGAATAACAAACGCAACCGAACAATATGCTTGAAAAATCTTCGATTTTGCAAGTAACAAACAAACAGACAAACAGACAGGGGTGAAAACACAACCTCCATCCACCTTTGGTGCGGAGGTAATTAGAGTAAGGAAAGGGTCATGCATATGATGTATGAGGAGGGAACACAGCACAATGACTCTCTTGATACTGGTGTGATGGTCTATTTACATTTAAGTGTTTTCCATTAAGTGTTTTTTGGATACAACAACAACAACAACATGCATTTTAAGGCCATTTTCCCTGCTAGAGCGGAGGTTAGCTTTGTGGTCCCAATGACAATCTTCTCCATTTTGCCCTATTTTCTGCATCTCTCCTTGTTAACCCCCTTGCCCGCATTTCTTCTTCCATCATCTTTAGCCAAGTCTTTCTCGGTCTTCCCCGTCCTCTACTTCCCTCTACATTCATTTCCATCACTCTTCTCAACCAGTCACTTTCATCCTTCCTCAACACATGACCAAAGCATCTCAACCTGTTCCTCTTCACAGCATCAATCACAGGCTCTATTCCCATCATCTTTCGCAATTCATCATTTGTCTTCCTCTCTCTCAACGATGCTCCGCACATCCACCGAACCATTTGCATTTCCACCCTTTCCAGCCTTCGTTGCTGCTGCACGTTCATTACCCATGTCTTGCTCCCATAAATCATAACACTTCTCACACATGCAGCATACACCTTTCCCTTCAGCTTCAACGACACTCCCCTCCTCATCAGCACGCCACTCAGTTCCCGAAACATCTTCCATGCACATCTCACTCTTGCAACCATTGCCGAGTCTGATCCACCTTCTCCATTCAGCATGTCTCCAAGGTAGCAAAATGTTTTCAAACCTTCCAGCTTCACGCCGTCTCCAAGATCCAACTCAACATTTCCTCCATCTGCAGCTCCCTCTGTGCACACCTTACATTTGAATGTAGCTGCCACACTGGTTAATGACCCTCTCAGACCACTACATTTTTGATGAACCCACTCAGCGCACATTGTACATTGAATGGAGTTCACTCTGTCTCCCTTCCTGCACACAGCACATGGACACTTCCCAGTTCTTTCCACCTCACCACATGCTTTACCACTTGCCATCACCTTCGTCTTTCCGATATTCACCTTCAGACCTTTTGTCTCCATACATTCCTTCCACTTGTTCATCTTTTCCTTCAGTCCATCCATACTTTCCACAATCAACACCAGATCATCTGCATACAACAACTCCCACGGTAAACCCTCCTTTACGTTCTGAGCCAGCACCTCCATCACAGCTACAAATAATAGTGGACCTAGTACCGACCCCTGATGCACTCCCACCTTCACCTCAAACTCACCACTGTTACTGTCCTTCGTCCTTTCAGCTGTTCGCACTCTTTTGTACATTGTGTTACGCGTTCCTCCCCGACCTGGTTTCGGTATACCTCCGAACCCCGGGAGGAGCCACGGCAGAAAATATATGTTATTCCGTGTCGAAATCAATAAGGAAACCACACCAATGGTTATAAACAAACCAATAATATATTAAAAATCACACAGGAATAACATCACCAATAACGATAGCAAATCCAGACAATCAAAACCTTAAGATGGTACCATCTTATCTAATACTTATCTCAAACTCACGGCACTCCCCAATGTCTCTATAACTCTCCAAGGCGAAGTTGATTCGCTCCAGTGATCGTGGGAACAATGTCCGATCAAAATCAATCGAGGCGTAGGCGGTCGAAGCGGCACAGAAGTCACGTGGTCCAACACCCAGCAAACTCGCGGTGGAATGGAAAATCCCCAAAGACGCGCGCAGACGTACACGTTCACCGTTCAATCAGCGAACCGCCGTGTAACCTTCAAACGCCGCTTTCGCACACACGCATCCCCGGCAGACGGCCGGAGGATGAGAAAAGTTGTCGCGTACCAAAACCTTCTTCGGTGGATGCAGCGTGCGGGGCAGAATGGCGGACGGCTCTCACTCGTGCCGGAGCCTCTAGGCAAGGATTCTCCGGAACCTCAATGCCGATACCTGGCTATGCAGGTTCCTCAATATTCCGGCGATAACACAAATCGCGCGATATTCCTTTCAAGGACTCGAAGTTCACTCGCGATTTATGCTCGACCACGCTAGGTACGGAGCTTCGCCACACGTCTTCCATGACCTTTGCCTCACGACCTCTTCCTCTTCGCTCGACGTCTTCCAGTGCACGATCCGATTTCCTGTTTCATTTTTACCATGACCGCTTTTAACCTTTTAATCACAATAACCATTTCCTTTAAACAACAATAATCGCCGTTTCCTTCCAACCCCGATAAGAATAATAATACCTAACCAGAAATGTTTCACGTGGATGAAAACCACCACCACGGGAGGGCCGAATCCGTAACAATTGCCATCACTACTCTGATCAACCATTCCTCCACTCCT
>NC_136262.1:133777120-134027120 GCF_964187855.1 Myxine glutinosa | reverse complement strand
TGGCGGAATTTGTTAAATAAAATTTGAAGAAGACGAAGTTAAAGAAAATTGAAGAAGAAGACGTTTTGGTCACAAATCTACATACATAACCATATACGTTTGCTCCATTATCATAAGAGAATGTGTTGATCTTCAAGTGATGCTGTGACGACATGATAACAAAATGCTTAACAAAGCTTTAGCTCGATCTCCATTGCATATTTGATTAATTACACATTTGTAGATCTAATTTCTTAAGTCATCCAGAAGCAGATGTTCCAGTCAAGGTGAAGAACGGTTTTCACTCAATCCTATGAAGTTCAAAACACTAAAACAGCTGCTCTTGATAAAAGGGGATAATTATTGGCGTGCACTCGGACATATTTCCATGCACCTGGAGGTTGTGATGGCCTACAGGGCACATCAAGTTGTGACCATGACCCACCATTGCAAGATCTCTCCTTGAATTATGGGGCCTGTCTGTCGGTCCTCATATGGAACTGTTAGGAAGATGCCAATTAACCAATTACTCAGAAAACATGACTCATGCCACGGTAATGCTAAAATTAATGCTTATTAATCGATTAACGCAGCTGTCTTACACCCTTACTCCAATCTAACCATTAATATTTCCTAAATCTATATTTGTCTTACTTCTTCTTAACCACACCATTTAAAATGGATATTCTTATCCACCAACAAGGCCGTCATCTGCAGCTTGATGGAATACTGCTCTCCCCTTTGGGCTGGCGCTCCTGCCTCACATCTTGCTCAGCTTGACGCCGTCGGAACCAAGGCCTTAAAAATCATTGGAATCTCCCGTGATGAATCTGAGTCTATGGGCCATCACTTGGTCAACACAGACAGGTCGGTGCTCTCTCTGTCTTCTACCACCACCTTTCTGGTCTTGCACCCTCTGCTTTTTCTGTGCTTTGTCCCCCCTCAGGATTCTGCAGAGCACACACGGTCCTTCCTCAATCTGTTCAATTCCATTTTTCCCTCCAGAACATCAAGATGGCTCTTCATCACCACCGTTACAGGTCATCCTCTATCCACACCCAGGATTAGTTATACCTTTATTAGCCCTCCCTAATCATACACCTTCCTCTCCAGTTTATTGTGTCTTCCACCCCCTTCTCCATCACCCTCTTTTTCATGGTTTAGTTCCATTTCTGGTTATTCTTTTGTTTTCACTTCCGCCTCTTGCTGTGTTTGAGGCCTTATCCAGTGTATTCACCCTCTGTGTCCTCCTACCTCTCTCCTTGATCTCATTCTTCCGTTGTCCATCTACTTTGGTGTTGGTGTGTTAACCCCGCCCCTTGCCACTACGTTCTTCTTATTCTATGTTCTAACTCTTCCATGAGCCTCGACTTTGTATCCAAAAAAGTAGTATGCGGAGAAGGAAAATAAGGTTGCGAGGAGATATTAGTAAATGGTGGGAGAGCTGCCCCATTTATAGAGCACTCGCAGAGTTACCCGGCGTTGCCCGGAAAATAAATAAGTCAGTCATGTGTGTGTAGTGGGCTTTTTATAGTCAGAGGAAGCCACGCCCCTTGGACACGCCCCGCTGCCATGCCCCATGGGCACGCCACGCTGCCACGCCCCATGGGCACGCCACGCTGCCACGACCCTTGGGCACGCCATGCTGCCACGCCCCTTGGGCACGCCATGCTGCCACGCCCCTTGGGCACGCCCCACTGCCAAGCCCCTCGGGCACGCCACACTGCCACACCCCTTGGACACACTCAGCTGCCGTGCCCTTTGGGCACGCCACGCTGCCACGCCCCTTGGGCTCACCCCAAGTCCAAATCTGATGCGCCCATATTTTTTGTCGTGAAAAGTTACACTCATGGACCCCCTCTTCCCTCTCTAATGGCGCTTTTCCATTGCACATTGCACTTATGATTTAGCTATCTTCTCTCTGGAATCGTGGTATTACAAAATGGCGGTTGGGTCTGAACATAGCGTGACGGTTCCGTGACGATTGCGATTGACCAATCAACGGTTTGCAGTATTGCTCGCTCCACTCATAGGTCCGGGTTCGGCTCGCTTGGTACCTATCCATAGCAGGAACCAAATTTAGCACGGATACTTAGATATGGTACTATATATACTATATATATAAATCCCTGGTGTTGGGCTAGCGGCTAGGGTGCCGGCTTAGGATACCTAGGATCCTGGGTTCGAATCCCAGTCGATCGCTGAATTAACACCAGGGGGGTTGACTCAGCCTGTTCATCCTTCCGAGGTCAGCTAATTGAGTACCAGTTCACTGGTAATTCCCTGTTTGTTGTTAAAGGCGGCAAAAAGGGTTGGCGGCAGGAAGGGCATCCGGCCGTAAAACATTGCTTCAAAAAGGGGACCAAAAAACAACAACAACCACGGTTCCCGAAAAAGGCCAACCCCCGCTTTGCGGGGAAAAATGGCCTCTAAAGGTGGTTATTTTTTTATATTACTTAGATACGGTACGGTTCACTTGCCAATGGAAAAACGAAAAAACGGATTTTGGTTACAGTACGGTACGGTACGGTACGGTACCGCAGTGGAAAAGCGCCACAAGTCACTTCCTTAAGCTGTCCATGAGGCACAACCGAACAAACAGATGTTCACAAATAGGGTTATATCGATGGGAAGGGGTTAAAAACAATTCAGCTATATTCGCATCCGATTTGCCATTTTACTGTTTATCTGGAAGAAAATCTATGAAAAAGATAGGAGGGAAGACTTTATATTTTCACAGTCAGAGATGACCTAGCTAATGACCCACAGGAGATACATCACATCACAACTGTGTACCTGCGAGGTGAGTGATGGCTGACTTAGACATGTTTACCATTCATCAGTTTCAATTCGCCTTCAGCACCATACACCGACCAGAATGGCCACACGGGATGGATTCATGAGCAGGTAGGCCTACTTATGACCGTTTCGGGATCGCTCCGACGTACGATTCACTACTCCGGGAAATGTCAGCCATCCTGGATCTCTGGATATATTAATGAGATTGTGGAAGGAGAATTGTAAGAAACGACGACTTGTTAAATAACGCATTTGTATGGAAGTGATGTACTTGGTTGAAATGTCGATCGCAAAGGTGACAGAGAATGTTGGTGGCTGTACCGACGCCATTTCTTTGGGCAAGCGAATCATGGCCGAGCATGTAACTAGCTTGGAGGTAAACAGCAGGTCAAGCGATGGCATCGTGGGTTGCACTTGCTGTCACTTGAATTGGAGCTTAGAATTAATCCGATGGCACTGCACAGGGACTACGATAGGATTTGTCTGCTTTCTTAAATCCTTACAAGTGTAGCATTCCAGAAAATTCTTGCAGAGAAAGATATAACAAAACCGCTGATCTTTGCTGAAGGAATTAGCCATGTTGGCAATAATGCCAGCGTATCTGCAGATTTCAACTCAGGCTGCTCAATGGAGGGTGTGATGTCACGTGTGATAAAAAAAAAATGCAACCGATGGAAAGGTCCTGTCATTGTGATTAAGAGGTGAAACCTCGATGTGGTGGTAATACAGATATGACAACACAATCACAAATTCACAAAACTTAGACGGGTAACCTGGAAAGACCTGACTGTGATGATCAAGGACATAACCAGTTCAGCAACATGGGACTTTCAAAATGACATGTGAATGCTAAACGACACAGTTTGCGCATGCGCTGTGTGTGTTTACACTGACTCGATTCTGTTCGCCGGGCACTTTTAACCTGCCGTTGCTAGCGCGACATCTGTAATTCAAATAGACGTTAAAACAAAATTTTCAGCATTTGGACGAAAGAGTGGCAATTTCAGAATGGTTACTTAACCATAATTGTTCTGTTCCTAAATGCAAATCGGACTCTCAGAAATATAGGAAACAAGTACAGATACATTCAAAATACACCACCCCCATGCCAAATAAAGAAATAACATCCTCCAGCGGGGCATTGCCGGGGACGCCTTAGGCCTTAGGCGCCCGGCAATACCGCAGTGTGCAACATAGAGAAAGTATTGGGAGGGAGAGGTGTACAATAATTGATTGATTAATTGCAAAATTAAAATCTATAAATAATAATCGTAAAATAATTTCCTAATCAATTGGCTAATAGCATACCTCAACCACCAGTGTTTCATCCGAAGCTGTAACTTTTTGGAAATTAATTAAATAGGTAATTGGTCAAAACAAATCATAGAATTAATTGATTGACTAATCAATAAATAATTAATCGATTAATTGATTAATCAATAAATCAAAAATATCGTTTATAACCACATCACTTGGTCACTGTCATGTCCGAATATCAGCTTCCTCGCTCAAAAGGTGCCTTGAGATATTGCCTAGATTAGAAAGAAAATAAATAAGTGATTAATACAAAAAATAAATTAATGATAATCGACAATCGTAACCATAATTAAATTACTAATCAACTGGCTAATACAAATACCTAAACCACCACTGTTTCATCAGAATCTGTAACTTTTTAAAAAATCAAATAATTAAATTAATAATATAATCGATTAGTTGATTAATCAATAAATCAAAAATACCCTTTACAGCCAAATCACTTGGTCAGTGTCGTGTCCAAGTATCAGCTCCCTAACTCAAAAGGTGCCTGAGATATTGCCCATATGAGAAAGGAAATAAATAAGTGCGTAATTAATCGATAATAATTAAGTAATTAATCAATCAATTGATTAATCAAAAAACAAAAAATACTGTTTTTGCCAAAGCACGTGCTAACCATTGTTCTGAAATTTCAGCTTCCTAGCTCAAAGGGTGGCTGAGAGATCGCCCAGACAAACAATAAAACAAACAAGAAATATGTCATGCATCGCACAATACTTGCGAAATCCCTAAAATAAGTTGTTGGCCTCAAAATAATTGGTGGTTGAATTCAGTGACCTGGTATGCAAATCCTCTTACAATTTTAAATCAGTCAGATGAAAATTGAGGATTTTATAAATTTGGCGTAGGGTTGACCTTTTCGCAGATGTTGACCTCAAAAGTATTTGGTGGTTGAATTTAGTGACCAGATATCTTAAAATTCTCTTAAAATTTCAAGTGATTCGGATGAAAATTGAAGATTTTAGAAATTTGACAAAATTGGAACCTTTGGCCTATGTTGACCTATTGACCTTTTGACCCCAAAAACAATAGGCTTCTTGCTTATGACAAACTCTACCATTTGGTGAAGTTTCCTAATGATCAGTTGAAAATTGTGACCTGTAGGCGACTGACATACAGACAGACAGATAGAATAACGCATAAGACAAACCAATATACTTGAAAAATCTTCAATTTTCGCAAGTAACAAACAAGCAAGCAAGCAAGGAAACAAGAAAGAAACCGGAGTGAAAATGGAGTACTCCCTTTCAGCGTGCGTCATCGCCGGGCCCCCTTCGGTGCCCGGCTATGACGTCATGCAGCTCCAAGAGATGAAATAGGAAAGGAGCGGTGTGCAATACGAAAAATATCTGTGGATGAGAGGAGCAGGGTTCTATCATTTACTGTTCGTAAATTCTAACATTGGCTGTGGATATAACTCACACATGCAGACGCTTCTCCTTTAAGCAATAGATGCAAAAATCTAGTATAATTAGGCCGTCCAGTGCACAGCAGGAGACAAGGTATTGTAATCACATGTGTGTGTGTGTGTGTGTGTGTGTGTGTGTGTGTGTGTGTGTGTGTGTGTGTGTGTGTGTGTGTGTGTGTGTCTGTCTGTCTGTCTGTCTGGGACGTAGCAATTTTTCACGAAAAGTTTTATGATAATACGAAGAAGGCAAATTAAGAATTTTGTCAAAACGTCAAAAAGTCAAAGGTGCGCGTCACATAAAATCATCCATTTTCATACAATTGACCTGAAACTTCAATTTACCATTTGAGTTTTGTCATCAAATTTTTAACAAAGCTTTATTATGATAATAGGAGAAAATAAATTAATAATTTGATTAAAGGTCAAAGGTCAGCGTCACATAAAGTCGTCAATTTTCACCCGATTGACCTGAAAGTTAAAGGATTTGCATATTGGGTAAATTAATTAGTTCACCAATCAAAAGCTACAAGCCGATTGTTTTTTTAGATCAAAAGATCAAAGGTCAAGGTTGCGTAAAATCACCAATTTTCATTCGATTGACCTGAAATTTAAAGAATTTGCATATCGGGTCACTGAATTGGTTCACTAATCAAAAGATAGAAGTCGATTGGTTTTTTTTTTTAGTTAAAAGGTCAAGGCTGCATAAAATCATCAATTTTCATTTTGTATTTTTACCCTCGCCTGAGGAGAGGGTATTGCATTTGAGTCCGTTTGTTACTTGGAAAAACCATTTTTTTGGACAAGTATGTTGATCACTCCGGTTTGTGTGTGTGTGTGTGTTTGTGTGTGTTTGTTTGTCTGTCCACTCAGTTATACTTGCGTACACGTCACAATTTTAAACTGATCTTCACGAAACTTCACGAAATTGTAGAGTTCGTGGTCCGACAAAATCCTATATATTTTGAGGTCAAAAGGTCAACATAGGCCAAAGGTCAACCACTTTTTGTCAAATTTCTAAAATCCTCAAATTTCATCCGATTGACTTGAAATTTGAATGGGATTTTCATATCACCTAACTGAATTCAACCACCAACTATTTTTGAGATCAAGCAAACGCCAAGAGGTCAACATAGGCCAAAGGTCAACTATTTAATATTTCTAAAATCCTCAATTTTCATGTCATTGACTTGAAATTTGAAAAGGATTTTCATATCAGCTAACTGAATTCAACCACCAACTATTTTGAGGTCAACATAGGCCAGGGCAGGTGTGCATGCCCACCGAGCATTTTGAGGGCAGATTACGTCATTTTTTTAAAGTACTGTATTGGCAACCAAATTTTGGCTACAATAATGGTGCAATTATTTAATTTCAAATCTCAATAATTTTCAACAGATGCATTCTGGAGCCCCATTCTAATTTGTGAAAAAATTCAATCCGTGAGAATTCTTATTATTTATTTGTTTTCAAGTTATCACTTTCAACACTACATTTACAAGCTGGCCTTCAAAGCCAGTCGCCGACTGGGCATCGTCCGTCGTGCGAAGTCCTTCCTCGGCACACCTGAGCTCCTCGCCACATACAAGGCTTTCATCCACAGCTCAATGGAATACTGTTCTCCCCTATGGGCCGGTGCTCCTGCCTCACACCTAGCTCGGCCTCACGCTGTTGAAACCAAAGCTTTCAGAATCATTGGAATCTCCCGCGATGAAGCTGATTCTGAGGGCCTTTCACTCACTCACTGCAGGCAGGTTGGTGGTCTTTCTGTCTTCTACCGACTCCTCTCCGGCTTTGCTCCCCCAGCTCTATCTGGGCTCTGTCCCCCAAATATTCCTGCAGGACTCACAAGATCTGTCTGCAACCCTTCTGGTGAACTTGCCAAAATCAAGACTCTGTGCTCACCTTCACTCCTTCATTCCCCTTTTCTCCCGCCTCTGGAACAAACTCCCTCACTCTCTTCAATCCCACTCCTCCCTCCAGGTCTTTAAAGCAGCTGTTCACCACCATCTCTTACCTTCCCCAATCCAAAACCTTGATCTTTTCTACCCCCGCTAATTCACCCCAGATCCACTTTTTTGAAATTCCGACTTCTTTCCTGGAAGTCCTAGCAGTGTCCATATGTTTTATTCCTCTCCCACCTCCCCACCCTCCCCCCTTCCCACGCTTCCTCCCCCCAAGCCCTCTCCCTTCCACAAATCTCCCGATGTCCCTGTTCTCTGCTGTTGTGCTTGTGTGCTTTCTTCTCTTTCTCCCAATCTTGTCTTCCGCTCCCTTTATCTTGTGTTTTATGTGTCCGTTTGTTTTTTTGTGATTAATGTTAGCTCTTACTAATTAGCCTCGATCTTGTCTACCAAAAAATAAATAAATAAGTCACTTCTACTGTCATGGCGTACAGCGATTACAACCTGCATCCATTGGATTAAGCAACTATTATGCACATTCAAATTGACAGGAGTCATCTTGGAGATTCTACTCACGAATTTTCCTGAAATTATCCCTACGTTCTAATGGGGTTGGCATTGGGGAGGTTTGGGCCAAGTCTTTCATGAACCGGCTGGCCAGGGACAGACATTCGACTCAGGGCAGGAATTTGGATTTTGTTCATGGTACCAACGACAACTCACCGACTCTTCGTGAAAAACACCGTGGGGATCTTTACCGTCCACCAACTAATGCATGCAGAGGGGATGCCAAGTTTAACGTCCACCCAAGTGACGTCACACACATAGATGAATGACCCTGCTTGGGAAACACTAGGCTGACCGTTTATAGCTGGGTCGGGATCCCAACCCAGGCTAAACAGCTTAGCGGCGATTGTGGGAATAATTGTGCAAAGAAGTTAACCACTTAACAATTGATTTTTATCAATCACTGAGACTCTGCTAATTTTATATAGTAATTTAATTGTTTAAATTACCTTAATTATTCTCAATCTTAACCGCTGCCAAAGCTGTGCATGGGGGGGGGGGGGGGAGGAGGAGGGGCACACACCTTAACTCCCCCCCAACCCCTCCCTTGCTATGTTTATACACATGCAAGTGTGTGACATCACATTGATAACTCGAGAGTTCATAGAACATGATGCCCCACGCAATTTTCAAGCATACACTCCAATTTTAACAAAATAATGATTTTAAAAATTGTTAAAAAACAGTTTAGCATGGAGTTGGCCAGGGTGTGCCGACCTAACCTACCTGTATTAACCATACATAACCCAACCCTCTTACTTGCAGATTGCCCCTCCCCACCCCCACACCCAATTCCTGTTCGTTCATTCATTACCACACGGCATGTGAAGCAAAGAGCGGGGTTAAGCAGTCGGCTCACTTCTGCCTGTCTATCCATCTATAAACGTCCATTTATGATTGAAGAACAACTTGATTTCAATTGAATGTAATATTTTGAACACAGATCAGAACATGAACAGGAAAACACGACACGGATTGGAACATGAATCGGAAAACGAACCTGTACTTTTACAGTACTTTGGCTCTCAAATTGTCCCGATTGTGCATGTGCAGAGAGGAGTGAGATTAAAAAAAAATTTTTTTTTACTCTGTCTGCCTGTCTGGCAGTAAAACAAAATTGAAAATAATTCCAAATCTGAAACTTACATTTTTAACGACGTCATAAAGGACACAAACAACGGGCATAAAGACCTAATGTAATGTGTTAAATAAGGTGGTGTAAAAGACGCTGCATCAACGGCGGTAAACTTTCGATGTTTTTTCTAAATCCTTGAAAATCTTTATTTTATTTCAGTTGAATTATATATTTGCATACTGTACAATACAAATAGCCTATTTGACACTTTCAAAAAACCTTCCGTTTAGCAGTACTTAGACAAAATATTATGGCATTTTACGTCAACACGACCAATCAAATTTGTCTCTCATAGACCCCGCCCATGTCCTTGTTTCCCAAGACTGCCCTCCGTCATCTCGCTCCTACCATAAATCTCGATTTTGTAAAGATAAAAACAAAAAAGATGATAAATTTACGTCACAGTGTTGTCTGATGTACAATTATTTTGTTAAAAATAAACTTGCTAATCTCGGTGAACTCACTTTTTAGTTTTTTTTGTTTGTATACAAGATCGAGGCTCGTGCAAGAGCTAACATCAATCACAAAAAAACCAAACGGACACATAGAACATACAATAAAGGGAGTGGGAGACAAGATGGGGAGAGAGAGGGAAGCACACAAGTACAACAGCAGACAACAAGGACATCGGGAGATCTTTGGGAAGGAGAGGGCTTGGGGGGAGGAGGCATGGGAAAGGGGGTGAGGGTGGGTGAGGTAAAAAAAAAACACATGGACATAGCTAGGACTTCCAGGAAAGAAGTCGGTATTTCAAAAAAGTGGATCTGGGCTCTGGGGTGAATTAACGGGGGTAGAAAAGAACAAGGTTTTGGATGGGGGAAGATAAGAGATGGTGGTTTTGGTTTTGGTGGATGGTGATGATGATGGTGGTTTTGGGCCACCTTTTGAACACCACCTTTTGAGCCTTAGGCATGGAAAGAAAAACAACAAAACTCGTTCACTTGAACCAGCGTGAAATTCATTTTTCAAAAATAAATCACAAAAAGTACAATTTATCTACAACAAGTCAGTGCCAGTGATTGATTGCCTTACTCGTGGTGTTAGTGTCGCATTTCATCCGAGAAGGGACTTTCTTCTATTCCGATGTCAAATTGGGTCACAAATGGAAGGGAAATTACACCGGTGAAGCGAAATCATTTTCATGAAAAGCAGGACTAGTCGAGGGGATTGACATCGTAATCAATGTGTGAGCGTTTTGGGAGCGAAGAGAAGGCCACCCACTGTGAGATGCATTCGCCATGATGCTCCTGCTACCTCTGCGATGCCAAAACATTTGCATGTGAATAAGAGGGCTTCTGCGTGGCAGATGAGGTTACCTGGTTCCGGTGAGCGAACACACGCCTCCATTTTGTCTGCAGTGCAAAATTGAAGGAGTGAATTGTGTCGAATGCCACTGGTGGGGTGGTCTCCTTTTTGTCGACATTCTACAAGGAGTCACAACCTGGTGTTGGCTTCGTGGTTAGGGTGCCGGCTTGGGACCCTAAGGATCCTGGGTTCAAATCCCGGTCGATCGCTGAATTAACATCCAGGGGGGTTGACTCAGCCTGTCATCCTTCTGAGGTCGGCAAATTGAGTACCAGCGCGCTGGTAATTCCCTGCGTGTCGCAAGAGGCGACCAACAGGGTTGGCGGCAGGAAGGGCATAAAACATTGCTTCAAGAAGGGGACCAAGGTGCCCAAAAAAGGGCCAACCTCTGCTCTGTGGGGGAAAATGGCCTCTAAAGGCGGTTCCTACAAGGAGTCACAAGCAACTTCAACACGGGGGGGGGGGGGGTAGGTGGAGGTTATGTGGCTGACCAAGCCAGTGCAGGGCTGGCAGGATGACCCAGAGAGTATGCACACTCACCTCTGTGCCGCCTACCTTGGGTTCGAATCCACACAGATATCCACCATCATCAGGGTGACTCATCAATGTGTGTGGCGTCCAGAAGCGTCGGAAGCTTCCAAAAGGATTTGGGGCTAGGGCTTCTTCTTAAAAGCATCTCTTCTTCTTTCATATGTAGCAAAAGGCTGCGTGGTAGTCATCATTGGCTGTGCAGCTGATCGATGCAGCGCCCTCTGTAGGCGAAGGCAGGAAATGTTTATTGGTTCAGGGTGCCGACGATAGATCGCCTACTCTACACGATGGACGCCTGCTGAGTGCATCCTCTGGCAAGTGGGCGTGGCATGTGAGAGGGGGAGGATCGTGGTGAGTAAAATGGCGTCCTCCATGACGACATACGATTCCGAGCGACGCCGTGTTCTATGGCGATCGATAAAGCTTCTATGTGCAGGTTACATGTGATCTTTAGTGCTCGCCGATGGCCAAATGTCCCAGAGTTCCACAAAATTACCCAAGACCCAGAAATCAAAGATGCTTCGTGCAATTTCTGATTAGATCTCAAGGAAATTGTCGCACGTATATTGCACCGTTTCCCTCGTATATTGCACGGCTTGCCTTCCCTTGGCCGTCATTCTCCTGTAAGTGCAATCCATCAATGAAATGCCGTTTGACACTGTGCGATGTTGCTGTAAAAATGCATGGCGGTGGCTCGTAACTCATCCGGCAGCTCCACTTACACAGCTAAACTCGGATGGGATGGGTTGAAAAATATTTTATGGTCTCGCAGAGAGAGCACCCATCTGGCTTTTCTCCGTGGAAGGCGGTGGACCTTCCATAGCTCCAGTGTACGTCGTCCTGTGCAGATGTTGTAAAATAAACTAACTTCTGCTCTACTTCGGTTGTGATGCTACGTCACATCATAAAGAAGTAGATATTTGCGGTCACAAAGCCGCCATATTACTTTCAGAATGTATGGATAGTGTGTAAATTAAGAAAATGTGTCCCCATCTACAGTCTATCCATAAAACTCAACACCATGGAAATTTTATACTGATGCAATTTTTTGTTAATTACACGACTCACAATAAGTTAGGGCTATTGGCAGGTTCTTCGGTGTGGTTGATTTTGTGTATTAATTATGTTGAAAAAAGTTGTTGGTCCTAATTCTATAGTTATTAATGAGTGTAAAAAAACACAGCATTCTTGATTTCAATACCCTAACCCTAACCCCTATAAAAAAAATAAACTCACTCCCACAATATCCCTAACTTATTGTGAGTAGTGTAGGTCACAATCAGAAACAAGAATGAACGCTGTGTTCACAACCTGCTACAAAAAATATATAGTTTTTGCCTCCTCTGCCGATTGGAAAACGCGCACTTAAAACACTCTTAAAAGATGAACAGCGCGATTGGGAAACACATTTAATGGTCTATTAAAAGATGAACAGCGTGATTGGGAAACGCACATTTAATGATCTATTAAAAGATGAGCAGTGCGATTGGGAAACGCACATTTAATGACATTAAAAGATGAACAGCACGATTGGGAAACACACATTTAATGAGCTATTAAAAGATGAACAGCACGATTGGGAAACGCACATTTAATGAGCTATTAAAAGTTGAGCAGCGTGATTGGGAAACGTATTTAATGTGCTATTAAAAGATGAACAGCACGATTGGGAAACACATTTAATGATCTATTAAAAGATGAACATTGCGATTGGGAAACACACATTTAATGAGCTATTAAAAGATGAACAGAGCGATTGGGAAACACATTTAATGCGCTATTAAAAGATGAGTAGCGCGATTGGGAAACACACATTTAATGCGCCATTAAAAGATGAACAGCACGATTGAAAAACACATTTAATGTGCTATTAAAAGATGAACAGCATGATTGGGAAACACATTTAATGACCGATTAAAAGATGAACAGTGTGATTGGGAAACATTTAATGCGCTATTAAAAGATGAACAGCACGATTTGGGAACGCACATTTAATGATCAATTAAAAGATGAACAGCACGATTGGGAAACGCACATTTAACGCGCGATTAAAAGATGAACAGCACGATTGGGAAACACACATTTAATGCGCTATTAAAAGATGAACAGCACGATTGGAAAATACATTTAATGAGCTATTAAAAGATGAACAGCACGATTGGGAAACACATTTAATGACTGATTAAAAGATGAACAGTGTGATTGCAAAACACACATTTAATGATCTATTAAAAGATGAACAGCACGAATGGGAAACGCACATTTAATGATCTATTAAAAGATGAACAGAGCGATTGGGAAACACATTTAATGCGCTATTAAAAGATGAACAGCACGATTGGGAAACACACATTTAATGTGCTATTAAAATATGAACAGCACGATTGGAAAACACATTTAATGAGCTATTAAAGGATGAACAGCGCGATTGGGAAACACATTTAATGACCGATTAAAAGATGAACATCGCGATTGGGAAACACATTTAATGAGCTATTAAAAGATGAACAGCGGAATTGGGAAACAAAGTAAATGCGCTATTAAAAGATGAGCAGTGCGATTGGGAAACACATTTAATGCGCTATTAAAAGATGACACCACAATTGGGAAACACATTTAATGACCTATTAAAAGATGAACAGCACGATTGGGAAACACATTTAATGTGCTATTAAAAGATGAACAACGCGATTGGGAAACACACATTTAATGTGCTATTAAAAGATGAGCAGCACGATTGGGAAACATATATTTAATGTGCCATTAAAAGATTACAGCATGATTGGGGAACACACATTTAATGAGCTATTAAAAGATGAACAGCACGATTGGAAAACACATTTAATGCACTATTAAAAGATGTACCAGAAAATCACAATGGAGAATCACATTTAATCAAAATCATCCGTCCACAACTTTTGGAGATATCCTGCTATGTATCGTTGTTGGCCCTATCTCCCAATGGTGAAGAATTGCTTTGAAAAATTCTACTAGCCGGATCCGGAACCGGATATTCACAAAAATCTAATCATTTCGTCCTTGTCACATACACTACCTCTCTGCCAAATTTCGTCCGAATTCGTCCACAACTTTTTGAGATATCTTGTTCACAAACAAATGGACAAACAGACAGACAGGGGTGAAAACATATCCTCCATCCACCTTTGGCGGTGAAGGTAACTAGACACCTCTCATCCATGTCAGCCTCCACCACGGTTATAGCAGAACGAGCTGATTTTTCACACGGTCACATATTGTTTAAACCCAATATGGGGCCCTTCAAATATTATGTATTGCTGTTTTTTAAATGACACTCCCACCCTACTGTAATGCCACACAATGCGAGATCAAACACCCCCGAAAATAATATGGAACTGTAGCGGTTACCGGAAGCATACACAATCACCTTGCACCGGCCGATGATGCAACCGGCGAGCGGTTACTTGTCCGGACTCGCCCGGACGTGTCCAGACTTGCCTTTCCCGGGCGAACACTTGACTTGCATACCACGCCCCGTTGAGAGGCGTGGCTTACCTATTTGCATACCATGCCCCACCTGAGAGGCGTAGCGTTTGTGTGTTGAACTTGACTTATGAATTGCCGCCCGTTCGATCGGCAGTTTTCAGTGCCTTTGAGTTGAGCTAGAAATAAATAGCTCAGTGAAACTTCGTTCCTGGTGTCATCCATTTTGTCCGGCTTTATCGTGAGAGCATACATAGCTCCACAATTGGTGACCCCTTTTCAAGAACACGGCGATGGAGTCATCTGGAGCTTTGAAGCTCCCTGGCTTTTGGGAATTGCACGCAGCCATCTGGTTCGCCCAAGCAGATTCTCAATTCACCCTGCGGAACATGACGGAGGACACGACGTGCTACCACCATATGGTCTCCGCGCTCAACGCCTCCACTGCCGCCCGGGTCCTGAGCTTCCTACAGAACCCGCCGAACGCCGACAAATACGGCGCACTCAAAGGCCTACTCCTCGGTGCGTTTGGACTCACGGAGACCGAACGCACGCGACAACTGCTCGACCTCCCGAAGCTGGGTGAGGCCCATCCATCCGAACGCATGGACCACATGCTTGCTCTACTCGGCGACCACAGCCCAGATTTCCTCTTCCGCGAGCTGTTCCTCCGGCAGCTACCCGGGCAGGTACGATTAGCTTTGGCTAATTTGCCCATCACGGACCCTCGCGCCCTGGCCAAGGAGGCCGATAAATTTTTCTCGGCCAGGCGACATGTCGGAGCGGCCGCCTGGAACCCTGGGCCGACGGAGGCAACGCCCGCACCATGACCAGCGCCACCACCGGCCGAGTTAGCGCCACTGGCGGCAACGGCCGCCATGACGACCGAACCCAACGCGACCGCCGGAGCCTCCACCAGAGCGGACCATGTGCTACTACCACGCCAGGTTGGGGCAGAAGGCCAGAACGTGCCGCCCACCGTGCACTTTCGGCAGGTCGGGAAATGACCAGGCCGCCGCTCGCTGCCTGCCATGAGCATCGGCCATTCAGGCAGCCTTCTGTTTATTACGGACAAAGCGTCCGGGCGGCGTTTTTTGTGCGACACTGGCGCTCAGCTGAGCGTGATACCCGCCTCGGTGCAGGACAAACAGGCCGCGCATTGCGGCCCCGCCTTGGTCGCCACAAACGGCTCCTCCATCCGCACCTTTGGTTCGCGCAGCGTCGCATTCTGCTTCGGGGGCCAGCGCTTCAGGTGGGACTTCATCACGGCGAACATACCCATGGCCTTGCTGGGTGCAGATTTTCTTTGCGCGCATGGGCTTTTGGTTGACGTCAAACTGCGTTGGCTCATCAACGTCGAGACCTTCAGCTCGCTCGCTTGCTCTTGAGCGGCTCCGCACCAACCAAGCTAGCCTGCGTTCTCCCGGCCGCGGACGATTTCACCCACCTATTCGCCGAGTTTCCCGCCCTCATGCAGCCGACGTTTTTGGCCGTCGCCGTCAAACACGGCTTCGAACACCACATCCCGACCACAGGCCCACCGGTCTACGCCAGGGCTCGTCGCCTCGACCCGGCCAAACTCGCCGTGGCGAAGGCGGAATTCGACGCGCTGGAGCGATTGGGCATTGTGCGGTGCTCGAATAGCACGTGGGCCTCGCCCCTGCACATCGTGCCCAAACCGGGTGGCGGATGGCGACCATGTGGCGATTACCGCCGCCTCAACGACGCCACCACCCCCGACCGGTACCCGATACCACATATACAGGACTTTTCCACCCGTTTGGTGGGGCGGGTGATCTTTTCCAAGGTCAACCTCATTCGGGGCTACCACCAGGTACCTGTCCGGCTGGCTGATGTTCTGAAGACGGCGGTAATTACACCTTTTGGCCTCTTCAAGTTCCTTCGCATGCCGTTCGGCCTTAAGAATGCAGCCCAGGCCTTCCAACGGCTGATGCACAGTGTGCTGCGCGACCTCACCCTTCCTTTTCGTCTACTTGGACAACATTCTCGTCGCCAGCACTTCCTGGGCGGAGCACCTCATCCACCTGCGCACGCTTTTTGAGCGCCTCGGCCAGCACGGCCTCATCATCAACCTGGTGAAATGCAAGTTTGGCGTAACGGCCGTCGACTTCCTGGGGCACTGCATCACGAAGCGCGGGGCCGTTCCGCTACCGACCAAGGTGGAGGCAGTCACAAGTTTCCCGCGCCCCCGCTCCATCAAGGCCCTACAGGAATTTTTGGGAATGGTAAATTTCTACCACCGGTTCGTGCCTCGCGCCACCCAACTCATGCGCCCCCTGTACGAAGCTCTCCGGGGCAAGCTGTCCAAGCACGACGTCGCCTGGACCAAAGAGATGGACGAGGCATTCACGGGCGCTAAGCTGGCCCTCACCAATGCGACCATGCTGGCCCACCCGGCGCTCGACGCACCCATCGCCCTCACCATGGACGCTTCCGACTACGCGGTGGGCGTCGTGCATGAACAGTGCGTGAACGGGGCTTGGCAACCGCTGGCCTTCTTCAGCCGACAACTTCGCCCTAACGAGCGCAAGTATAGCGCTTTCGACCGCGAGCTCCTCGGCCTTTACCTGGCCGTTCGCCACTTCCGCCATCTTTTGGAGGGCCACCCGTTCACGGCGTTTGTGGACCACAAACCCCTGGTCTTCACCATGGCCGATGTTACAGAGCCGTGGTCAGCCCGCCAGCAGTGCCACCTCTCCGCCATGTCCGAATTTACGACGGACATCTGGCACGTCGCGGGCAAGGACAACGCTGTGGCCGATTGCCTCTCCCTGTACGGCGCGAACGCCGTCCACCTGGGTGTGGACTTCGCCCGCATCGCGGCCGACCAGACCGCCGACCCCACGGTGCAAGCCCTCCGGACAGCCGAAACAGGCCTGCGGTTGGCCGACGTCCCCTTCGAGGACACAGGCACAGTTCTCCTGTGCGACGTTTCCCTGGGCCAACCTCGCCCCATCGTGCCCACCGGATGGCAGCGGCACATTTTTGACGCCCTCCACGGCCTTCCCCACCCAGGCCGGAAAGCATCGCAGAAGCTCGTGGCAGCGAAATTCGTCTGGCACGGGCTCCGTAAAGACGTACGCGACTGGGCCAATGCCTGTGTCGCCTGCCAGCGCGCGAAGGTCCACCGGCACACCCAGGCCCCGTTGGCACCATTCGACGTGCCCACGCGGCGCTTCGACCACGTCAATGTGGACCTGGTGGGACCCCTTCCCTCCTCGCGGGGCTTCACCCACCTCCTCACGATGGTGGACAGGACCACCAGGTGGCCGGAGGCCGTCCCGCTGGCATCAACAACATCCGCCGACGTGGTGCAGGCCTTCATTGACACCTGGATTGCCCGTTTCGGCGCCCCCTCGGACATCTCCTCCGACAGAGGCCCGCAATTCACCTCCGAGCTTTGGGGCGCAGTCGCCCAGGCCTTGGGGGTCAAGCTTCACCGCACCACGGCGTACCACCCCCAAGCCAATGGCTTGTGCGAGCGGTTCCACCGCTCGATGAAGGCCGTTCTCAGGGCCAGCCTCCAGGACGACGGTTGGGCCGACAGGCTCCCGTGGGTCCTATTGGGCCTCCGAACGGCCCCTAAAGAGGACCTCCAGGCTTCCACCGCCGAGCTGGTCTACGGCCAGCCACTGCGCGTGCCGGGCGAGTTCATCCCTGACGCCACCGGCCCTTGGTCCCCGGCTCGCCAACGCTCGGTCCTCCAATAGGCCGCCAGGAGATTCACCCCCGTGCCCACGTCCCATCACGGCTGCCCCCAACCCCACGTCCCCCCAGCACTTCGCACTGCGGAGTACGTTTCTATCCGCAACGACGCACACCGGGGACCGCTCCGGCCGCCGTACGATGGACCTTTCCGGGTCCTGAAGAGGGACGACAAGTCGTTTGTCGTGGGCATCGGCGGCAATCATCTCCCGCCTGAGAGGCGTAGCTTTTGTGTGTTGAACTTGACTTAGAAATTGCCGTCCGTTCGATCGGCAGTTTTCAGTGCTTTTGTGTGGTGAACTTTGGTTATAATTTGACGCCCGTGCTATCGGGCTTTTCAGTGCTTTTGAGTTGAGCTAGAAATAAATATCTTCGTGAAACTTCGTTCCTGGTGTCGTCCATTTTGTCCGGCTTTATCGTGAGAGCATAGCTCCACAGAACAATTGAAGACACCTCCCCTGCCCCTTCCAATCAATACTCGACCCAAAGCCAATGGAAATCGGACTCAACAAAACTGGCCAGTGGGCAGTGTATAATCAGCAGAGGCCTACAGGCCTAATGTCTTAAGCCCACCAGAAAACCGAGATGGCGGCCATATTATTTTGTCTGGGTGCCATGGCAGGTTGGGTCGTGACAAATATTGGTGTGGTCCGGTATCTGTCCGACCAATGGGAACACATTTCAAAAATCGACCCCCAACAACAACAACCTTGCAGAGCTCTTGTCGACCCGCAGGTAAAAAGTAGGCCAAGGACATTAATCAAATATCAGGTGCACAACGTCAGTGCATGTCCTTATGTTGCAAGAACATCTTGGAAGCAGTCTTTGAGATTCTGCATTGGCAAAATTGAGCGATGACAAAAAAGTCAGCCATTTGACTTTTTTTTTCAGACCGCCATTTGACAATGACCTTGAACCCTTAAGGGTTATGATGTAAATTAAGCATAAATGTGCTTTGCTCTAGGCTATCTATAGAGGGCAATTTTGTTCTGATCAGATAAACCTCAGTCAAGTTTGAGTGAAAAATAAAAAGTAGGTCAATCTCAAAATAATTATGTCAACCACGCATAACTTTTATTCCCATTATTGAAGAAAATTTTCATTCCGAAAGTCCCAGCTGGATCCGAGATACATAGGCAGAAACATAGGCAGAAAAAAAAGGAATGAAAAATAAGGAATGAAAAAAAAAGAAATGAAAAAAATGAAAAAAGGAATAAAAATGGAATGAAAAAAAGGAATGAAAAAACCTCCTAAATGGTGGATTAGTACTCGTTGGGTTCAAACTCTGGGTTACTATTAAAAGTGGGGGCACTAATTGTAGAAACAAACCCAACAGGTATACGCCACCCCTTATCCTATTGGCCGAGGATTAACTACAGATTCCCCCTTTCTTTCAGATTACAAAATTTCCGTTTGCTGATCAGGACAAATCCAATTCTATTGCGAATGAGAGGAAACCGTGATTAGAAATGCCAAACGAAGCCCGCTTGATGATGTTCACGATTTGTTGGGGGAAAACTTTATAAACATGATGGGGTTTCTGGAACTCCGGGAAGCAGTTTGTGGTTTGTCCAGCGAATCCTGGAAACACGACTAAGAGTGATTCACATGGGATGTGGATGTGCCTGTAGATATGGAGAAGTCATTTCATTCGATCGTATTCAAGACCCTACACCAAGAATCGCTCATTGTGATGCAGGATGCACTATTATAGAATTGTGGATATTTTTCCAAGTGTACTGACCTTCTCAGATTTCACAAGTTTAAGAAAAGAGAATTTGCAAAAAACAGATTGCGCACTTCATATCATGAGCAAGCAGAAAAGTATCGGTGACTTACCAACAGGCGTTGTCCTGTGCAGCTTGGCAATCCCACAACTTCCTTATGGAAGTGGGTAATCCTCCTGGTGTCACTGCAACATTCTAATGTGTTCGGGTAAAAGTGTGAATACTTCTTGGCCACCCTGCCAGGAATTGTCGACACAATGTAGGATGAGAGAGTACAGTTTATAAGACTGTGGACTGCCAAGATGGCCAAGGCCCAATAGGTACGCACACTGGCCTCTGGGCCATCTAGCCTGGGTTGGAATCTCGGCCCAGCCACAAACTGTCATCCTGCTGTTTCACAGGCAGTGAAAGTCAAACTGCCGGCATTAGTTGGTGGACATTATAGATGTTGGTGGACAGGTCTAAGCCTATTTATGGATTGTGATTAAGGAGGTTCACACTTTCATGCTGCTTGTATACCCAGGTGTTAATGGACATTTGAGGATGGATCTACCACCAAGTAACAAAAAAGTATTACATCAAGTAATAACCAGGCAACAAAGTCATCTGAATGAGTATCTTTAGGGTATATTTGATCATTAATTTTTTGTCTGCATCTAGGTTCATGGAAGAGTCAGGTGACACAGGGTAGAAAAGACAATGAATGACAGTGGGGCATATTTGGACACAAGCAATGGGATGAATGAACAGGAAGAGGGACAGAGAGAGAGAGACAGAGACAGAGACAGAGACAAACAGAGAGAGAGAGATAGAGAGATAGAGAGATAGATAGAGATAGAGATAGAGATAGAGAGAGAGAGAGAGAGATATCAGGAGGAAACAAGATCGGTAAATGCATGTCCGAGAAATGATTGAGGACGTGTTGAACATCGGGGTTTTTCAACAACTAAAATGGCCACCAGTCAACCAGTCGGCCATCTTTGACCATATCACAAAACAAGTGAATCCTCTTGGATTGCGCTGAGGTTCGGGCATGGAATTTCGAGCCTCGATCATGGTTCGAGCCTCGATCTTGTATACAAAAATAATAATAATAATAATAATAATAATAACCTTGGGCCGAATCTCGCGCTTCACCAGTGCGCGTGCGCGAATTTACGTCACGTCGGCAGCGAGAAGGGGTTCCCCAACACGAACCAATCAGGAACTGCCACGTCACACTTATATGATCTCAGAATTCCTGTGACAGGAATTCGCGTTACACTGGCTGGGAGTCATTCGCTAGAGGCGCTTCCTCAGCGCTAATAAAGCGAGGTGCACGTGTATGCCATCACGTACTTTGCTTGGCACACAGATAAAAAATGATGGTTTACATATGCATGTCATTTATTTTCGAGATCAGATCCACAATGGCCGACTGGCGGCCATTTTGTTACTTAAACATGTCCCAACCATTTCTTGAACTTGCACTTGTCCCATGTTTGAACAAAATCTGACCGTGCTTGTTCAAAAAATGGTTGGGACATGTTTAAGTTAAAAAGATTAATCAGGACACTCTGTAGTTGTGTCTGTGAAAGTGTCATTTGATTCCATCACGTTTTGAAAAAAATATATTTGGAGTGATCTGTTGCTTATACACTGCCCAAACAAAAGAATGTGTCAGTAGAATGCATTGCATGCTTGGAACAACATACCCCATTAGGCGGGTACTCTGCTAGTAACAATAAATGGAAACAAAGGAGAGAAAGGCAACAAAAGGAAAGAGGATAGATAAGATCAAAAGGGGAGGTCGAATAGACAAAACAGAATAAAGTAAACTATAAGGGGAAACACACAGAGAAGCAAAGGACTGAAAGGTTGTAAGAGACGGGAGCTATATGTGAATGAAAATCACTCTTTGATCCCCTGGAAATGCCATCCAGTAGATAAGGGATTGCATTTTCCGTTCAACTGTCTGTGGTGCTGATTTGAGATTCTGAACAGGGAAAGATAGCATGCCGTGATCTCGAAAGTAGTAGGACATTGTGCGCTGATACTTTGGCGAATTTTCATGTCGGGATTAGAATGGGATATGTAGGCCAAAGGCAAAAATTTGTTTTTAGGATAAAGTTGTCTTTTGAGATCATTTGCCATCCCAATCTTCTTGAAAAGTGCATGAAACATTACTGATAAGATACTTTTGTAATACCTTGTGCGGTTTAGACAATTATTACCCTGGCCAGAGGAGAGGTTATTGCATTTGAGTCCGTTTGTTTGTCTGTCTGTTTGTTTGTCTGTTTGTTTATCTGTCTGTTTGTCTGGAAAAAGAATAAATAAGATTTTCTCTGCAACCCTTGGTCCGATTGACAGGAAATTTTCACCATACGTGCAACTCCACATGGACATTTTAAAATGATAATTATGACATCATAGATCACGTGGTGCGGCCGCCATCTTGGAAAAACCGAAAAACTTTGCACCTCTATATCTCCGAAAGCGCCGAATATAAAAAATTGAGACATGGCTCATTGTAAAGAACTCTCCATGGGGGATAAAATATGTTAATGATAATGTCATAGGTGCCTCCATCATGACGTCATAATTCGACAACTACAAAATTCATCCGATCAAGATGAAATTTATTGAGCGTCATGTAGGCATAAATTGGTGGAGAAAAAAAAAATAATGATAACGTCATTGGTAACGTGGTTCGGCCGCCATCTTGGAAAAACCGAAAAACATTTCATCTATACCTCCATATCTGAAAGCGCTGCATATAAAAAATTGAGACATGGCTCATTGCAAAGAACTCTCCAGGGGGAATAAAATATGTTCATGATGATGTCATCGGTGCCTCCATTATGACGTCATAATTCGACAAGTACAAAACTTCATGCGATCAAGATGAAATTTCTTGAGCATAATCTAGGAATAAATTAGTGGAGAATAAAATGACGTCATTGGTCATGTGGTTCGGCTGCCATATTTGTTTTAACACAAAAGCCTTGAAAACCACTGTAAATACATCCTGGCGAGGGTTTGCAATCCCTGATTGTTCTTTCTTGTTTATTATGCATTGCACCTCCCAAATCGAGAAAATTAAAAATAAGAAACGGCAGAGAAGGGAAGATGATGGGGGGAGAGAGAGAGAGAGAGAGAGGGGTGAGGGTGCCAGAAGTGTGGAAGGAGTGGGGATGAAAGGGGGAGGAGTTTGGGAGGGGTTATTATAGTTTTAAGGAAAAAAATAAGTTTTGGACATACAGGGCAGAAAGGATTTGGAGTCAAATTTCTGCCATATTTGTGCATGGAGTAAATAGAACTTCCGCTACACGACATGGCAATGCTGTGTTTTATTATAGGACAAATAATTACCATACTATATTTTTTAAGTCACTACTTGAACTACTAACTTGCCTAAGTGGTGCATATAGCAAACCTGCTCGTTTCGTACCATCTGCAAGTTCTGACATCTAATTCAGAATTCCTAGATAAGGGAAGTGAGGTAAAAATAGGAAGTTTAGGCACAGAATGAATTTGAGTGATCATGTCTATTATATTCACACCAAAATACTCCCAGCTACTCCATATATCTACTGCTAATTATACAGCCTACCTCAAGCAAGGAAGCTGCACCCAATGGTCTAGTCTTTTCTAAAGTCACCATTAAATCTTTGACATCTAAAACCTGAAAGTAGACAGTAAACCTCATTAGAAAGAGATGCATTGATCTCTGGCACTACCCCCAGAAAATTATTTTTCAGTTAAATCCGGTCTCTCCGGTTAAATCAGGTGTGATCAATTTCTCAGTGATTAAATTCACAGTCACTAAACCTTTGGGGTCCAGGAATGACTGTGCCAGAGGTTGAGGTATGAGCACCTCAACTCCTATAAAGTACCCCTTATGGTCAGAATCTCAAATAGCCTGTTATGTCCGAGAAATGGTTGAGGCCTAACAAACAAATCCTCCTTTTCTGACAAATCTCAAACTCTCACTCTCTGTCTCCAAAAGGACCGTCTGGCAAACCCTCCTATCTAACTTCTTAACAATCCTCTTGAGGAAGTCCAGTCATTCAAACTCCTGGGTTTCACTGTCAGCCATGATCTTTCTTGGGCAAACCACATTTCAAAGTTGGCCTCTAAAGCCAGTCATTGAATGGGCATTCTCCGCCTCCGCCATACAAAGTCCTTTCTTGGCACACCTGAACTCCTGTCTACCAACAAGGCCTTCATCCTTAGCTTGGTGTAGTGCTCTCCCCTCTGGGCTGGTACCCCTGCCTCACATCTCGCTCAGCTTGATGCCATGGAAACGGAGGCCTTCATGGTTATTGGAATCTCTCGCAACAAAGCTGAGTCTATGGGCCTATCACTTCGCCATCACAGACAGGTCAATTGACTCTGTCTTTTACTGCCCCCTTTCCGGTCTTGCAGAGTCTGCCTTTCCCGTGCTCTACCCTCGCACCTCCACCCACAGGTTTCTGTAGGGTGCACACAGTACACCAACAACCCCCTTTTGGTGAAACTACCTAACTTCAGGATCACTGCTCACCTCCAATCATTTGTTCCTCTTTTTCCCCACCTGTGGAACCAACTTCCACATTCTCTTTAATCTCATTTTTCCCTCCAGATGTTCAAGTCACCCGCTCACCCCAAGCTCAGATCATCCCCAATGCAAAACCATGATCTTTCCTAACCTCTTTAACATCCCTTCCCCTCTCCCAAGCCCCCCACTTTCCAAATTTGCCTTTGCCTAAAAGTTTGCTTCTGTATCCATATTGTCCACCCTGTGCATCCTCCCCTACCCCTCATTCCTCCGCACATCCCTTATTTTACCAAGTCTCTCTCTATTTTGTCCCTCAACCCTGCTGTTGGTGCCCCCAGGCTACCCTCTCTTTCTACCGTTCCTTTTGTTCTGTTGCTTCCTGATCCATTCTGCGTTGTAGCTCCTCCATGAGCCTCGACTTCGTGTTAAAAAAACAAAACAAAAAAAAGTCCTCGCGCCAACACTGTTTTAACAAATGGTAGAGGTGTGATAGTCCTCTAAAAGTCCCCCCTCCAAAAGAGACATCTCCGGAGGGGTGTATCTCGATGACTGTTGTGAAGCGTACCCGCCTAGGAAAATTGGTGGAATGACCAAAAGCATCGGTGAATGCTCTTGCATTGGTGGAAAGAATCAGAATTGACAGTAAAAATGGGCACATCATTTGTTTTTCCCCCGTCGGAGCTGATATTCAGTGTATTTCAGTGTAAACAAAAGTAAGCTGCCAAACCCTGGAGCAGGGTTGTTTATTGTAACAAGATTCGATCTTAAAGTAACATCACATCATCAATGTACAGTACAAAGGAAGTCGCACCCACACTCATATTGAGATGCAATTTTTAGTGCAGTCACTATCAGATTTACGAGCTTGACATGCAATGCAACTTTTATACACAGACAAATTGTCTCACCCTGTTCATCTCTATTGCAATCTGGTCGTTCGGCTTAATCGTGACGCCGAGTAATGAAACCGTAGCAGGTAGACTTAGCGGAGGCTGCACAATCTCAAACTCAGAATGGACCGGGGACGGGGCTAGGAAGCAAGCCGAATACAGAATCACAAATATACACGGGCAGAAACACTAGCACTCGTACATCCAATACACACCTTTACCTCTGAACTGTACACCAAATTGCTCCTTGCACTGGCAGTACCGTCTGTGTATATAATCACAAGGACGAACAGCGAACTCACCAGGTATCGGGCATCATTAACTGCACCTGGACAACGTAAGGATGGCCAGCTGAACGGGTGTTTTCAACCTCCTAGAAAACCGTAACGGCTTCGAAAAGGAATCACCTGGAAAGCACGAGGAGGTAAATGCTGAACGCAGGCCAGAAACTTGGTGTTGCGGTGTGGCGCTCCAATCTGAGGATTTAGCTCAGCACTTTGGGATGCTGGGTTACAATCCCACATACCGTGTCAATTTTCCCATCAACTCATATCCAGCACATCGATTTATCCGAGTCTATTTCCTTAATGGAAGTATTTACAAGCTCCTCGAGGAGCCTCGGATCTCCGAGGAGGAAATGCAGCGGACACGGCCCGGTAGCCTTATCGTTGTGGTTTATGGTCCACTTCGGTGTGTGCAGTATTTCAAATGCCGTGCCATCACCTCATGCACAATTTAGCTTCTCGACAATAGGTGAAATAAATTCCTGTCCACAGAACCATCCACCGACCAATAAAACGTCTCGATTATCTTTTCTATTCCGCAGACTCCCTTCAACAGTTCCACTGTAGGGATCTCAAATTGACGACGCGGTTCTTTCGCAAGATCTTTCTCAAAGCACAAAGTCATGAACAAGGTGCAAAGCGTCAACTTAATCGAGTGTTTTACAATGACACCGCCACGGAAAGTAAAAATTTTCCTTGACAAGTTTCCTTTCTGCTTTCACAATTTTTCACCATGAGAGATTGATGGAGCATTTTCTTTTGCAAACGGCCAGAAAACAAGTTGCAAAATGAAAGCGCAAGAGATGACGCTATTTGGAAGTAGAAATAGATCCAGTGTAACATCTTCAGAAAGCAAAAAAATAAGAAAAAATAAAAAAAAACATTCAATCTTTTCTGCATTCACGTATAGCAGGTCAGAGCATCGGCGAAGGGGCCTTGCAGGGAAGGCCCGAGGAGGCAGCGAATCCAAACATGGTAGGAGGTGCCAGGATGTATGTTTTCGGCAAACGTATGGTTAAGAGCCGAAAGGATGTAAGGAGAGTAAGTGTTTTCGCCCTCTTCTTGGATCCACACCTCATACTGCACCTTTCAGACCAGGGAACAAACAGAGTCCAGGGGATTGAAGGGAGGAAGTGGTTGGGATGGAGGGGAGTGAGGGAGGATAGGTAAGAGAAGAAGAGAGGACAGAGTGTTAACAAGGAACTTTTTGCGGATGATGTACGAGCTTCAGGTTTATTTGCTGGTCCATGCCCTCCCTCATAACCCCCATTCCATGCACAGTGTTCCCAGGCCCATGATCACACATTGCAACACATCACACAGTTTATGATAACCCTCGTCTTCACCTGAGGATTACAGGTGGAGATTGTTCTCACACACTTCCCATGAAAGCACGAGTGGTTGTCACACCATTAGGGATTATGTGGCCCTCCTCAGATGTGTAAATTACAGGCCTGCCGGTATCACTTTAGGCTGAGAGCACAAGAAGCGGTATTGAAGGACATTCGAGGCAAAATCACCAGCATCTGAAATCGAGCGATTGGCCTGTTTATCCGAGTTCTTATTTTAAGTCACTCGTGCTTAGGCCCACAACCACATCGGAAATGTGAACAGTCGTAACAAAGTCAACTTTCTCCTCCATCCACTAAAAAATAGTGATTCTATCAAGTTAACTCTTACCTGTGTTAACTATAACCTTCAACTTAAAATAACATACAGACTAAGTTATGTGTACGATTAATACCTTTAACTTACCATAGTATACAGACGAAGCTCTCTCTACTATTATCTTCAACATGCTGCAATGTTATTTGCTTAATTAGCACCTGGGCCGTGTGTGGAAGCTGTTGCTTGGTGTCTCTCATTTACCCAGGTGTTTCTATTTTTACGGTGTAGCCCATGGGGCAATGACGTCTAGAACAGCGTTTGTCTGTCCGTATGTATGTCCCTTACAAACGTCCACCAATCAGAGCTGAGGATCTGGTCACATGACAGGGGGACAGCGTTTAGTAACCATTAGAGTTACATGTTCTACTAAAAGGAAATATAATAACCTTCAGTGGAACATTTTGCGGTCCCAGCAGGTGTTTTAAGGTAGGTATAGAAGGTTTCAGAAATTCCTCAATACAATTTTGAAATGTGATTGACACGGACCTTGCTCCTGAATCCGGAAGTGAACAGTTCGCTGGTTTGATAATATCTCAACACAATTGTGATTTAACATTACATTTTGATATATCAACAGCAGTATTAATTTTTACCCTCGCCAGAGGAGAGGGTATTGCATTTGAGTCCGTTTGTTACTTGCAAAATCGAAGATTTTTCAAGTATATTGTCGGTTCCATTTGTGGTTCTGTCTGTTTGTCTGTTTGTCTGTCACTGGCCTACAGGTCACACTTCTAAACCGATCGTCACGAAACTTCACCACGTTGTACAAGTCGTCCAAATTGAGAAGCCTATTGATTATGAGGTCAAAGCTCAAAGGTCATCTGGAGGTCAAATTTCTAAAATCACCATTTGCATATCGAGTCACTAAATTGGGAAAGATACTATTTTTTTTAGGTCAAAAGGTCAATGGTCAACTCAAGGTCAAACTTCCAAAATCATCAATTTTCATCTGAAAAACCGTCAATTTTCATCCAATTGACTTGTACATTGAACAGCATTTGCACATTGAGTCACTAAATAGGGAAACCAACTATTGAGGTCAAAAGGTCAAAGGTCAAGCAAAGGCTCAACCATCCAAAATCATAATTTTTTATCTGAAAAATCGTCACTTTTCTTCCAATTGACCCGAGCTTTGATCAAGATTGTCAATTTTAATCTTGACGAAATGGACAATTTGCTGCATCAATGGAAAATATTTTTTGGAGGGAGGGGGCGGGGCGGATTTTGCAAGTATCGTGCTCTGCATGACGTCTTCTTGTTTGTCTGTTTGTCTGTCTGTTTGTTTGTCCGCGCAGAATAAATATGATTTTCTCTGCAACAGTTGGTCCGATCGACAGGACATTTTCACCATAGGTGCAACTCCACCTGAGGAATTTTTAAATAATTATGACGTCATAGGTCATGTGGTTGGCCGCCATCTTGGAAAAACCGAAAAAAATTCCACCTCTATATCTCCGAAAGCACGGAATAGAAAAAATTTAGATATGGCTCATTGTAAAGAACTCCATGGGGAATAAAATATGTTAATGATGACGTCATTGGTCACGTGGTTCGGCCGCCATCTTGGAAAAACCGAAAAACTTTGCACCTCCATTTCTCCGAAAGTGCTGAATAGAAAAAATTGAGACATGGCTCATTGTAAAGAACTCTCCATGGGGAGGAAAATATGTTAATGATGATGTCATAGGTGCCTCCATTATGACATCATAATTCGACAAGTACAAAACTTCATCCAATCGAGATGAAATTTCTTGAGCGCCATGTCGGCATTAACTGGTGGAGAAAAAGATAATGATGATGATGATGACGTCATGGGTCACGTGGTTCGGCCGCCATCTTGGAAAAACCGAAAAACTTTGCACCTCTATATCTCCGAAAGCGCTGAATAGAAAAAATTGAGACATGGCTCATTGTAAAGAACTCTCCATGGGGAATAAAATACGTTAATGATGATGTCATAGGTGCCTCCATTATGACGTCATAATTCGACAAGTACAAAACTTCATCCGATCAAGATGCAATTTCTTGAGCATAATCTAGGAATAAATTAGTTTAGAAAAAAAAAGAATGACGACGTCATCGGTCACGTGGTTCGGCCGCCATATTTGATTTATCACAAAAGCCTTTAAAACCACTGAAAATACATCCTGGCGAGGGTTTGCAATCTCCGATTGCTCTTTTTCTTGTTTGTGATTGCAATAATGAATGATGCTGTTTGGAATGAAAATAGAGATATCGAGTTTAACACAGAATGAGGAAATGACGTAAGGGTTTCCATCCCTGATATTCGCAATTCCCCATTTGCAGTTTAGCCACTGACTGGATATAGCAACATTCCGACTGGGTATGTTTTTTTTTGTCCAAGTCCTTCATGAACCTGCTGTCAAGGTTTGACGTTCGACTGAATGTGGAATTTATTGTAGCATCGTTTGCCATTCGCTGTTTTTTTTCCCCCACCAAGTCATTCACGAACAGGCTGTCCATGCCTGACGTTCGACTGAAGGTGGCACAGGAATGTGGAATTTATTGGTTCATCGTTTGCCATTCGCCGTTTTTTTCCCCCCCAAGTCATTCACAAACCGGCTGTCCATGCCTGACGTTCGACTGAAGGTGGCACAGGAATGTGGAATTTATTGGTTCATCGTTTGCCATTCGCCGTTTTTTTCTCAAAGTCATTCACGAACCGGTTCTCCATGCACAAAGTCCAAAAAAAATAAAAGTTCCATTATTTGCTAACTGGTAGCTTGTATCCCCACCCAGGTCATACTATCCTCTTCAACTAAATTATCAAACAAGCCCAGCTACGCCGTTGTTAGGCTATCGGTCTTGTTTGTCCGATAATTTGAGGTTTGTCCGACATCGTAAATACCTGCATGTCGTTTACTGAAAAAAAAAAAAAAAATCAGATCATTTGTCTTTATTATGCTAATAACCAAAACCCATAATCACGTGGTTCCTGCCTTAATGCATATGCTATAAAACAAGATGGCAGCAGATGACAACAAATAACTTAGAGACAAAACGTAATAAAATTTACAATGAGCAAGAATTTACAAACTACTGGCTGCACAGTACATTGATAATTGTCGATCAAGGACATCTGCATGAGAGAGAGATCATTGACGGCATGAGGTTTTGACAATAGAGGCTTTAGGAATGACGTCCTGATCTTGCTGGGGAGGAGGAGTGGGGGCGCGGGGGGGGGGGGGGGGGAAGGGGGTTACAAAAAATATATACATTGAAGGAATATAAAGGCTTTCCCTCCACCGAGACAAGAGTGTATCCAAAGCTGGAGAATACCTGTAATATTAACGTTCACCTTACCTGACGCTGTCTTGAGAAACAAGGAAAGGACATGGACAGGGTCTACTTGTGGCAAATTTGATTAGTCGTGTTGATGTAAAATGACGTCATATTTTGTCCAAGTACTGCTAAATGTATGTTTTGAAATTGCTAAAAATGGAATTTGTGTTCTACAATGTTCAAGTATATAACTGAAATGAAATGAAATAAACATTTTAATGGTCGCAGAAAAAAAAAATCCGGAAGTTTTCTGCCGTTGATGCAGTCAGTATCTTTTACACCACCTTATTTGACGTTACATTAGTTATTCGTGCCTGTTGTTTGTGTTCTTTATAACGTCCTTCAAAACCAAGTTTCCAGTCTTTCAAGTTGTACCCCGCCCCTTTCCTATTCCATCTCCAGGCGCTGCATGACGTCATCGCCGGGCACAGAAGGGGAGTCGGAACGTTCACTGTGATGATGTTCTCATTGTGACGATGTATGTGTTCACGGTAGTGTTTGACGTGACGGTGTGAACGTAATTTCGTAATGTTTTTCGTTTCATAATCCTTAAATGAACGTTTAATGTTTGATGAACGTTTAATGCCCTTCGATGTCCGGGGCCGCACGCGCGCTGCACTGGACGGGCCAGCGTGTACCTTGCCCTTCGCCGTCAGGCTCGGGTAAACCGCTGAGCCCCATCCGTGATGGGGACTGGGGCTTGAGACAGTGTCCTTCATTAAACGTATAATAAACGTTGTCTCCATCGATCTTGCCAAGGCCTTAACAGCTATCAGCTCAAAATCCTTTTAACTGTTGATTTGGTACAGTTACACGTATCGGGAATTTGGTACACGTATCGGGAGTACATACGACATAACGATTGTGAACACGTTTATCGATCACGATTCACGATCACGATCATCACGATCATAGTGTATCGATCACGATTTGAAACACGATGGAATAATATTTACCGATATGAACAGTGATGAGGCTTTTATTGAAATTCTAAAGATACTGTTTAGATTTTGATGATTTGCGCGTGATATGATTCAACGGATGTTTATATGAATCGTTTAAAAAAATTTAAAACCTTCAATTTCTGATATTTTGCCTTTTCATTTGGGCCTCTCAATTGAAGCCCCGCCCATAGTGCGGGTACCGTTGCTAGTATGTAAAATTTAGCATTGATAGGCTGAGCGGTGTCAGAGAAACAATTATTTAATATTTTCCTTCGATCTAATATGGCTGCCAAACCATGTGACCTATTATGTCATAAATTTAATATTTCAATACAAATGGGTCAAATGGTTTAAGATAAGGAATTCGATTAAAACATTTTTGGCTGGCATACCACTTCACTTATGATGTCATCATTATCATGCTTTTGTTCCCCATTGGGAGTACTCGACAATGTGCCAAGTTTCAAATTTTTCCATTCAGCGGTTTCTGAGAAATAATTTTTTAATTACTTGCTTTTACTCCAAGATGACTGCCATACCACATGACCTATGACATCGCAATTGTCATAGAAACATTCTGCATGGGTGTCATTCCTACCCTGAAAGTTTCATCTCAATCAGACATATGGTTGCTGAAAAAAACGAGGTTTAGCCCGGACGGACGGATGGACAACCCGAAAACATCATGCCTCCGGCGACTTTGTCGGTGGAGGCATAAAAAGTTACCTCACTCCTCCCTGTGCATGCGTGGTCGAGACAAATTCAGAGCCAAAGTACTGCAAAACTACAGGTTCCTTTTCTGATTCACGTTCTGATTCGTGTTCAAAATATAACATTCAATTGAAATTAATTTGTTTCTTGATCATAAACTGAAATTTGTAGACAGGACAGACAGGCAGAAGTGAATCTTTTGCTGAATACCACTTTTCGCTTCGCGTGCGAGGAGTAATAATCACTTTTCACAATATGCACACACATTTCATCAATTGCATATAAAGAGTCCATGTCAAATTTGAACCACTGTCTTACAAAGTTGCTATTTATAAAACAATATTCAAAATTCTACATGAAGGTCGTAATATGCTTTAATGGATTTTCAAGTTGTAACTTGATGCGCTCCGTCTGCACCCACATATTTGAATGACCTTTAGATGTAATACATATTCACTACTAAATGGTAACGTTTTTTTTCATGTAGTCATGTGATCCACAGTTGAAAATAGTTATCAGATTCAGTAATTCACAGTTTCTGAAATTAAACTTTTGCTTCATTTACTATCATGATCATTGGGGTAAGTAACCAGTCGCTTAATAGGAGCACATTGTTCGGACAATAATGGAATTACTATTATTTTATTTTTTTGTGTACAACATTGAAGCTCGTGTAAGAGCTAACATTAATCACAAAAAGACAAACTGACACATCAAACATAAGATAAAGGGAGTGAGAGACAAGATGGGGGGAGAGAGAGGGAAGCACACATGTACAACATTTAAGAGCAGGGACATCAGGAGATCTGTGGGAGGGAGAGGGCTTGGGGGGAGGAGGCACGGGAAGGGGGGGGGGGGCGATGAGGGGGGTCGGAGAGTTATAAAACACATGGACACTGCAAGGACTTCCAGGAAAGAAGTCGGAATTTCCAAAAAGTGGAATCTGGGGTGAATTAACGTGGGTAGAAAAGATCAAGGTTTTGGATGGGGGAAGATAAGAGATGGTGGTGAACAGCTGTTTTAAAGACCTGGAGGGAGGAGTGGGATTGAATAGAGTGAGGGAGATTGTTCCAGAGGCGGGAGAAAAGAGGAATGAAAAAGTGAAGGTGAATAGAGTCTTGATTTTGGCAGTTTAACCATAAGAGGGTTGCTGGCAGATCTTGTGCGACCTGTAGGAATATTTGGCGGACAGAGCACAGACAGAGCTGGTGGAGCTGGGCCGGAGAGGAGTCGGTAGAAGACAGAAAGACCACCAACCTGCCTTGCATATTTTGAAAAGACCTCTGATTTGTTACATTGCATATTTTGAAATAATTTGCCTGAATGACCAGAAGTAATTCACATGACCAAAATAGCTTAACATGGGGAAATGTTGCCATCACAAAACATCATTATCGAACCTTGAAATTGGCATCGATCACATTGATGATCAATGGTATTTGGCGGAGGCGCTATTCCACATCAAATCACACAAAGAAAAAATACCCGAGGCCTTCTATTTTGAAGGAAACTTGGTGAAATTGTCCGGCCTAATGGAAACGGAATCATGCGAACCGTCAGCTTTGCAGGTGTCGTGGTTTTCGAGTTGCGGCTTGACAATATCCACAGGTACACATACCCAAGCCTAAATGCCGAAAAACAATTGCTCTGGTTAACGTATGTAGACATGAAATTGGCAGAATGTGAAGCTCTTCAAAATTCACCTTTGTTAAAAAATTTCTCATTATTTTTTTTTTACGATCAACTGGAGAATAATAAAGAACCCTTTTAACATGATATGCAATGTGATGGGGTTCAGAAATACATTTTCATATCCAAGATCACATTGCATAACCTTTGACCTTGAATTACTGTGAGTAGGTCTTTTAAGTGGCATTTTTCAGATTGGTGATGGTTTTTCCAATCTGTTCTTTGTACCGTTTCCAAATTTGAGAATCTGCTCATTCAGTGTGATTGAAAGCAATGAGCCATATAAGACAGCATGTCGCCCTAAAAATGTACAATAATGGGAGACTGGGAGAGAGACTAAAATTAGAAAATTTAGAAAGCTGAAATGAAGAAAAGAATGAAGTTTATTTGTTAATTCCAAAGTTTACGGTATTTGCTTGCTATGTCGGTGTATAATTGCATATTTTAAAAAGTTTATAATTAGATGAAAGCTGTTAAAGAAAACCAATTGAATGTAACCGAACAATTTAAATTCTATCAAAACAATTTGTTTTTTCAGAACAAACAAATAAACACTTTCAATGTTGCACAAGATATACCACAATGCACTGCATTTTAAGATGGCGGCACCCAGGGCACTGTCACTATAAGCGAGCAGGAATGAACCATGGGAGTTTTTAAACCAGTTCCCTAATTAACGCACATCACCATATCCCATACCTGAGTCCTCTTTGTCCCCTTAAGAGCGAACGGATATTATGCAAACGTGAAGATTTGGGAATGTGTGTGACCACAGATATTCTCCTCCGAATGGCAAAAAAGTGACGTCTTTATCCAAGAAGAGAAAAATAGACAGAAATGAAATCGTGCAATTCCAGAAAAATGGAGAATTCATATTTTTTTGTGGAAGTGAATGGAAAACCCACTTGTTTGACCTGAACACCACACTCAAGATCGCCACAGCCCAGTCGCTTGCTCCAAATGTAGTGTCTCAAACCAACAGGTATCAGGTATCAGGAAGCAACAGCAGCAGTAACCAAAGTACCAATGGATATTTTATACTTGAATTATTACCTCTGCCACCGAAGGTGGACCGAGGTCTGTTGTGTCTGTCCGTTTGTGAGCAGTGTATCTCAAAAAGTTGTGGACGGATTCGGACGAAATTTGGTGGGCAGGTTAGATGTGTTACGGGGACAAATTGATTAGATTTCGATGAAGATCCGGATGCGGATGCGGATCCATATACGAGAATGTTGAAAGTAATTTTTCACCACTAGCAACGGTACCCGCCCTATGGGCGGGGCTTCAATTGGGAAGCCCAAATGAAAAGGCAAAATATCAGAAATTGAAGGCTTTTTTTATTTTAAACGATTCATATAAACATCCGTTGAATCATATCACACACAAATCATCAAAATCTAAACAGTACGTGGCGCCATTTTGAAAAAAAGATTGAATTCTGCAAAACGGAAGCGGCCGCTACACGTCTTTCTCAGTCGCACGTTTATGTGTGAAGAGTGCGCGCCGAATCTGTAACACGGAAGCGGCCGCTACACCTGCTTCTCAGTCGCTTTGCACACGCTGCCATGTTACTTCGGAGCCGCACGTTTGTATAGGAAGAGTTCATCAGGAGTCGATCTACTCTCTCCTGGTACGTAGAATAAACAGTATTTGTAGAATTTCAACAAAAGCCACATCTTTGTTCATATTGGTAAATATTAATCCATCATGTTTGGAAAAACTGGAAAATTGGAAAAGTTGGAAAAACAATATAGCCTATTTTACTCCCAGGGTCCCAGGAATACCCACCCAAAATATCGTTGCGATCGGTTGAGACGTTTTTGCGGTACCTTCGAACGGACGGACGGACATTTGGTGAATTATAGCATGATTAAGAGATGGGGCAAAAAGGGATGAAATTGAATGACGTCTGATCAAACCCGACATGTAAAATGAGTTTGACATCCCTGGACTGGAGTGATTTCGTGGCTAGTTAGACTATAAAAAGCGACTGAAGGAGACAGGACTTTATACATTAGTAAGGAGGCAATAACAAGGGGAATTGATCGAGATGTTTAAGATAATGAAGGGTATACACATAATAAGTGCAGAAGAGAATTTCAGCAGAATGGACAGTAATAGGACCAGCGACCACAACCTGAGAGTAAAGAATAGAAGATTAAGGTAGGGGTATTTCACTCAGAGTAGTTATTACATCGAATACCTTTCGCTGGAGAGGTAGTGGCAACATAAACAGCGAATGGGTTGAAACAATTGAATTAGATAGTTACCAAGAAGCATTGGGGATATCGGGCTACAGGGACAATGGCAGGACTTGTAGGTAGCTGAGGTATATGTAGATGGCTGATTTTATACACTAGCGTGGACCGGCTCGCTTCGCTCACCTCACCACACGTCACTACAGAGGAACAGGATTGTTTTGACTGAGGATAATGACTGTACCTGAATTGTTGTGTCGTCATAACTTACACCCATCATAATACAAACATTTATTTTGCACAAATTTATTTGTAATATTGGTGATATTATTTATTTATAATTTATTTGGAATCAAATAAGGTCCAAGTGGTGCAAAGTTCTAAATGGTCATGGGTCCAATCTGGTCTGGTGGGTCTAAAGCGTCTTATTGGTATTTGTGGTCATCATGGTCTTTAATGGTTTTTGTGTCTTTGGGGTGTTTGGTTTTGGTGTTTGGGTGGTTTGAGGTCTTTGAGGGTCTGACATTCAAACAGTACATAATTAATAGATATATAGTCACAAGTCTTCACCACCTCACTGCCTCGCAGACCATGTTTTTCGGGTTTATATATATTTGAAGAAGAAGACGTTTGGGCCACAAAATATATACATACATACATACATAACCATATGTTTGCTCCATTAAAATAAGATGTGTACCAATTATGATGTTTGTGAGTGTCTCATCCAAAGGTTAATGTGCTGTTGGTGTCTATTCGTGCCCTTAACCCCCACCTCTTCCTTTTTCTCTCCAAAAAATAAAATAAAATAAAGATGTAAAAATACGATACGGTTAAAAAATCCTGGTGACATCCACGTTTCTGCCGGGTACTTCAACAACCTCCACCATCCCAAGCGAAATTAAGTAAATCAACTAGTACATTGTATTAATATAAATGGTCTGTTCCTGTGTCCATGCTCTTTGTATTTCCTTGCAATGTCTGTTATACATGTTTTTCTCTCTCATTACTCATTACAGATACATTTTTATCCTGTGCATGCAATGCAAAAAGTGGGGTTAAGCTATTGGTTCACTTTGCTAACGTCAAGAACTAACGTCATGTGTTAAATAAGGTGGTGTAAAAGATGCTGCGTCAACGGCGGCAAACTTCCGGAATTTTTTTTTCCCCTCCAACCTTTAAAATCTTTTTTTTACTTCAATTTAATTATATACTTGAACACTGTAGAACACAAATTGCCTTTCAGTCACTTTCAAAACCGTTCCGTTTAGCAGTATCTGGTCAAAATATTACGGTATTTTACATAATCACGACCAATCAAATTTGCCGCTCGCAGTCCCCGCAAATGTCCTCGTTTCTCAAGACAAATTGGGCTCATTTTACATTCCCCATTTACATTCATGGTAAAGATATAGTTTTCTACCTTTGTATCAAGGTCAGTGTTTATGAATAAGTCGTCCTGTTTATTTGTGCTGCTCAGGGACACCGTGTTGTGACCTATAGTATCTGTGACAGGGGAAGTTTTCTTGTGTCTTTGTCCTTCCCGTTGAATCAGGCGGGGGCTGGTCAAGAGAGGAGTCGAGAGGGGTCGGCATATCCAATATGAAACTAACAACCGGACAGTTTGGAAAGGGTTTATAATTTCCAAAAGGCACGTATATACAAGCCAAACTGTGTCAAAAATAGAAAACCTTATCGAAGCACATAAAATCCCTTACTCAGTCAACTTATCACAGATACACAAGTGCCACTCTCATTCCGTGAAAAGGAGATAAGTAATGAGACGGAGACGGAGACGGAGACGGAGACGGAGAGGGAGAGAGAGAGAGAGAGAGAGAGAGAGAGAGAGAGAGAGAGAGAGGGAGAGAGAGAGAGGGTGATGGGGTGTATAGGGTCGACCCCGATCCCAACCATACGTGAACCGACTGTTTTGCGTGTGCCCAAACAGGTAGGGGGGAGGGGTGGTTGGGGGTGGATTATGTGGGTGGTTGTGGAGCTGAAGAGGGTGAATGCAAGGGTATACAATGGAAGTGAGAGGTGCAAAAGTCAGCTAAGCCTGAAAAGAACAGTTGGCGCTTTGGCGATAGCTACGCATCCAAAATGAACGTGGCAGAGGTAGAAAAGGAAGAAAAAGTCTATGGGTCAGTGCGTTTGGGAACCACACCCAGGAGTTCTCGCTAGATCGGCCATTCTGCCTGAGGCTAATTCTTGTTCACTCTGGCTTTCCCTCCAGGCTCCAGTTTTCTCTCGGGCTCCAGCTGTATCTCCGGGCTCCAGCTTTCTTCTTTTCACAGCTTCCAGACACAAAGCCCTGTTCTGAACTTGAACCCTGACCCTTATAGCCAAAGATGTGTTTGCCTCCCTGTCCACATATCTCCTAATCTGATCGCTTTTCCATTGGTTGTCCATGTGATATGGCGAAGGTCATTGGTCGCCTTGAAGCTTAACAGCATGGTGGGGACAGAAGCCCAGTGACGGAACGGGCACCAAGACCTGGGCAACGTGGCGGGGGCCGGGGTTTCAGCCATGCAACAGCGCACACTCTGTCTTGCGTTGTTGTTGTTTCCTGCCCTTTCAGCCGTGCTGTGACGTGCGCTCAGTCCTGCACTGTTGTTTCCTGCCCTTTTGATGCCATTTCGATGACAAATTCAACAACCCCACATGGACAAAGTTGGCATTTGTGGTGTGGTGGTGTGTAAGGCATGTTGTAAAGTGTGTTGGATGTGTGGTAGAGATGGAGAGAGACAGACAGAGAGAACGAACCGCAATGGGGCCGATGCTTCTACAAAAATAACATGTTCCCCTCCCTACTGAAAGCAGGGAAGGCGGGAGTGGGGAAGTGGGGGTGGGGGCAGGGGGGTGAAGGGGAGGTGAGACTCGAGTCTCAAGTTAGCCAATCAATACACTATAAAATAATTAGACGAGGTTTGTTTTACGATGTAGCCTATAGGGCAAAGCCCTCCAGCACCGTGTTTGTCTGTCCATATGCACTATGTATGTATGTCCCTCACAAACGTACACCAATCAGAGTTGAGGATCTGGTCACATGACAGGGGTGATGTGATGTGATGTGATTACGTCTGTGATGTCATTACGGCATACGACGACTGAGTCCACACACCGCCATTTTGATTCCTATGCTGTTCAGGCCGAACATATCCTCGAACCTGTCATATATCACAATCGCCATACTCTACCTTTACGTTTTTCATTCAGTGTGAAACACAAACAATCCGATTGTTAAAATGATCATCAAATATCGAAAGCATATGTGTTACGGGTCTTCCAATGACACAGTACATAAAGGCCTTAGGCTTCATGCCTTCATGCCTCACCTTCAGGCCGCTTTGGACGAATTAGCCCGGTTTCTTCATGCAGGGAATAGTTTTCGTAATAAGAATACTAATAATGTTAATAATAACACAATAGCAAATATAATCGTAACACTGTAAGCCCTTTGTCATGATTGCAAGGTTAGTGGATTGAAGCGGTGTATGATTGGTTCATTGTTGACTCGAACCATATAGAATAAACCAATGTCTCAATGCAATCTCTTCACTTCCATGGTGACAAACAGCTTAGAGACTTGGAGTACTTTAAAAGAATTTAATACTTACATTATTTGCTAACTGGTATCTACACCCATGTCATACCATCCTTTTTTTTTTTTTTTTTTTTTTTTTTGTATACAAGATCGAGGCTCGTGAAAGAGCTAACATTAATCACACAAAAAGACAAACCGACACACAAAACACAAAAAACAAGGGGAGCGGCAGACAAGATGGGGAGAGAGGGGGAAGGACACAAACACAACATTTGAGAGCAGGGACATCGGGAGGACTTGGAGGGGAGGTGGGAGAGGAATAAAACATATGAACACTGCAAGGACTCTGGGGTGAATTACCGGGGGTAGAAAAGATCAAGGTTTTCGATGGGGGAAGATAAGAGATGGTGGTGAACAGCTGTTTTAAAGACCTGGAGGGAGGAGTGGGATTGAAAGGAGTGGGGGAGTTTGTTCCAGAGGCGGGAGAAAAGGGGAATGAAAGAGTGAAAGTGAGCAGAGAGCCTAGACTTTGGCAGTTTAACCACAAGAGGGTTGCAGGCAGATCTTGTGCGACCTGAAGGAATATTGGGGGGGACAGAGCACAGAGAGAGCTGGGGGAGCAAGGCCCGAGAGGAGTCGGTAGGAGACAAAGACCACCAACCTGCCTGCGGTGAGTGAGTGAAAGGCCCTCGGAGTTGACTACACATCGCAGGAGATTCCAATGATTCTGAAAGCTTTGGCCTCAACAGCGTGAAGCCGAGTAAGGTGTGAGGCAGGAGCACCAGCCCAGAGGGGGGAACAGTATTCCATTGAGCTGCGGATGAAAGCCTTGTATGTGGTGAGGAGCTCAGGTGTGCCAAGGAAGGACTTCGCACGACGGAGGATGCCCAGTCGGCGACTGGCTTTGGAGGCCAGCTTGGAAATGTAGTTTTCCCAAGAAAGATCATGGCAGATAGTGAGACCCAAAAGCTTGAGCGACAGAACTTCTTGGAGAGGATTGTTGAGAAAGTAGATGGGAGGGTTGTCCAGTCGGTCCTTTCGGAGAGACATTGTAAGAGTGTGAGATTTGTCAGGATTGAAAGACATGTTCCACTTGTTTGACCAGTCTGTGATTTTGTCCAGGTCTGCAGAGAGTGAGGAGGCTGCAGACTGCCGATCTGAGGGATGAGGAATGGAGCGGCAGATAGTGGAGTCATCAGCAAAGAGATAGAGAGGATTTTCCAGAGAGTCGGAGAGGTCATTGATGAAGACCAGAAATAGCACAGGGCCCAGAACACTACCTTGGGGAACTCCAGCCAGAACAGGAAGGGAAGATGAGAGAAATCCATTCAGGGCCACACGTTGCCTACGACCAGAGAGGAAATCCACAAGCCATGAGTGGAGATTTCCCTGAATACCATAGGAGGTGAGTTTGGTGAGCAGAGCTGGGTGCCAGACCGTATTGAAGGCACGTGATATGTCAAGTGAGACAGCTCTGATTTCCTGTTTGGCATTGAGGACCTCCATCCATTGTTGAGACAGCAGAAGCAACATGTCCAGAGTAGAATGACCTGGTCTGAATCCAAATTGATGATCAGAGATCAAGCCATTGGAGAAGAGGAAGGATTTGATATCTGAAGCAATGATGGATTCCATGACTTTGCTGATAATTGGGAGCAGGCTGATTGGTCTGTAGTTGCAAGGATCTGTTTTTGCACCTTTTTGTGTAAAGCGGTAATGTTTGCTGATTTCCAAGATGCTGGCAGATGACCTTGAGCAAAAGAGAGGGTGAAAAGAACAGAGAGAGGGTGAGATAGAGCGGCAGAGCAGGATTTTAGGACCCGAGGGCTGATGCCATCCCGAGGGCTCTTCAACTAAAATATCAAACAAGCCCGGCTACGCCACTGTTAGACTTTCGGTCTTGTTTTATTGTCCTTTGGTATGCGCTACCCTAGCCTGGTGTTGGCTTAGCGGTTAGGGTGCCGGCTTCGGATCCTAGGATCCTGGGTTTGAATCCCGGTTGATCGCTGAATGAATGCCAGGGGGGTTGACTCAGCCTGTCATCCTTCCGAGGTCGGCAAATTGAGTACCAGTTCACTGGTAATTCCCTGTGTGTTCTGTGTCGCAAGAGGCGACTAACACGATTGGCGGCAGGAAGGGCATCTGGCCGTAAAACATTGCTCCAAAAAAAAAAGGGGACCATGGTGCCCAAAAAAGGCCAACCCCTGCTCTGTGGGGAAAAATGGCCTCGAAAGGTGGTTCAGGTATGCACTACCCCTGGGGTCTCCGAAATCCTTTCCAATATTAATCCCACAGCCGATGCTATTTTGGTAATTATGTTGTAAATGCTCAGTTAATTTTTATTTATTATTATTATAATTTTTTATCATCTCATAATTAATTCCTTGACTGCAAAACAAAATCCACTGCAATCTGGAAAAATATCAACATAGAGCATTCATTAATCATATAAACCACTTGTAATTGCACAACACCTAAAAGCCAAAGGAATGTAATAACTTGCTTTGAAAATGTAATTTACAAGTTGTAATGGTTTTATTCCCACTTTGGTATCAATTTGTAAAAAAAACAAAAAAAACACAAGACAATGTGTATTACCTACTTTCTGTAAATGTATTCCCAGTTTACAGGCCATAGTTAGGTATTAGGGAAGTCAGAAACTGCAATTATTCAATATAATTTTGCCAGTGGGACCTAAAAAGTGCGGGATAGGCAACAGAATATAGCTTGGTGAAGAGTAGTCGTACTTTTAATCAAGTCATGGAATATCCTGCAATACTGGTAACTCCTAAAAACCATGAAAAATACCAACGATTTAACCAAACACTAACCTCCTGAGGTTCCAAGAAGTCTAGGTTCCATGGAGGCTGCCATGTGACCATGATATGTGCTTCGGCGGATATAGGGTCGACCGCGGACTTGCAGCGAGGGACCCTGACTCGGCTTGGAAACACGGGCGTCACGGGTACTTGTCCGGGAGCAGTGAGCTTGTCAGGTATTACCTGGCGCATGGTGGCCAAGAACGAAGCGATATCCACTCGTGTGTCCTGCGGATAGAAGCGGCAGAAGGCATTCGCACGTTTCAAAGGTTGCCGAATCACACCTGTCCGATTCGGCAAACTTACAAATTGTTGCATTAGCCGCCAAGCTCAGCACATCCGTGTGGCAAAGGTTTTCCGACTTGATCTCAGTGTAGCGTAAATTATGGATCAGAAAACAAAATCCCAAACTTTATCATTAATTAAGCCCTATTAGAAGTGCAACGTCATTAGGTGCTTAACTGGTGCATCTCATGAAGCTCTCACTGGCTTATTGGCTCCCATCAGCTATTTATATGGTGAGAGGCCGACAAGGAATGCTCTTTGTCATCGTTGATGCAGAAACCTCCCCTTTGGGAGAAGCGGTGCATGTTCCAGCGAGTATGCATTGTTCTCCAGCATATAGAGTGGGAGAAATTTGTTTGAAGTCACCACCCGCTGCATTGCTTCGGTAAAACTTTCGTTCACCAATACCGCTGCAATTTCCTTGGTGGATGAAGTCCTTTATGCCAACAACAAGAAGAAGCATGTATCCGTGGATGTTCTAGCATGTCAGGTTGTAGCACGAGTTATTCTGGTTTCAGAAAGGGGAATTGGAATGACTGTTACGACATCACCGGCTGTTGCAGAACAAGCCAAGTGGGCAAATATCATTGGAACAAGAATAACGGGGAATCGGCATTACAAATGTGAGCTTAAACAATCATACAGAGGATTAGAAACTATTGACGACATCCAAAAATGCATGAACAGCAGCTGCATCCTCAGGGGTTGAAGCTTTCGATTTCCTCCCAAGCGAAAGTTAATGCTCTGTTGGAACAGAACTTTCTCTTGATTACAATCCAGTTGGACGCTCCGTGAGCCACAGCCGGTGAGGTTAATAGCATGTGTGACTTCCACAGAAAGGCATTTAATTTGGAGAAAACTTACAATTTTAATGAACAAATGTAACAGAAATATGATTGGTTTTTAAATCTCACATTGTATTGTGAGCAAGGTAGATAGATGTATCAGTGGTTCACAAATAAACAAGAATCATCCATGATAAATTCTCAAACATGCTCGAGCATTAAACATTGGTAAAGGGAAAAACAACATAGCGATTCTACATACCTGTGTACCCGACTACATACCTACACTTCCCTGACAAGGGAAACATTTGCATAAACATTTCCCTATAAATTCACCCACTGATATGCAATTTTTGATGGGATTTGCCAGGCATCAGGAGGCATTGGTCTTCAGTTCTACAATGTTTGGTGAAAATAGGACTAGTAGTTCTAGCATTACAGGTGATGAAGGTTGTGCTCAAGTTTCATCAAAACCGTGGTGTAGTTTCAGAGAAGAAAGCAAATACCTATTTTGGGGTTGGGAGGTTGAGGGGATGGGGGGGGGGGGGGGGTGTCAAACCTGGACCCACTTTAATCCCCCATAGATCCCCACAGACCTTCATTTTTAGCTCACCTGGAACAAAGTTCAGGGGATCTTATGCAATGGCTTGTTGTCCGTCCGTCAGTCCGTAAACACTTGAAACTTCTTCTCCGAAACCGCTGATGGGATTGTGACTAATCTTGTCACAAATTATATTTATTGTGTTGTGACTAAAGTTTGTTCTTGGCATTAAAAAATATACATATTGGGGGGTAAGGGGGTCTACCCGGGGTCAAAGTGGATCTAGGTTTGACCCCCCCAAAATATGAATTTGCTTTTTCCTCTAAAACTACAAACAATATGTCGATGAAACTTCACTACAATCTTCTTCACCCGTGATGTACCAAGGATTGTTCCTGGCATTAAAAAAATCTGCCCCTTTGGGGGTCTACCCCCAGAATAGGTATTTTTTTGTTGTTGTTTAAAGTCTTATGATTATGTTTGTGTGATTCTACATGCTGCCCTGTCTTCTAGCAACCATTGAAATTGGTTTAAAATACCTTTAGTCAGTGTAGTATACTGTTTATTCTACCAGGTGAGCACCAGGGGTATGCACCTATGTTTTTTTTTTAATGGTGAGAACCAAACTTAGTACATTACGGGTGAAGAAGATTGTGGTCAAATTTCATCGAAATTATGTGTGTGTGTGTAGTTTCAGAGAAGATCCGAGTGTTTACATACTGACTGCTAATACCTCACCTGAACTATGTTCCAGGTGAGCTTAAAAAAAAAACCAGGGGGATAATGTAATCGGCTCTGTCTGTCTGGCCATAAGGTCACGTGGTACGGAAACATCTTGGAAAAACCTAAAAACTTTGCACCTCGATATCTCTGAAACCGCTCTATGGAGAAAATGAAAACCTGTCTCATTGTCAAGTACATTCTCCTCATGGGAAACAATATATATTCATGATGATGTCAGCGGTGCCTTCATTGTGACATCATACTTAGACAAGTAAAACGCTTGATCCGATCATTTTGAAATTTCTTGACCATGATCTGCATAAAAATTATATGGGAGAATCTAATTGATGACGTCATTGGTCAAGTGTTTTGGCAGCCATATTGGATTGAACATAAATCTACATCATGCATAAGCCACACAAACACAGCAGCTAATAAAAACCCGACAAAATACACCACACAAACACGTCTTGGCGAGGGTTTGCAATCTCCGATTGATCTTTCTTGTTTACCTTGTATTTAATCTACCCTGTATTTAAACTGGAAATGATGAGATTTCATTACCCTACAAGATTACTTTCTCCAATATTTTCATTCTTGCTTTCGCTTCCTGCATTTCTTGTCAAGCTCCATTTTTGTTTCCTAAGCTATAGCTTCCTTCATGTCATTGCAACACTCTAGCCCAAACACAAAGCAAGAAGTATTTTCTTTACGGGGAGGGTTAGGTATGACAGGATGATGCAGAGGTAGCAAGTTTACCTTAGAGATGGTGAGTCTTGGTTTCATGCCGGAACCACTTTAAAATGTAGGACTGGTGCATTGCACGGTGGATGTTGCATCACTAAATGCCAGATGGAGAATGAGCCAGGTGCCCTTCTGCTGGCATTAGTTTGTGGATCAGGTTAAGGATCCCACATTCCACATATTTTGAGAAGAGAAGACAAGTTATTGCTGACACCCTGAATAAATTCCAAATTCCTACCCAGACTACCACTGCAAGGCAATGGCAAACCACTCGGTTGAATTATTGGTGTGAGGCTCCTTTAGCAGGATTGAACCTGTGAGAGATATACAGATAGATATGTAGATTGAGATGGATATACGGAGGGAGAGTGAGAGATGTCAAGATCTACACTTTGTAATATCTTATTGTACTCCTGTTCTATGCCGTGCTCGAGCCACGTGACATTCACTTCCATACCATGTACACAGTGCATGCACTTTCCCTGTGCAATAAATATATACATTTTAGTTTGGTGATGTGCACTTCAGTTCCACATGCTGCGCGCGCACCGCCTGATTGCATTACAAGCATGATTGATATTTCCTCTGTAGAGCATTGTTGTGCGCTTGTCTTACATGATAAAATCCTTTGCCAGTTCAAACGTGCTGTGAATAATTGCAGACTTCTCATCTTAGATGATCTCACACTCGATTCATTTCCTATTTCCCGAATGATGCACTACCACAGATACAACTTTATCACTACGTAACACGTCCTAAAATGTAACGACGTGCCCCTGAAAACCACCAAAATGCTCAGCATTCGTTTGTATAATCCAGTCGCATCTCTCCTTACCTCTTGGCTCTTCAAACGTAAATTAAGCAGCAAAACAATTCTTCATTTAAAAGCCTGGAGGTCTTTTAACAGTTGTCCAGGCACTCACACGTGTCGCATAGTTGTCTCGAGCCCGATTGTTAGTAAATCAACGCTGCGTTTTGTCATAGAGCAGCTCCATGAGCTACACTACGTGCTGATAATAAAGATCAGTAAAGCGGAAAGGAAGTCAATGCACTGTTTAAATCGAACCACAAAGAGGTTACAGGACAAGGAATTATTACAGATGTTGGTGCAAAACCTTCTGTCAAAAGAAATGCATTAGTCCATCAGATTTGAACCTAAGACTGACAGCGCACGTAGAGAAAATGAATAATATGTGACAATAATAATTGAGTGATTTCTGCATCGAGTGAGATTATTCTCAGTTGCATGAAACCGGAGACAGTGTGTGGAAGCTTTTGTAAAGGCAGTGGAAAAAAATATACACACATCTCTATAAAATTGGATACAAATGGCCCTGCTTCATTCGTCTTGTGATTCTACTGGACGGGATCCTGTCAAGGAATCCAGCGATAAAAGAAAACTGCAAATCAAATGCCTGAGCTTCCTGCAAGGAGCGTGCCAAAAAAAACAGGCAATATAGCAGGAGCATACATAAATATTTCTGCTTTTTTTTTTGGTCAAGTGGACCTTTTTGTCTTCCAAAACACAATAAAACCCATCTTATCCGGCAAACTCCTTTTCCCAAAAACAACAGGCCAGAATAAAAGACACAAATTATCAAGAGAGTTTGGCAATAAAGTCCGTCCCATCCCTAAGCATTCATATCGAACCAGCTGTGCCAACAACCCAAAGAGATTAAACGTCGCAGAATGCAGTCTCTCCTTCCTGGGAATGGTCCCTGCACCATGGTCAAATTAGCTGCTGCCAAGATGACTCGTTCAAACTGGCAATAAAACCCAAATGCTGTGTGCCCCATCGGTTTAATGGCTGTGGATACCAAATGGCCTATCTCAATGCCAATATTATGGACCTCAGTGTGGAGAAGTAAAGGATGTTCCATCCAAGAAAGCTCCGACTAAAAAAAAAAAAAAAAAGATAGAAACCCGAGATATAAACAGTGAAACTAAAAGAATGAAATATGAATATCAAAATGAAATAATTACTTGAGAGATAATTTGATTGTTCAAAGGCTGGACAAAATGTAACGTCATTAAGGTTTAAAACAGATAATATACTGTATATAAATATATATTAGACGAGCTGAAGTACCCGGCGCTGCCTGGGGGAATTCAAGGAAATATGTATTTAAATATTTCCTGCATCATAAATTGGGGAATGCTGGCCTTATGGTTTCCTATGAAGTACCAATCTTGGGCGTCGCAAAATGCGCTTGGACCACTTTCACTTCTTTTTATCAATTTCATTTTTAAATAAAACAAATCACTACAACCTCAACAGATGACATTGAAACACACGACATATGACCTGGAAAAAGCCAGGCAGTATATACGCAACATACTCACTCGAGGCCTGAACACAGAGGTGTTATGGGTGTTATAATAAACCTGTTGTAAAGCAATCTTTTTAATAACAGGTGCACGTGTAAACACTATAGTAATCAAATCACAAAATAGACAATCTCAACATACATCTCTACAATACATATTACTCAATCGCTCCTGGGAAAAAGAAAAACCCCAGGCAGTGTATAAGCACGAGCCCTGATTGAGGTCTGAAGACTAATTATCTGGTTTTATCCAGGGTCAATTTTTTTTTTTTTTCGAACAAAGCCCTTGACCTTCCTCTGGATGAGAGGAGGTCATGCAAAGTTTGATTGCACTGGTTCCTGCAGGGTCCAAATACATAAACACACAAACACACATTCTTCTTTATATATTCAATATACTGTATAAATGCAAGTTGCCCGATTGCGTCTGATCAGGGTAAACATTGTAAACACAACACGTACAATGCTGATTTTTTTTTTTTTTGTATACTGAATCGAGGCTCGTGAAAGAGCTGACATTTACTTCACAAACAAATCAACCAGAAAAACAAACTATATAAAAAGAGGGAGCGCAAGACAAGAGAAGGGGAAGCACACAAACACTTGAGAGCACACAACATTTAAGAGCAGGGAGATGTGTGGGAGGAAGAGGGCTTGGGGGGTGGAGGCGTGGGAAGGGGGGAGGGAAGGTGGGAGAAGTATAAAACACAAGGACACCAAGGACTTCCAGGACAGAAGTTGGTATTTCAAAAAAGTGGAATTGGGGTGAAATTAGCGGGGGTAGAAAAGATGAAGGTTTTGGATGGGGGGAAGATAAGAGATGGTGGTGAACAGCTGTTTTAAAGACCTGGAGGGTGGAGTGGGATTGAAGAGAGTGAGGGAGTTTGTTCCAGAGGCGGGAGAAAAGAGGAATGAAGGAGTGAAGGTGAGCAGAGCGTCTTGATTTTGGCAGTTTAACCATAAGAGGGTTGCAGGCAGATCTTGTGTGACCTGTAGAAATATTTGTGGGACAAAGCCCAGAGAGAGCTGGGGGGGCAAGGCCAGAGAGGAGTCGGTAGAAGAGGAGAGAAAGACCACCAACCTGCCTGTGGTGAGTGAGTGAGAGGCCCTTGGAGTTAGCTTCATCGCGGGAGATTCCAATGATTCTGAATGCTTTGGTTTCAACAGCGTGAAGACGAGCTAGGTGTGAGGCAGGAGCACCAGCCCAGAGGGGAGAGCAGTATTCCATTGAGCTGCGGATGAAAGCCTTGTATGTGTTGAGGAGCTCAGGTGTGCCAAGGAAGGACTTCGCACGACGGAGGATGCCCAGTCGGCGACTGGCTTTGGAGGCCAGATTTGAAATGTGGTTTTCCCAGGAAAGATCATGGCAGGTAGTGAGACCCAAAAGCTTGAGTGACAGAACTTCTTGGAGAGGATTATTCAGAAAGTGGATGGGAGGGTTGTCCAGTCGGTCTTTTCGGAGAGACATCGTAAGAGTGTAAGATTTGTCAGGATTGAAAGACATGTTCCACTTGTTTGCCCAGTCTGTGATTTTGTCCAGGTCTGCAGAGAGTGAGGAGGCTGCAGACTGCCGATCTGAGGGATGAAGAATGGAGCGACAGAGAGTAGAGTCATCAGCAAAGAGATAGAGAGGATTTTCAAGAGAGTCAGAGAGATCATTGATGAAGACCAGAAAAAGCACAGGGCCCAGAACACTGCCTTGGGGAACTCCAGCCTGAACAGGAAGAGGAGATGAGAGAAACCCATTCAGGGCCACACGTTGACTACGACTAGAGAGGAAGTCCGCCAGCCATGCGTGGAGATTTCCATGGATACCAAAAGAGGAGAGTTTGGTGAGCAGAGCGGGGTGCCAGACCGTATCGAAGGCACGTGATATGTCAAGGGAGACAGCTCTAATTTCCTGTTTGGCATTGAGGACCTCCATCCATTGTTGAGAAAGCAGAAGCAGCATGTCCAGAGTTAGGGTTAGGGTTGTTAGGGTCCTCCCGGTGACTACCTGGTCTCGGTGACCCCCGGACCGTGAGAGGAACTCCGCCAGAAAGATCTATTATTTATGCTCTTTCGTAACGCATAAATCTGAATTCCAATCAATAAGAAACCCCACACCAAGGATCCAGAATAATCAATGATATATTCCCCGAGCAATCAACAACCATCCACAATCAGCAATCAATAGTACAAAGATGTAAACTCATCTATAATAACTCTAAGATGGCCATCTTATACATTCCTCACGTGAGCCCCACTCCCGACTCCCTCCATGGTCAATGTCTCTCTCAATGTCTCCGTACTCCGGTAGTTCGATCTCCGCACGTGGGCGGTTGAACGGACCCTTCCTGACGTGCTTTCACCGGGCACGTCCCGTACCGGGAACAACGGCTGCAGCACGCACCTCCTGGCCAAGCAAAGCGGGTACAGCAAAGCAGGCAAAGCAACACGCGGCTTGCCCAGCGCGCGCGGCCCAAAGTGCGACCCGTACGCGGCCTTATAGACGGTGAGGCGAACTGTGCCAGGGGCTTGGTTCCGTGCACGAACCCACGGCGACTTGACGTGTCAAAGGGTAGTTACACGTCCCGGTAACTCCTCTCGCCAGACGGTCTTTTAAACGCCGATTCTGTTACGTTGCTCAATCGATACCGCTCGCGTCCGAGCTCGGCGAGGAAGAAGAAGAATCGGCGTTTCTCCAGGACCTCGTGTCTTTTCTTCTTCCGTTTCCGGTCTCCTTTTTCCCAGAAGGGCTCCTGACCCTTTAATCCCAACAACCTTTAATCGAGTCCACATTGATAAGCAAAGACCTGAATAGTAATTCACATACATTCACATAAATATGTAACAGGACCTCCATCCATTGTTGAGAAAGCAAAAGCAGCATGTCCAGAGTAGAGTGACCAGGTCTGAAACCAAATTGATGATCAGAGATCAAGCCATTGGAGAAGAGGAAAGATTTCATATCTGAAGCAATGATGGATTCCATGACTTTGCTGATAATTGGGAGAAGGCTGATTGGTCTGTAGTTGCTGGGATCTGTTTTTGCACCTTTTTTGTGCAAAGTTTTATACTTCTCCCACCCCCCCCCCCCCCCTTCCCACGCCGCCTCACCCCAAGTCCTCTCCCTTCCACACATTCCCGATGTCCCTGCTCTCAAATGTTGTGTTTATGTGCTTCCCCTTCTCTCCCCAGCCTGTCTACCGCTCCCCTTTTTATATACTTTCTTTGTTTGTCTGTTTGATTTGTTTGTGTGATAAATGTTAGCTCTTTCACGAGCCTCGATTATGTATACCAAAAAAAAAAAAAAAAAAAGAAAAGCGGTGATGTTGGCAGATTTCCAAGCAGATGGCAAATGACCTTGAGCAAAAGAGAGGGTGAAGAGAACAGAGAGAGGGAGTGAAAGAGCGGAAGAACAGGATTTTAGGACCCGTGGGCTGATGCCGTCAGGTCCAGTTGCAGAATCAGAGTCGAAGGTTGACAGAAACTTTTCCACCTTGTCAGGAGGAAAGGACACAGAGTCCAGGAGCAGCTGGGTACGACTGGGTACGGTGGGTACAGAGAGGGATGGGTTTGGGACACAAGATTTAGAGGCAAACAAAGAGTTGAGGCATTCAGCTTTTTCACGTGCGGAGTCAGCCGTGTGGCCGTTTGAGGTGAGGGAGGGGATGGAGGGGGAACAAACACCAGAAACAGATTTGACCAGACGCCACCAGGATTTGGAAGAGGGAGACAGATAAGAGAGTTCTGTTCTGAGAACGGAGAGATATTGTTTCCTGGCTCTCCTGAGGGTGGACACACACTTGTTTCGGGCTTTGTGAAAGGAAATGAGATTTCCTTCCGTTGGATTTGCTTTCCAGGAGACGAAAGCAAGTCGTTTCTGGGCAATAGCCTCACCACAAGATTCCGTGTACCATGGACGGGAGGAAGGGTATGACAACTGAAGACGAGATGGGATAAATCTGTGCATGAGAGAGAGCAAAGAGATACTTGCTTAAATGATACCTCATTTAAGAGCTATTGGATCCAGACAGTGCATGATGAGGTTTAAAAATAATGTTATTCATGCAATCATGAGTTATATTCATTTTTGTAGCACACATGGTGTATATGATCAGATTTGTTGGTTTGCACATCTATCACAAGTAAAGAAAAGAATATAACACAAACTATTCAGTCAATTCTGTCAATGTATAATTACCTTTCCATCAATTTACTTTTCTGAGAAACCTTATCAGTCTTAACAGTTAGTCACCATAATGCTGTTAAAGGAAAATAATAGAAAAACAAGTACAAAAAGTTTTAATTAAAACAAAGGCCGCGTCGATGTTACACAATGCCTAGATGCAGCTGTGCCTATAACGTCGATGTTATAGGCACAGGACATTCCTATTGATTCGATTACTTGATGTTATTTTTGTGCAAAGTGAAAATATATCTCGGCAATTTCCCGTGTGTGGCGACGAATTTTTAATATATCTCGGCATTTTCCCGTCTGTTATTTCAGGCGGTGTATGACTGACCATGCTGCGATTTAAAAAAAAAAAAATCTCGGCAATTTCCCGTGTGTGGCGACACGTGAACGAAGCTATGCTCCTCTCTCCACATTATTGTGACGACGTATAAATTAAATATTTCATCGTGACGATTGTCATCAAATGGACGAATTTTTAATATATCTCGGCATTTTCCCGTCTGTTATTTCGGGTGGTGTATGACTGACCATGCCGCGATTTAAAATATATATATCTCAATGGACTTGAAGTTACAGGCCTTTGAGAATTCATTTCGTTCTATAAAGGGCAACTTTCATCGGATTTTCTTCCCGTTTTTTTTCAACCGAGTCTAAAACTATGTTAGCGACTGTGAAAAATGAAATGATATATCGAATTTGATTTGAAATAAAACTGTGTGAGAGAGGAAGACACCACGGGCCTACAAAACAGGCCTCAAAGCTATGCGAGTTAATAAAATGGTGGATATTTGTTTATATGAAGCCTCTGACAGAATGGGTGGAGCTATGGTTCCCAGAATGGGTGGAGCTTTGAGGTTTTGTCTTCTCTGCAAGAACAAGAACAAGAAGAACAACAACAACAGCAGAGGGCACTCTATGACCAGCGTCTGCGACGCGGCTAAAAATATGATGAATAATTTCCTTTTCGTCCATTTTACTTTCCCGCAAAAACGTCATTCTTTTGGAAACGAATGAATTCTCCTACAAACGGAACCTCAGACTTCTTGCTCAATCCATCTATGGCAAGTTGGAGTTGACGAAAAACGAGTTGGTTCGATTACAAATGGAAAGCAGCTTTTTATTTTAGTGATTTATTCGACTTGATCGGAAGTGAAGTGATACTGCGCATGGAATCCTGGTGGGTTGTGAACATACATAGCCTTGGGTGAGAGAATTGTCTTGACGTCACACAGCCGTTTATATATAGTCCTCATACCCCAAATAATTGTGGATATTAGGAGAACAAATCTTCATAATGCATATTACTTGGGGGTATTAGGAGATTTGGGGGTATGAGGAGATATTTATCATTTTGTTATTCACACGAAAATTAGGTGCATATGGAGATTAGTTCAAAACCAAAATAGACTTAAAAAATGAAAAACGGAAACCAGTATGCTCCCTTCCATATTGGCTCAGGATGGCTACAGGTATAACCAGTCTGTGTGTCAATCCTTGCGAGGGAGGGGGAGGGATGCAGACTTGGAGTTGGGAAGGGGGGAATGATACAGACTTGTAGTAGGAAGGATACTGAGTTGGGAGAGGGGGGGGGGGGGGAAGGGGGATGCAGACTTAGAATTGATAATTTGGGGTGCGGACTTGGAATTGGGACGGAGGAGAGAGGGATGGATACCGAGTTGGGAGCGCGGGGTGGTGGGGGGGGGGGGGAGGGGGATGCAGACTTAGAATTGATAATTTGGGGTGCGGACTTGGAATTGGGACGGAGGAGAGAGGGATGGATACCGAGTTGGGAGAGCGGGGTGGTGTCTGGGAGGATGCAGACTTAGAATTGATAATTTGGGGTGTGGACTTGGAATTGGGACGGAGGAGAGAGGGATGGATACCGAGTTGGGAGAGCGGGGTGGTGTCTGGGAGGATGCAGACTTAGAATTGATAATTTGCGGTGCGGACTTGCAATTGGGACGGAGGAGAGAGGGATGGATACCGAGTTGGGAGAGTGGGATGGCGGGGGGGGGGGGGGGAAGGGGGATGCAGACTTAGAATTGATAATTTGGGGTGCGGACTTGGAATTGGGACGGCGGAGGCAGGGATGGATACCGAGTTGGGAGAGCGGGGTGGTGGGGGCGGTGGGGAATGGAGACTTAGAATTGATAATTTGGGGTGCGGACTTGGATTTGGGACGGAGGAGAGAGGGATGGATACCGAGTTGGGAGAGCGGGGTGGTGGGGAGGGGGATGCAGACTTAGAATTGATAATTTGGGGTGCGGACTTGGAATTGGGACGGAGGAGAGAGGGATGGATACCGAGTTGGGAGAGCGGGGTGGTGGGGGGGGGGGGGGGGGGTGAGGGAGGATGCAGACTTAGAATTGATAATTTGGGGTGCGGACTTGGAATTGGGATGGAGGAGAGAGGGATGGATACCGAGTTGGGAGAGCGGGGTGGTGGGGGGGGAGGATGCAGACTTGGCATTGATAATTTGCGGTGCGGACTTGCAATTGGGACGCAGGAGAGAGGGATGGATACCGAGTTGGGAGAGCGGGGTGGTGGGGGGGGGGGGGGCGGGGTGGGGATGCAGACTTAGAATTGATAATTTGGGGTGCGGACTTGGAATTGGGACGGAGGAGAGAGGGATGGATACCGAGTTGGGAGAGTGGGGTGGTGGGGGGCCGGGGGGGGGGGGGATGCAGACTTAGAATTGGGAGAGGGGAGGGATTCCAAATTAGTTTATGTGTGCTCAGACGTAACCTCGAGCACAGGGCTTCAGCTTGAGCGAAGTTTGAACAGAAGTCTGAATCGAAGTGATGTGCCAAGCAATAGTAAAGTTATGCAAAATATTCGACCTTTTTGAAAGTAGTCTGATAAGGCAGCTTGAAAAGAAAATATTTTTTTGAGCGATTTATACAACTAAATATAATATGATTATCACCATACAGTGCATTCAGAAAGTATTCAGACCCTTTCTCTTTTTTCACATTTTGTTATGTTGCAGCCTTATGCTGAAATCGTTTAAATTCATTTTTTCACTCATCAATCTACACTCAATACCCCATTATGACAAAGAGAAAACAGGATTTTAGAAAGTTTTGCAAATTTATTAAAAAGAAAAAACTGAAATATCATATTTACATAAGTATTCAGACCCTTTGCTATGACACTTGAAATTTAGCTCAGGTGCCTCCCATTTCTCATGATCATCTTTGAGATGTTTCTACACCTTGATTGGAGTCCACCTGTGGTAAATTCAATTGATTGGACATGATTTCGATAGGCACACACCTGTCTATATAAGGTCTCACAGCTGACAATGCATATCAGAGCAAAAACCAAGCCATGAGGTCGAAGGAACTGCCTGCAGAGCTCAGAGACAGGATTTTGTCGAGGCACAGATCTGGGGAAGCCTACAAAAAATCTCTGCTGCATTGAAGGTTCCCAAGAGCAGTGGCCTCCATAATTCTTAGATGGAAGAAGTTTGGAACAACCAGGACTCTTCCTAGAGCCGGCCGCCCGGCCAAACTGAGCAATCGGGGGAGAAGGGCCTTGGTAAGAGAGGTGACCAAGAACCCGATGGTCACTCTGGCTGAGCTCCAGAGATCCTGTGTGGAGATGGGAGAAACTTCCAGAAGGACAACAATCACTGCAACACTCCACCAATCTGGGCTTTTTGGCAGAGTGGCCAGACGGTAGCCTCTCCTCAGTGAAAGACATGAAAGCCCGCTAGGAGTTTGCAAAAAAGCACCGAAAGGACTCTCAGACTGCGAGAAACAAGATTCTGTGGTCTGATGAAACCAAGATTGAACTGTTTGGCCTCAATTCTAAGCGTCATGTCTGGAGGAAACCAGGCACCGCTCATCACCTGCCCAATACCGTCCCAACGGTGAAGCATGGTGGTGGCAGCATCATGCTGTGGGGGTGTTTTTGAGCAGCAGGGACTGGGGGACTGGTCAGGGTTGAGGGAACAATGAAGGGAGCAAAGCACAGAGATATCCTTAATGAAAACCTGAAACAGAGCGCTCAGGTCCTCAGAATGGGCGAAGGTTCACCTTCCAACAGGACAATGACCCAAGCACACAGCCAAGACAACGCAGGAGTGGCTTAGGGACAACTCTGTGAAGGTCCTTGGGTGGCACAGCCAGAGCCCTGATTTGAATCCAATAGAACATCTCTGGAGAGACCTGAAAATGGCTGTCCACCGACAGTCCCCATCCAACCTGACAGAGCTTGAGAGGATCTGCAGAGAAGAATGGCAGAAAATCCCCAAATCCAGGTGTGCAAAGCTTGTCGCGTCATACCCAAGAAGACTCGAGGCTGTAATCGCTGCCAAAGGTGATTCAACTAAGTACTGAGTTAAGGGTCTGAATACTTATGTAAATGTGATATTTCAGTTTTTTCTTTTTAATAAATTTGCAAAACTTTCTAAAATCCTGTTTTCTCTTTGTCATTATGGGGTATTGAGTGTAGATTGATGAGGGAAAAAATGAATTTAAACGATTTCAGCATAAGGCTGCAACATAACAAAATGTGAAAAAAGTGAAGGGGTCTGAATACTTTCTGAATGCACTGTGTATATAATTCAACTGAGCAATTTAAACATTTGTTAGATTTATTTGTCATTCTTTTACAAGCTCGAGACTCAATCGGGAAATGGATTCTCATCACTATTACATTTAATTTCTGTTTTATCCGTTTTTACCCTGCGCTCGCGAAGCGACAGGCGGCGTTAAGCATCCAGGTACGTACGTACGTGCGTGTCTGCATTTCAGTAAAGTAAAGTGTGTGCCGTGTCAGCATTTTAAAAATTCGTTTTCTCGGCCACCGTCGGTCTGATTGACACGAAACTTTACCATCTAACCGCCTCCGCCTGAATAAATTTTTTATTCATAATTATGACGTCATATATCACGCGGTACCGACGCCATCTTGGAAAAAAGTTACACCTCTATATCTCCCAAACTGCTCAATGGAAAAAATTGAAACATAGCTCATTGTCCAGTACTCACCATGGGGAATATAATATATGTTGATGGTGATGTCATCGGTGCCTTAATTATGACGTCATAATTTGACAAGTACAATGCTTGATCTGATCAGTATGAATAAAACAAATTTCCTCTGCAACTGTTAGTCCGATGGACACAAAATTTTCAGAATATATGCGGCTCCTGTATAATTATTTCATGATAATTATAACGTCATAGGTCACGTGGTACAGACGCCATCTGGGAAAAAAAAAAAATCGAAAAACGTCGCACCTCTATATCTCCGAAACCGCTCCATGGAAAAAAATTGAAACATGGCTCATTGTCAATTACTCCCTTTGGGGAATAAGATATGTTAATGATGATATCGGTGCCTTCGTTATGACGTCATAATTCGACAAGTACAACACATATCCGATGATTGTGAATTTTTTTTTCTCAGCAACTGTTGGTCTGATGGGCACGAAATTTTCACCATGGGAATGCCTCCTCATGCAGAAAATTTTAATGATAATCAGTAAAATGAGAAAATTGGCCAAATTAAGAAATTCTATTGTGGTGATCCCTAATAAGGAGATTGGATTAAAGGCCGATTTTGCTCATAAAAAGGTATGCAGCCTAATTTATATTTTAAAAAAGACTTCTCGGAGACTCAAAGGTGCATCCTCATCTATATGTGAACAATAATCCTTGCAGTGACCCAATTCCAAAATAGCCTTCTTCATGGAACACATTCTGGCCCACTTGCATAATTTCATGTTCGATGAACGTAAGGTTTTCCCTGAAACGCATTAACAAGAAAAAAGGGGTATATTGAATGTCAAGGTCAAATATGCATAGCCAGGTGCACAACTTCAGGCTAGTATCTATATTTGTGCAAAGTAGGGTGTTTGTAGCCTCAGCCATTTAGGAGTTATTGAACCAACAGAAATATGCGAGAATTAATAACAATAAAAATAGCTGGATGAATAACAATTTGGCTTCCATTCAGAAAATGAAGGCCACAATTAAAAGGGTCGTTGTCATAATGAGGGAGGTGGGTTGAAGGGAATACCGGATCCATGGTACGTGACGGTAAACGCAAAATAATCCTCGAATGAGGTTGACAACATATATTCACACAAAGGACATTCACCAACGTAATGATATTTACCACCATTACAAAAAAGGGGGGTTGCTATTCTCCTTGCCATCCACGTTACAGTAAATACGCACATTCATAATAATGGAGGTCCACTCTTGACAGATTTAGGGTCTTCAGACCAGGTCAAGAAACATTTTGAAGCTCGAAACAATCTTACACAGATCAGATCACCACTCCATCGTGAGGTATTCAATTGAAGGTGCAGGGATTTTGAATTTGGTCAGGATGCCAGAGAAAACTTGTCTCCTTTTCGTGGAAGCCAATGGGATTTTCAACATCCACCAACAACCAGTACTGATAGACAAGTCCTCCAGCTTATAGCCGGGGCCTAGCCGGGGCCGTCACATGGACGCATCAATCGCCCTGCATGCAAAACACCTGGGTGGCAGTGTATACTTGGGTCCACATTCAAACCCAGGGGAGACAGAGAGAGAGAGAGACAGAGACAGAGACAGAGACAGAGAGAGAGAGACAGAGACAGAGAGAGAGAGAGAGAGAGAGAGAGAGAGAGCTTCAAAACTAGTGTGCTTACCTCTTACGCTATCCTGAGGGTCCCTCATGTATAAAATTATTAAGAAGACAATTTCTTACCGATTCAACATATTGTAATGTGACATTGTCTAGGTGAACAACGGCAGCGCTGGGTGTAACTACTGCCAAATCGCCGAGCGATCTGATAGGCCCAATTAAAAACTGTTGGCAGGAAGATGGTCTTCACACCTAAAATACACCGTATTGGCTACCCAGGTCGAAAATCCCATAGAAACCAACAGAGACCAGTAGGACATTTATATGGGTCTCTATTGGAAATCACGGTTTCTATAGGCTTCTATAGGTTTCTCCAGGGACCAGTAGAGTTTCCAGTAGAAACCTAAGCAGATTCGGTTGATGCCAATATAATTCTACTGGTCCAATTTCCTATGGGATTTTTATGGGATTTGTCCGAATGGTTTTCTATGGGAATTTCGACCTGGGTGAGCAACAATTAATATAGAGTGATAAATCAGGATGCAGAGTTCTGTAAATAATAAATATGAGCAACCCAATTGACACCAGGTATGATTCTGCCAGGCCTCATGCATGGTAAGACACCTGCAACACGAACTTATTGCATTATAGAAAAAAATATCCCCAGCTTTTTTCGGGTTTTTTTGGATACAGAATCAAGGTTCGTGGAAGAGCAAACACATTGAACATGAAAACATGCACGGACACATAAAACATACAATGAAGGGAGCGGTATACAAGAGAGAAAGAGAGAGGAGGCACACAAGCACAACAACAGTAGATAACAAGGATGTCGATGGATCTGTGGAAAGGAGAGGGCTGGGGGAGGAGGGAGAGGTACAGGGTATAAAGCAAATGAAGACTAGGAATTTCAGGAAAGAAGTTGGGGTTTGAAAGAGGTGGATTTGGGGTGTTTTAACGGGGGTAGAAACGATCAAGGTTTTGGATGGGGGAAGACAAGAGAGGGTGGTGAACAGCTGTTTTGAAGACCTGGAGGGAGGGAGAAGTGGGATTGAAGAGAAAGTGGAAGTTTGTTCCAAAGACAGGAGAAAAGAGGAATGAAAGAGTGGAGGTGAGCAGAGTCTTGATTTTGGCAATTTCACCAGAAGAGGGTTGCTGGCAGATCTTGAGTGCTGCAGAAATATTTGGGGGACAGAGCACAGACAGAGCAGGGGGAGCAAGGCCGGAGAGGAGTCGGTAGAAGACAGAAAGACCACCAACCTGCCTGCGGTGAGAGAGAGAAAGGCCCTCAGAATCAGCTTCATCGCGGGAGATTCCAATGATTCTGAATGCTTTGGTTTCAACCGCGTGAAGCCGAACTAGGTGTCTAGGTGTAAGGCAGGAGCACCAGCCCAGAGGGGGGAGCAGTATTCCATTCAGCTGTGGATGAAAGCTTTGTATGTGGTGAGGAGTTCAGAAATGCCCAAAAAGGACTTTGCACGACAGAGGATGCTCAGTCGGGGAGTCGTTTTGGAGGCCAGCTTGAAATGTGGTTTTCCCAGGAAAGATCGTGGCAGATAGTGAGACCCAAAAGCTTGAGTGACAGAACTTCTTCAAGAGGTTTGTTCAGAAAGTAGATGGGAGGGTTGTCCAGTCAGTCTTTTCAGAGAGACAAAGTGAGAGTGTGAGATTTGTCAGGATTGAAGGACATGTTCCACTTGTTTGACCAGTTTGTAATATTGTCCAGGTTTGCAGAGAGTGAAGAGGCTGCTACCTGCTGATCTTAGGGTTGAGATATGGAGCGGCAGAGAGTGGAGTCATCAGCAAAGAGATAGAGAGGATTTTCCAAAGAGTCGGAGAGATCATTGATGAAGACCAGAAAAAGCACAGGACCCAGAACACTGTCTTGAGGAACTCCAGCCTGAACAGGAAGGGGAGATGAGAGAAATCCATTCAGGGCCACACTGACTGCGACCAGTGTGGAAGTCCGCAAGCCATGTGTGGAGATTTCCATGGATACCATAAGAGGAGAGTTTGGTGAGCAGGGCGGGGTGCCAGACCGTATCGAAGGCACGTGATATGTCAAGGGAGACAGCTCTGATTTCCTGTTTGGCATTGAGGACCTCCATCCATTGTTGAGACAGCAGAAGCAGCATGTCCAGAGTAGAATGACCTGGTCTGAAACCAAAAATGATCCGAGATCAAGCCATTTGAGAAGAGGAAGGATTTGATGTGAGAAGCGATGATTGATTCCATGACCTTGCTGATTATTGGGAGCAGGCCGATTGGTCTGTAATTGCAAGGATCTGTTTTTGCACATTTTTTGTGTAAAGTGGCAATGTTTGCTAATTTATAAGCAGATGGCAGATGAGCTTGAGCAAAAGAGAGGGTGAAGAGAACAGAGAGAGGGTGTGAAAGAGTGGCAGAGCAGGATTTTAGGACCCGTGGGCTGATGCCGTCTGGTCCAGTTGTAGAATCAGGGTTGATGATTGACAGAAACCTCTCCACCTTGTCAGGAGAGAAGGACAGATAGCAGAGCAGTTAAGAGGAAGCATCGTTCATTTTTTCAGGAAAGCACCAAATTTGGCACAGATGTAGTATGGACCTATACAATTGCTTTCCTGAGGGGCGCCCAAAAATTCAGAACCCCTGGTGGCCGCCATATTGAATTTCAACATTACCACCCTCTGTGACCTATTTCCCTCAATAACTTCTATACTATGAGTGGTCTTGGTCTTGTATTGTGGTCTTGGCAATAGCACACTACTTTACCTACCAGTCACACGGTGTGGAGGAACTCTGGAATGCCATTGGCACTGGTAAAAGCTACCGCTACCTTGCCATCCATAAAATTGCCACCGGCCTTGGCCGCAGGAAGTCCGAGTCTTTGCCATTATTTCATGCCTTCACTGGCTGCGACAGTCATTTTTTGCCCAAAATGGGAAAAAGACAGCCTGGAAGGCTTGGGAGGCATACCCCAGCATCACGCAGACCTTTCATGCTCTCGCTTATAGGCCATCTGTGGACGCTATTACTATGGAACTAGAGAGCATAGAAAGATATGTTGCCATCCTCTATGACCGGACTACCGAGATAAAGACAGTGAATGACATGCGCCGACACTTGTTCACGAAGAAGGCAAGAACAATTCATCACATTCCCCCAACAGCAGACGCCTTCGAACAACACCTAAAACGTGCATGTTTTCAGGCTGGACACGTATGGAGTCAGGCACTTGTGCCCTACCCAGAACTTCCATCACCAGCTGATTGGGGCTGGATGAAAACAGGGACTTCTTGGACACCAATTTGGACCATAATACCACTGATACAGGAGGCATGTTCAGAGCTTACAAGCTGCCATTGTAAGTCGGCCTGTAAAGGCAACTGTAAATGCTCCAGGGCAAATCTGCCCTGCACATCACTGTGTGACTGCGATGGACAGTGCTTGTAGTACTACGCGTCTGTGCGAGAGCCTCCACCTTTCAAGTGCCCACAATATTTTAAGTTAAAACTGCAACTGTGTGTAACTTTGATTAATTAATACCATTCCATTGTTATCAGAGACCAATAAAACAATGTGTATCACTTGGAATTGAAATTTTACCTAAAATACTATGAATGAAAGATTCAAGGAAAATGGAAACACAATGGCGGCCATCTTGAAATTAAAGATGATGAATGCCAATCTTTATGCAATTGATCCCATTGGATTCAGAGACCATGAAAACATGGGGTAAGACACTGGAACTGTGGTGTTATCGCTCATAGTATATAAGTTATTGAGGGAAATAGGTCACAGAGGGCGGTCATGTTGAAATTCAATATGGTGGCCACCAGGGGTTCTGAATTTTTGGGCACCCCTCAGGAAAACAATTGTATAGGTCCATACTACATCTGTGCCAATTTTGGTGCTTTCCTGAAAAAATGAACGATACGCCCTATTTTTCGGTCTTAACTGTCTAAGTTAGAGAGAGATGGGTTTGGGACACAATTTTGAGGTAAACACAGAGTTGAGACATACGGGTTTTTCACGTGCAGTGTCAGCTGTGTAGCCATTTGAGGTAAGGGAGGGGATGGAAGGGAAACAATCACCACAAACAGATTTGACCAGACACCACCAGGTTTTGGAGGAGGGAGACAGGTTTGATAGTTCAGTCTTGAGAGTAGAGATAGTGCTTCCTGGCTCTCCAGAGGGTAGACACACACTTGTTCCGAGCTTTGTGAAAGGAACTGAGATTGCCTTCAGTTGGATTCACCTTCCATGAGGCGAAGGCAAGTTATTTAAAGTTTCTGGCCATAAATCCATAAGCTACAATACACAAAGGGTCGCGATTAAAAGTAAAAGGGAAACAACCTGTGAGTTGGGCCAAATGATAATTCAGGGAGGCAACATGGATGAAAAATGACACATCCTGCTTGGCAAAGTTGACATGGTGCATGCACATTGGATGAGTATAAGACGATAAGCAGGTGCATTCTCTCACCCTGGAGCACAGGTGGGGCAGGCTCGTTCCACGGCACTCGGCTAGCTTTGGGGTGGTGTTGCAATGACGAATTGGCAGCTGAATCTTGCCCCTAAGTTCTCCCTGACTCCGACACATTTCTCCCAGCTTCACATTCGAAGACACTCTGAAACTTGAGCCTGCATCTGTCCTTTCCGAAGCTCTGCTGATATTCAGGCCTCTCACCCCCTGTTTATCGGCTCAGCCAAATGACATCTAGCTTGGCCGAATGTATAGTACCTCTGCATTTGAAATGCTGCACGTCTCCTGGGGCAGTGCAGTATTGGATGCCAGAACGACACTGAACTGTGGGGATTAATAATAAAATGATAATAAAGAGGGAGGTGGCTTGAAGGGCAGACTGGAACTGTAGAATACGTGGTCCTGAAGCTAAATGAATCCCCTTGGTTACATGATGGCCACGTGTACGCATACACAAAATACCTCTGTAATTGTGTTGTCCATATACAGGAGCATGAATACAATGGAAGGCGGTGGGGGTGGTTGTCCCACTCATTTCCATGCATACTTCAATGTTGGTGGATAAAAATCATCACATAATAAAATGCACAATTTGGTGTCTGTCTGATTTTTTTTTTAAATACATTCGGCCGTTACTCATCCAATCTCAACCAAACTTGACAGGAGGATCAAGTGCCCCACGATGGAGGTTGTAGCGATTAAATTCCCCCTCCCCACAACGGGGATTTGCACCTTGGATGAAGTCAGTGTTGAGGTGTATATCCATATTAAGATAGCTAGCTTATCGTGGCGTTTTTCCGAGGCCGCGTCTAATCATAAAAGTAACAAGAAAGAACAATCAGAGATGGCAAACCCTCGCCAGGATGTATTTTCAGTGGTTTTTAAGGCTTTTATGTTAAAGCAAATATGGCGGCCGAACCACGTGACTGATGACGTCTCATTTTTTTTCTAAACTAATTTATTCCTAGATTATGCTTAAGAAATTTCAACTTGATCGGATGAAGTTTTCTACTTGTCGAATTATGACATCATAATGGAGGCACATATGACATCATCATAAACATATTTTATTCCCCATGGAGAGTTCTTTGCAATGATCCATGTCTAAATTTTTTCTACACAGCGCTTTTGGAGATGTGCAAAGGTTTGCTGTTTTTCCAAGATGGCGCCCATACCACATGACCTATGATGTCATACTTATCATTAAACAATTCTACAGGAGGAGGTGCACCTACGCTGAAAATTTCCTGTCAATCGGACCAACGGTTGCAGAGAAAATCATGTTTATTCTGTGTGGACAGACAGAAACAAACAAAGCCAAACGGACAGACAGACTCAAATCGCCAGAGGAGGGTAATAACAACACTAAATCTAATAGCATAATATTAATGTTATTCCAAAACAATATTAATACGAATAATATCCCTTCTCTCCAAGAAGTTCATCCTCTGTGGATAAATGCCGTGTTAACGTGTACGAATAGCTTATCGTGGCTTTCATGGAAACCCTAACCGGAAGTAAAATAATATTATCAACCACAAACACATATGATTACCTTTTTAGAACAGTCACTACTGTTGTTTAACACTGAACTGAAAGGGAGGAAAGCCAGGATGTGTTCAGTTACCAAGAAGATGTCTAGCGCTTCCAAACCAGCCGTTCCTTATCAACGGAAATCAGCAAACATTACCGCTTTACACAAAAAAGGTGCAAAAACAGATCCTTGCAACTACAGACCAATCAGCCTGCTCCCAATTATCAGCAAAGTCATGGAATCCATCATTGCTTCGGATATGAAATCTTTCCTATTCTCCAATGGCTTGATCTCTGATCATCAATTTGGTTTCAGACCAGGTCACTCTACTCTGGACATGCTGCTTCTGCTGTCTCAACAATGGATGGAGGTCCTCAATGCCAAACAGGAAATCAGAGCTGTCTCCCTTGACATATCACGTGCCTTCGATACGGTCTGGCACCCAGCTCTGCTCACCAAACTCTCCTCCTATGGTATCCATGGAAATCTCCACGCATGGCTTGCGGACTTCCTCTCTGGTCGTAGTCAACGTGTGGCCCTGAATGGATTTCTCTCATCTCCCCTTCCCGTTCAGGCTGGAGTTCCCCAAGGCAGTGTGCTGGGCCCTGTGCTTTTTCTGGTCTTTATCAATGATCTCTCCAACTTTCTGGAAAATCCTCTATCTCTTTGCTGATGACTCCACTCTCTGCCGCTCCATTCCTCTTCCCTCAGATCGGCAGTCTGCAGCCTCCTCACTCTCTGAAGACCTGGACAAAATCACAGACTGGTCAAACATGTGGAACATGTCTTTCAATCCTGACAAATCTCACACTCTTACTATGTCTCTCCGAAAAGATCGACTGGACAACCCTCCCATCTACTTTCTCAACAATCCTCTCCAAGAAGTTCTGTCGCTCAAGCTTTTGGGTCTCACCATCTGCCATGATCTTTCTTGGGAAAACCACATTTCCAAGCTGGCCTCCAAAGCCAGTCGCCGACTGGGCATCCTGCGTCGTGCGAAGTCCTTCCTAGGCACACCTGAGCTCCTCACCACATACAAGGCTTTCATCCGCAGCTCAATGGAATACTGTTCTCCCCTATGGGCTGGTGCTCCTGCCTCACACCTGGCTCGGCTTCACGCTGTTGAATCCAAAGCTTTCAGAATCATTGGAATCTCCCGCGATTAAGCTATCTCTGAGGGCCTTTCACTCACTCACTGCAGGCAGGTAGGTGGTCATTCTGTCTTCTACCGACTCCTCTCCGGCCTTGCTCCCCCAGCTCTCTCTGTGCTCTGTCCCCCAAATATTCCTACAGGTCGCACAAGATCTGCCAGCCACCCTCTGATGGTTAAACTGCCGAAATCTCGGCTCTCTGCTCACCTTCACTCTTTCATTCCTCTTTTCTCCCACCTCTGGAACAAACTCCCACACTCACTTCAATCACACTCCTCCCTCCAGGTCTTCAAAACAGCTGTTCACCACCATCTCTTATCTTCCCCCATCCAAAACCTTGATCTTTTCTACCCCCACTAATTCACCCCAGATCCACCTTGTTTGAAATTCCAACTTCTTTCCTGGAAGTCTTGGCAGTGTCCATATGTTTTATACCTCTCCCACCCCCCCCCCCTTCCCATGCCTCCCCCCCAAAGCCCTCTCCCTCCCACAGTTCTCTCGATGTCTCCATGTCTCTCGGTCCCTGCTCTCAAATGTTGTGTTTGTGTCCTTCCCCCTCTCTCCCCATCTTGTCTACCGCTCCCGATGTTATTTGTTTTGTGTGTCTGTTTGTCTTTCTGTGTGATTAATGTTCGCTATTTCACGAGCCTCGATCTTGTATACAAAACAAAACAAAAAAAAACAAAAAAAAAACGGTTTTAAACGGATGCTTAAGCCACCGATTGAGTGCTCCACAAGAAACTTGGTAACTGAACACACCCCCGACATTCTTGAGGTCTTAAATCTACTGTAATCTATATACCCCAGAGAGGAATGACCATTCCTGCCGCTCAACAGGTGTACCAGTATATACTCGTATAAATGGCAATTCTCGGATGATTAAATCTCATGCCGAGAACGTTTTTTAAAACTCTTCCTCCCCAAGTATTTCTTTCGATTAAAAGTTGTGCCCAATTATTGGAAAGCAAACACATTGTTATTAAGCAATACCACAGAGCTATTGTAATAGAACATGTTTAAGTCGTTGTTAAAAACAACTGGACGTTTGCAACAACTGAGGACACCTCTTCTGACGAATGCATGTTGGACCACGATTGAATTATGAGCTCTGAATGTTGGTTGAATCATCCCTCAAGTGCAGGTGTGGTGCAAATGAAGTGCCATGAAGTACCGTTGAACTTAAGGACAATAATGTGGAAAATGGACACCAAGATCTTTAACATCCTGCATCAAGGCCAATGGAAGAGGTTCAGTCTCTTCAACTTCTAAGCTTCACCATCAGCAGAGACTATTTCTGGACTGACAGCATAGCTAGGCTGGCATCAAATGCCAACCACAGAATGGGCAAACTCTGTTTATTCAAAGGCATTCCTGAAAAATTCAGAACTACCCACAGCTTACAAGGGCTTTGGCCATAGCTCAATGGAGTATTGCTCTCTTATGGGTTTGGACTCCAGCATTATATCCGCCTCTCCTAAAACCTGCGGAATTAAAAGGCTTTGAACATCATTAGCATCTCCGATGATGTGCTGTGCCTCGCGTTTTCACATCTCGAACTGTTTGATTGCTATCTGCCTTTTTGCCATCTCCAGAGATGCTCCCTCTGCTCCATCTAATCCTCCCCTGCTCTACAATGAGCCAAGTGCTCTTACAAGAACCTGCTTCTGGTTAAATTCCTAAAATCTAAGGTCGCCACCCACCTCCACTCATTTCTTCCTCCTTTATGTCGTTTGTAGAGCTGCCTTCTGTTCCATCACACTCTTCTCTCCAGGGCTTCAAACTTGTGATTCACCACCATCTCATATTACCCCCAACCCAAATCCTTGCACCCCGACCCTACCTAACTTTACCCTGGTACTTGTGGGTTACTATATTTACTGCTCTCTCTCCCTACCCTCTTTCTTGTTTGTTGTCGTTGATATTGTAGTGTAGTTCTCTCGAACAAGGCTGCGGCACGGAGACAGCCGATCGATCTCCCAGGAGCGACCCGCATATCAAATATCCCCCCACACCCAGAATGGTGTACCCATGCCTTCACAATGTCAGGGCCATGACAGAGTTAGAGAGATAGGAAAGAGAGACAAGAGGGAAAGGGCCGGTCCATGGGGACCGATCGGAACTCTGACCGTGACCGCGCAGCCCTGACGAATCCGGGCAGCAGAGAAGAATGGGGAAGATTTGGCACCCAACCTGCATTGGGGGGTACAACCACCACAAAGAGGCGTCCCCGATAGTTGCCCTTCCTTGTTTGTTCTTCGCATTGCTTATGTCCAACTGTAGCCCCACTGTCAGTCTGTTGCCATTTTACCTCATTTTACACTCTTCCATGAGTCTAGATTGTATTTAAAAAAATGGAAATATAAAGAAAAGACCCTACAGGCCAAAAACAAGTGTTTTGTTGGTTTAACAACAAGGTAAAACACATTGCAAACACTTGTAGCATGTTGAAATGCATGAGAAATATGATGCGCCCCACCAATATTTTAGACACACTATAACCATCCTGGAATTCATGTGTTGTCACCTTCAAATGATTTCGAGAATGCTTTTCAGGAAGCCATGAAAAGGTGTCAAAGTTACTGACTGGCAAGCATCGATGTGCCAACACGTGAGAATTATCTCAGGAAGAAGAGGTTTGAGGATTAAAGGTTTATCATTGAAATGCCATTCTGGTGCGCAGCGTGTTGCGGAAATGATGTGCGAAGCCTCATTTCCACTCGTGTGCTGGCCAGTCCTCGTGTTAGGTGCTATTGCAATCTGGTGCTTGTATTTGCTGTATAAGCATGCAATATTTTAAATACTCGCGAAAAACGCCTCCTTATGGACGGGATAATTTACCCAGAATTGGCTTACTTACTATGGCTTGTAATACCCCCCCGCCCCTCCCCCCCCACCGACGGGGAGCCACACTATGCTACATACATACATAGAGAGAATTAGGGTCTTCCTTAACCCCCCCCCCCCCCCCCCCCCCAAGCACTAGTTTTCAACTCATTCCATCTCATGGTTCAGGAGATATGCAAACACACACTCACGACGTCGACCGATATGCCTCCACCCACGTTATTACATAATTTTAATACTTGTACCAAGTTTGTTTTAAATCCATTCAGCTGTTCTCAAGTTATCACATTTTTACCTGGCATGACCTCTGACCTTTGACCTGTTCATGCCATAATCCAATCAGTTCATCTTTGCCTCATATATACTTATACCAGGTTTGTTTCAAATCCCATCACTGGTTCACGAATTGGCGCGGCAACATAATTTTTACTTAATGACCTCTGACCTTTGACCTCATGACCCCAAAATCTAATCAGTTCATCTTTACCTCGTTATACATACGTGCACCAAGTTCGACTAAGATCCCTTTTCCATTCTTAAGTTATCGCGGTAACAAAGTAATTGTAACTTAACATGATCTCTGATCTTTGACCTCTTGACCCGAAAATCGAATCAGTTTATCTTTGCATCATCTTGCTATAATTCACCAAATGTCCGTCCATCCGTTCCCAGGTACCGCAAAAACGGCTGAACCGATCGCAACGATATTTTGGGTGGGTAATCCTGGGACCCCCTGGAGTAAAATAGGCTATATTGTTTTTCCAATTTCAGCTTTGGTCTCCAGCATTTTCAGGTTTGGACTCCCGCCTAACGTTATTGTCCCAGGTACTGCAAAAAACGGCTGCACCGATCGCAACAATACACCTCCATGCCCGTGGGATTCCCACAGGTGACCTCACTAGTAATATACAATTACATCAAGTTTGGTGAAAATCCCATGACTGGTTCACAACGTAGCTCAGTAACAGAATTTTTACCTCACATGACTAAGATCCATTCAGCCATTCTCAAGTTATCATGGTAACGAAAATCTGTCACGGATGGACGGACAGACAACCTGAAAACATAATGCCTCCGGAGACTTCGTCAGCGGAGGCATAAAAATCATTTTTAAAAAGGGAGAATTAATGCTTCCTAATCATAATCGATTTTTTCACTTTGAATCCTTTTGTATGGAAAAAAAAAATGAACAGAAAATTCCTGAATTTCCCAGTTATTACTGAAGATGAGTCTTGCCTACGTGGGTGCACGATAGGATGAGAAATGCAAAATGCTTTTAACAGTCAGTGGTCTAAAAAAACACCGAACCAAGCTCGGGGGCTTTCCTTAGAAGGTGTTCTACCTGTCAACATGACACCAGGCTGACGTGCGATACTGTCAGCCTGCCATGTTGTCCATGAAGACGTGCCAACTTTGCTCGAGGGATCGGGGTCTGCACATTGGGTTGTTGAGGGGCCACCTATTTAATACGGGAGCACACTGATGTAAAAGGAGGATTGAAGTCAAAATTCCTCAATCTTTGTGTGCACGGAAAATATGCACATACTCCAAGAGGAGCAATAAGGCTGAAGAAGGTGAACGAGCTTGCTCCCATGCAATCGTGAGGAGGGAAGGGGATTGGAGGAAAAAAAGATAAAACTGGAGAGGGATAATCGTGAAATTGAGGTTCAGTGATTGTGTTTGAACAGTCCAGGATTATATCAGAGAACCCAACTGAAGGGGGAAGGCCAATGACGTCAACCCCTGCACACAACATACCGAGTCCACAACAAAGACTGATGACTAGTTTGAAACATTCTTTCAGAATGCAAACAATTACAATAGCAACAACAACAGACGTTTTAAGACTATTTTGCAATTTTTCATGAGGTGTGGTCAAATGAGGGCATTCCTCCATATGGATCTATCCAATGAGTCATTTTTGTGGAAACCCGATCCAATTTTTTTTTTTTGGCCATTTTCATTGCATGTCTTTTTGAGGACGTCCTCTTCCTTGGACCACACGCTTATTACCTCCACCACCAAAGGTGGATGGAGGTTATGCTTTCACCCCTGTCTGTTTGTTACTTGCAAAATCGAAAACATTTCAAGTATATTGGTTGGTTGGATTTGTTATTGTGTCTGTCTGTTTGTCTGTTTGTTTGTTTGTCTGTTTGTTTGTCTGTTTGTCTGTCACCGGTCTACAGGTCACAATTCTAAACCGATCATCACTAAACTTCCCCAAGTTGTAGAGGTCGTCACAATTGAGAAGCCTATTGATTTTGAGGTCAAAGGTCATCTGGAGGTCAAATTTCTAAAATCGCTATTTTTAATCCGATCGACTTGAAAATTGAACAGCATTTGTATAGTGTCACTAAATAGGAAAACCAACTATTTTTGAGGTCAAAAGGTCAAAGGTCAACTCAAGGTCAAACTTCTAAAATCATCAATTTTCATCTGAAAAATCGTCACTTTTCATCCTATTAACCTGAGCTTTGATCAAGATTGTCAATTTTAATCTGGATGAAATGGACAATTTGATGGATCAATTGCATCCTTTTGGGGGGGGGGTGGGGTGGGTGGGGAGGGGATGGGTTTTGCAAGTATCGTGCTCTGCATTACGTCTTCTTGTTTGTTACTTGCAAAATCTAAGATTTTTCAAGTACAGGGTGAATCAAAAGTAGCGCCCGCGCCCGATTTGTTTTTTCGGCTGTCAGATTCTTTCTGGGATGTCATGTTGTTAATAATTGTCCTGCAGATTATTAATTTTCTTAATTTATTAGCTCCACCTCATTATGGACGTCATGACCGTCAGTGGCTTGATGAAAACTTTCCCGGAAAGTGGATCGGCCGCCGCGGTCCGATCGAGTGGCCGGCACGCTCCCCAGACCTTACACCTCCAGATTTCTTTATTTGGGGACTCATGAAACACCTTGTTAATCGTGAAAAGCCTCGTACCATTCAGGAATTGAACGCTCAAATCACTGCAAAGTTTGAGGAAATTGATATCGAACCCTGCAAGCGTGTGTGCCACTCTGTGCCTGCTCGGCTGCAATTGTGCATCGATCACGAGGGAGGGCACTTTGAAAATTGCAAGTAAAACAGCTTGATACACTTCCGTAATAATTTTCCCCCGAATAAATGGTTAGATAAACATGTCATTCATTTATTTCTACCTTCTTGTGCACTGTAATACAAATGTCAAACAAACAATCAACTGACAGAAATATATATATATATATATAAACAGAAATTGGGTGCTACTTTTGACTCGCTGTATATTGGTCGGTTGCCTTTGTGGTTCTGTCTGTCTGTCTGTCTGTCACTGGCTTACAGGTCACAATTTTCAACCGATCTTCACGAAACTTCACCACGAAACTTCACCTTCACCAAAGTCTCCCTTGACATATCACGTGCCTTCGATACGGTCTGGCACCCCGCTCTGCTCACCAAACTCTCCTCTTTTGGTATCCATGGAAATCTCCACGCATGGCTGGCGGACTTCCTCTCTAGTCATAGTCAACGTGTGGCCCTGAATGGGTTTCTCTCATCTCCTCTTCCTGTTCAGGCTGGAGTTCCACAAGGCAGTGTTCTGGGCCCTGTGCTTTTTCTGGTCTTCATCAATGATCTCTCTGACTCTCTTGAAAATCCTCTGTATCTCTTTGCTGATGACTACTCTCTGTCGCTCCATTCTTCATCCCTCAGATCGGCAGTCTGCAGCCTCCTCACTCTCTGCAGACCTGGACAAAATCACAGACTGGGCAAACAAGTGGAACATGTCTTTCAATCCTGACAAATCTCACACTCTTACGATGTCTCTCCGAAAAGACCGACTGGACAACCCTCCCATCCACTTTCTGAATAATCCTCTCCAAGAAGTTCTGTCACTCAAGCTTTTGGGACTCACTATCTGCCATGATCTTTCCTGGGAAAACCACATTTCAAATCTGGCCTCCAAAGCCAGTCGCCGACTGGGCATCCTCCGTCGTGCGAAGTCCTTCCTTGGCACACCTGAGCTCCTCACCACATACAAGGCTTTCATCCGCAGCTCAATGGAATACTGCTCTCCCCTCTGGGCTGGTGCTCCTGCCTCACACCTAGCTCGTCTTCACGCTGTTGAAACCAAAGCGTTCAGAATCATTGGAATCTCCCGTGATGAAGCTAACTCCAAGGGCCTCTCACTCACTCACCGCAGGCAGGTTGGTGGTCTTTCCGTCTTCTACCGAATCCTCTCTGGCCTTGCCCCCCCAGCTCTCTCTGGGCTCTGTCCCGCAAATATTCCTACAGGTCGCACAAGATCTGCCTGCAACCCTCTTATGGTCAAACTGCCAAAATCAAGACTCTCTGCTCACCTTCACTCCTTCATTCCTCTTTTCTCCCGCCTCTGGAACAAACTCCCTCACTCTCTTCAATCCCACTCCACCCTCCAGGTCTTTAAAACAGCTGTTCACCACCATCTCTTATCTTCCCCCATCCAAAACCTTGATCTTTTCTACCCCTGCTAATTTCACCCCAATTCCACTTTTTTGAAATACCAACTTCTGTCCTGGAAGTCCTTGGTGTCCTTGTGTTTTATACTTCTCCCTCCTTCCCACGTCTCCGCCCCCCAAGCCCTCTCCCTTCCACACATCTCCCTGCTCTCAAATGTTGTGTTTGTGTGCTCTCAAATGTGCTCTCAAATGTTATGTTTGTGTGCTTCCCCTTCTCTCCCCATCTTGTTTTTCCGCTCCCTCTTTTTATATATTTTGTTTGTCTGGTTGATTTGTTTGTGAAGTAAATGTTAGCTCTTTCACGAGCCTCGATTCAGTTTACCAAAAAAAAAAAAATGATAGAGTTGGTGAAAAGAAAGAAGCCTATTGTTTTTAGGGTCAATTGGTCAAAAGGTCAACATAGGCTGAAAGGTCAACATAAGCCACATTTCTAAAATCCTCAATTTTCATCCAATTGACTTGAAATTTGAAAAGGACTTGCATATCTGGTCACTGAATTCAACCACCAAGCATTTTTGAGGTCAACATAGGCCGAATTTCTAAAATCCTCGATTTTCATCCGATTGACTGGAAATTTGAAGAGCATTTGCACATCTGGTCACTGAATTGAACCACAAACTATATTTTCGGTAAACATAGGCCAAAAGTTCAACATAGGCCGAATTTCTAAAATCACCAATTTTCATTTGATTGACTTGAAATTCGAAGAGGATTTACATATATGGTCACTGAATTCAACCACCAACTATTTTTGAGGTCAACATAGGCCAAAAGGTCAACGTAGGCCAAGTTTTTTTTTTAATCCTCAATTTTCATCCGATTGACTTGAAAACTAAACAGCATTTGCACATTACAATTTTTTAAGTGTTCTTCCCCATTGAGTGATTATGGCCAAAAACGAGGGGTAGATCAGGGTATGAAAGACTGGTCCTATGGTGATTCCAGTGATTGATTTTGATTAAATTAGATTCTGTATTGTGATTTTCTGGTCTACCCTGAGATACAAAATGTAAACTGTTCACCAGGTGGAGGTATGCTCTCGACTGAGTGCCGTTCTAGTTGCTTTCTGCACCGCTTAATCTTATGACCTTCGTTACACATGAGGCGAACACACCAACAGTCTTGTCTTCTGAAGTTCTTATTCGCTAGAATAGATTTTTACTCATTTCTGACACAAATAGTTAGCCTGGTGTTGGCTTAGCGGTTAGGGTGCTGGTTTGGGATCCTAGGATCCTGGGTTCGAATCCCGATCGATCGCTGAATTAACACCAGGGGGGTTGACTCAGCCTGTCATACTTCCGAGGTCGGCAAATTGAGTACCAGCTTGCTGGGATGAATGATCACGGTGTGTACCCCGGTTTAGAATAGGTACACCGTATCCCTGCGCATCGTAAGAGCGTGACCAAGGGTTGGCGTCAGGAAGGGCATCCGGCCATAAAAACATTGCCTCAAACAGGGAACCATGATTGTCATGGGGCCCGCAAGGCTAACCCCCGCTCTAGCGGGGAAAATGGCCTTAAAACGATCATTCATTCATTCATTCATTCTGACCTTCTGCAGTCCATTGTTTTACCCATAGAAGGAAACAAAGCTCTTTGTTTCAGAGACAGTCCATTCATCAATCATATCATTCTCATATCTGTTCTTTCAAAATTATTTTTACATCTTCGATCCGCATTGCCAGCATTTTGCTTCCATACATCAAAGCCGGCCTGATACGGGCTTTTAAACTTTACCAAGCTGACTTTATTGTTCTTCGATCGGCTAATTCTGCTCCACCTGATGCCACCATCACATCTCTCTCCAAGGTAACAGAATCTTTTGACCTTTCCAAAATTAAATTTTGAGCTCAGGAGCATTTGTTTTTGTTCTTCATCTTTTTCATTAAATCATTTTCAACCTCACACCTTTTATGTCAGAAAATGCCACTTATAGGACTGTGCTCCCATTTTTCAGTCTTTTGCTTTAATTGAGAGGAGTGTTCTGTAGGATAATCTAGATGTACTCGCACTCACATCCACGCTGTCTAGCCTGGTTTTGAATCCCGACCCAGCTATAAACTGTTATCTTGCGGTGTTTCACAGGCAAGGTGTGTGCCGCCCCTCGGATGGAAGTTGAATTGGATTGGACGTCGCCTCTGCCGGCATTAGTTGGTGCACGTTAAAGATCCCACGGTGTCCTTTGCGAAGAGCCGGCACCCTGGTACAGAATATAAATTCCAGTACTAACTACTACTGGGAAAGCAATGGCAAACCACCCAGTATAGCCCTTGCCAAGCAACTGCTTCAGCAGCACCGACGCTCTGTAACAGAGTATGGTTCATGGGAATCAGGATCATGTTGTTGTTGTTACCTCCGCCATCAAAGATGGATGGAGGTTGTGTTTTCACCCCTGTGTGTCTGTCTGTTTGTTTGTCTGTGAACATGATATGTCAAAAGGTTGTGGATGAATTCGGACGAAATTTGGTGGAGAGCTTTGGTATGTGACAAGGACGAAACGATTAGATTTTGGTGAATATCCGGATCCGTATTTGGATCCGAGAATTTTTTAAGTGATTCTTCACCATTGAGTGATAGGACCACAAACTATACATAGCACGATGGCTCAAAAAGCTATGGACGGATGACAAAACTTGGTGGATGAGTTGGGTGTGTGACAATAACAAGATGATTATAGATTTTGGTTCAGGTCCGAATCCAGATCCGACCTATCAGTGGGATACAAAACAAACTGTTCATCCTGGTAGAGGTGTGTGCTCTACCGAATGCCATTCTAGTTTTGTTGTTATAGAAGCTGCTATTTCAAATGGTTAATCAGCTACTGAGAAGCAAGCTTAGAAAGGCTCAATGCATCGATGGCAAAATGGTGATACAAGCATGAAAAATTGAAAATGTTGCCTGTGTTCAAGAACAGTGAGTCAGGAAATATGTGGAGCCCATTCAATATTCCAGAATAATTTCTTCAAGAGTGGTGCACCCACATGTGGGCACTCTGCACCACCAGTGAGCGAAACTACCCAGGATTATGATAAATCAAGTCTATTTTTTTCACCTGCATACAAAACCTGGTCCTACCTACCTCCAAGGCATCACACAATCTCCGACATCATACTCTCCACTGGCATATTCTTCATCTTCAATACCAAACGTCAAGCAAGTGCATGGCGGAATGGGTAATAAAACCTCTGCACCTGCACTCCACTTGCAATATAAAAAGTTTTTCTATCCTCCTGTTATTAATTTATCTATAAAGTCAGCATACTTTCCTTTCTCCCTTCCATAAGCCTCTTCTGTATTGTCTTGTGGCACTCTCAACTCTCCAAAGACAACCTTCCATGAGATGAACTATATTACTGGATCTGCAACCTCCCCTGAGAACATCACCGTGCTTTCCAAAGTCTACTTCACAATTCCATACTTTGGTGCTGACCGAAGAGCAAGATTCTGGTAATAAGCCACTAATATTTTAATTCTTCCTGCTCGGCTCCCAGGCACAAACCGAATAAACATGGATTTGGTTTGATCTCGACTGTTTGTTTGTCTTCTCAACTGATTCCTTAACCTCAGTGGCCAAACATTGCAGCACAAGATCATGTCTTGACTTTTACTTTGAAACAAACAAATCTGGGATATGAACCGAGGACATGCTGAAACAACGCATTTCCTCCAAAACGGGACAAAAAACATTTACTCCTTGACCGTAGTTATGCAAATTTACTGGTGTTGGTAATGTTTCGCTCACATATCTAATCCTGAAGCTTATCCTTTGTGGCTCTGCCTTCCAAATACCCAAATAACAAATACCTGTGGCTCTGTCCTATTTGGTCAACATGTTACTTATGCGTTGCATGTAGTGTTGAATTCTAGTGTTTAGATCGAAAAAAACCAAAAAAAAAAAAACAGCTTTAGAGGCCATTTTTCCCCGCAACCGGGGGTTGGCCTTTTTCGGGGACCGTGGTTGTTGTTGTTTTTTTGGTCCCCTTTTTGAAGCAATGTTTTACGGCCGGATGCCCTTCCTGCCGCCAACCCTTTTTGTCGCCTTTTTACGACAAACAGGGAATTACCAGTGAACTGGTACTCAATTTGCCGACCTCGGAAGGATGACAGGCTGAGTCAACCCCCCTGGCGTTAATTCAGCGATCGACCGGGATTCGAACCCAGGATCCTAGGATTCTAAGCTGGCACCCTAGCCGCTAGCCCAACACCAGGCTGTTTAGATCGAATGCAGAAGATTAAAGGGGAAGCTGAATGGGCAGGAGATTGCCGATTTTGCACATGCTTCCTCTTGTACCGTTTCATACATACATACATACATACATACATACATACATATATATATATCTATCTATCTATCTATCTACAGTCACGTGAAAAAGTAAGTACACCCCATGTAAAGTTTTGACTTTTTCAACATATTTCAACATACAGCTATTTGATCTTCATTTCAACAATATTGAGAGATAAAGGTGATATAATATAACAAATATGAAACATTTACATTTTGTAGTCCATTGTATAATTTAAATAAACATAAATGCAAATTTCGCATGTGGAAAAAGTAAGTACACCCCTACATTTATCACTACTGCAAATACCTAAAATTAGAATCAGGTGCACCAGCTCAGGTGCAAATGATTAGAACATCGTTAGAGATGATCTTGGAGGAACCTGTCTTATTTAACCCTCAGACATTTAGTTTGGTTTACTCTTTGTTGTTGAAGTGTGCGGCTTCACCATGCCTAGATCAAAAGAGCTATCTGAGGCCTTCAGAAAGAAGGTTATAGATGCCTACGAGTCTGGGAAGGGATTTAAAAAGATCTCCAAACAATTTGAAATCAATCATTCGACTGTCCGGAAGATCATCTACAAGTGGAGAAGATTCCAAAGAACTGCCAACTTGTTCAGGCCAGGCCGCCCCAGCAAGTTCAGCCCGAGAGCAGACCGCAAGATGCTGAAAGAAGTCTCAAAGAACCCCAGAATGTCATCACGAGACCTACAGGTAGCTCTTGCCACTGTTGATGTCAAAGTGCACGAGTCTACCATTGGAAAGAGGCTGCACCAATTTGATCTACATGGGAGGTGTGCCAGGAGGAAACCTTTGCTGTCCAGAAAGAACATCAGGGCAAGACTAAAGTTTGCCAATGAACACCTAGGCAAAGACCAGCACTTCTGGAACAATGTGCTCTGGACAGATGAGTCAAAGGTAGAGCTATTTGGCCACAGTACCAGAAGACATGTTTGGAGAAAACCAAAGACAGCATTTGACCACAAGAACCTGATACCAACTGTAAAGCATGGTGGTGGAAATATTATGGTTTGGGGCAGCTTTACTGCATCAGGGCCTGGGCAGCTCACCATCATAGAATCCACTATGAATTCTTCATTGTACCAGAGGGTGCTTGAGGATAATGTGAGGCCATCTGTCGGAAAGTTGAAGCTCAACCGAAGGCGGACCTTGCAACATGACAATGACCCTAAACATAGCAGTAAATCCACCAAGAAATGGCTGAAAAGAAAGAAATGGAGGGTTCTGGAATGGCAAAGTCAAAGCCCGGATCTAAATCCCATCGAGATGTTGTGGGGGGATTTGAAATGAGCTGTGCATGCAAGAAACCCCTCAAACATCGCACAGCTGAAAGAATTCTGCATGGAGGAGTGGGCAAAAATTTCTCCCAGTCGATGTCAGAGACTGGTAGACAGTTATAAGAAACGCCTCCTTGAGGTTGTTTGTGCCAAAGGGGGCAATACCACCTATTAGAGCCAAGGGTGTACTTACTTTTTCCACATGCGAAATTTGCATTTATGTTTATTTAAATTATACAATGGACTACAAAATGTAAATGTTTCATGATATTTGTTATATTATATCACCTTTATCTATCAATTTTGTTGAAATGAAGATCAAATAGCTGTATGTTGAAATATGTTCAAAAAGTCAAAACTTTACATGGGGTGTACTTACTTTTTCACGTGACTGTATATCTATCTTCTATCTATATCTTTTTCTTCTTCTTCTATCTTCTTCTTCTTCTTTTATAATATATATTATTATTTATATGTATAAAAGAAAGTTTTTGTTTGTTTGTCTGCACAAGCTAATCTCCTGAACGGTGAAAGATAGGAGGAAACCCCTAATACAAAAAATGTCAGGACGGGCCCCGGGAAGGTTTTAGGCTAGGTGGCGAGGCCGGCCGAGGCTCACCTTGGCCGGGCGGGCCCATTTCGCAATTAAAAGCTGAGCTGAATTATATATAGTCAATCTTCTACGGCCGCAAGTAAAAGCTGAATTATAGTAGTAAATGCATTTAAAAAGAACCAAAAATGTCGGGACAGCCCCCGGGAAGGTTATAGGCTCGGTGGCGAGGCCGGTCGAGGCCCACCCCGGCCGGGCTGGGTCCACTTCACAATTAAAAGCTGAGCTGAATTATAGTAGTCATTCGTCTACGGCCGCGAGTAAAAGCTGAATTATAGTAGTAAATTCATTCAAAAAGAATCAAAAATGTTGGGACGGGCCCCAGGAAGGTTATAGGCTAGGTGGTGAGGCCAGTCGAGGCCGCATCGGCCGGGCTGAGCCCATTTCGCAATTAAAAGCTGAGCTGAATTATAGTGGTCAATCTTCTACGACCACGAGTAAAAGCTGAATTATAGCAGTAAATTCATTCAAAAACAAGCGTTACGCCTCGGTCCCCCGTCGGTGAAGTGATGCGAGTTGACAAAGTGGAAGATTTTGGATTTGGATTTTGGATTTTGACGTGGCGGCCCAATTTTCAATAGCGTTCTCCCTTATGCGTCGATACACCCACACACCAGATTAGAAGTTAGTAGTTCGCTTATTTTTCAAGATATTCCGCTCACAAGGTTGAGACATACATGGCGGTGGCCATCTTGGATTTTGACGTGGCGACCCAATTTTCAATAGCTTTCTTCCTTATGCCTAGATACACCCACACACCAGATTAGAAGTTGGTACTTCGCTTATTTTTCAAGATATTCTGCTCACAAGGTTCAGGCATACATGGCGGTGGCCATCTTGTATTTTGACGTGGCGACCCAATTTTCAATAGCGTTCTTCCTTATGCGTAGATACACCCACACACCAGACTAGACGTAAGCAGTTCATTTATTTTTCAAGATATTTCGCTCACAAGGTTCAGACATATATATGGTGGCGGCCATCTTTGATTTTGACGTGGCGACCCAATTTTCAACACCGTTCTTCCTTCTGCCTAGATACACCCACACACCAGATTAGAAGTTGGTACTTCGCTTATTTTTCAAGATATTCTGCTCACAAGGTTCAGGCATACATGGCGGTGGCCATCTTGTATTTTGACGTGGCGACCCAATTTTCAATAGCGTTCTTCCTTATGCGTAGATACACCCACACACCAGACTAGACGTAAGCAGTTCATTTATTTTTCAAGATATTTCGCTCACAAGGTTCAGACATATATATGGTGGCGGCCATCTTGGATTTTGAAGTGGCGACCCAATTTTCAACACCGTTCTTCCTTATGCCTAGATACACCCACACACCAGATTAGAAGTTGGTACTTCGCTTATTTTTCAAGATATTCTGCTCACAAGGTTCAGGCATACATGGCGGTGGCCATCTTGTATTTTGACGTGGCGACCCAATTTTCAATAGCGTTCTTCCTTATGCGTAGATACACCCACACACCAGACTAGACGTAAGCAGTTCATTTATTTTTCAAGATATTCTGCTCACAAGGTTCAGGCATACATGGCGGTGGCCATCTTGGATTTTGACGTGGCGACCCAATTTTGAACACCGTTCTTCCTTATGCCTAGATACACCCACACACCAGATTAGAAGTTGGTACTTCACTTATTTTTCATGATATTCCACTCAAGTTTCAGACATACATGGCGTCAGACATGCATGGTGGTGGCCATCTTGGATTTTGACGTGGGTTGCACCCACACACCAAATTTGAATGCGGTCCTTCACTTACGCACGCACGCACGCACGCACGCACGCACGGACGGACACACGGACGGAGGGGAAAACCATAGTCCCCCTTTCGCTCCGCGGTGCGACGAAGGGACAATAACCCAGGCAACGCCGGGTGCTTTCAGCTCGTGTGTATCTATATATATATACATATCTGTGCAGTGTCTGTCTCGTGACTGAACTGCTTTCTCAAACTTTTGTGAAATCGTACCAAACTTCTGGTATGCACATATCTCTCCCGTCGGTATGTCCTAAGGGTATTTTTTTGAAAAATGTTCCAATTTTAATTTATTTATTTTTTTGGGAAAAATTGTTTTTTTTCTACTTCAATTGTTTATAAAATGTGATATCACGTATATTACAAGTACATGTGTGCATTATGATTGTTTGAATTATGATTGGTTTAAACCATGACAAAACGGCAACTCGGGTACAGTCATTTATCTATATATCTACACATCTGGGCAGTGTCTGTGTTGTCACTTAACGACTCCCTCAAACTTTTGTTTCTGTGGTTGTGAAGTGTTTTTAATAACGTTGTGGTGGTTTTGAATCACGTGGTGGTGAGGTGTTTTAAAATCACATGGTGGTGAGGTGTTTTGAAATCACATGGTGGTGATGTGTTTTGATTTACGTGGTGGTGAGGCGTTTTGAATTACTTGGTGGTGGTGTTTTTAATTTCGTGGCTGTGAGGTGGTTTTTTTACGTGTTTTATGGCTGTGAGGTGTTTTTAATTTCGTGGTGGTGAGGTGTTTTTATTACGTGTTTTATGGCTGTGAGGTGTTTTTAATTTCGTGGTGGTGAGGTGTTTTTATTACGTGTTTTATGGCTGAGGTGTTTTTATTACGTGTTTTATGGCTGTGAGGCGTTTTTAATTTCGTGGTGGTCAGGTGTTTTTATTACGTGTTTTATGGCTGAGGTGTTTTTATTACGTGTTTTATGGCTGTGAGGCGTTTTTATTAGTGTTTTATGGCTGTGAGGTGTTTTTAATTTCGTGGTGGTGAGATATTTTTATTACGTGTTTTATGGCTGTGAGGTGTTTTCAATTTCGTGGTGGTGCGGTGTTTTTATTACGTGTTTGATGGCTGTGGGGTGTTTTTAATTTTGTGGTGGCGAGGTGTTTTTATTACGTGTTATATGGCTGTGAGGTGTTTTTATTACGTGTTATATGGCTGTGAGGTGTTTTTATGACGTGTTTTATGGCTGTGAGGTGTTTTTATTACGTGTTTGATGGCTGTGAGGTGTTTTCAATTTCGTGGTGGTGAGGTGTTTTGAATTACTTGGTGGTGAGGTGTTTTGAATTACGTGGTGGTGAGGTATTTTTTAATAACGTGGTGGTGAGGTGTTTTGAATTACGTGGTGGTGAGGTGTTTTGAATTATGTGGTGGTGAGGTGTTTTGAATTACGTGGTGGTGAGGTGTAATCGTCCCAAGCTTCCAGTCTGCACCTACCCCTCCCCATGTGTGTGCTGAGGGGTTCTTTCTTGAAAAAAATGAACATTCAATGGCTGAAGCCTCCAGAAGACCCTTTGGGTCGGAGGTGACGCTTTGGTCTAGGACTTCGGTCCACAGGAGATCGGGACAGCGCTCGTCACGCTGTTATGTTCGTTGATTATTATCCCCGCCGATCGCACCGCACCCCCTGGTTTTGGTTTGCACTGGTGGGAACGATGGTCTGTGTGGCAGACAGGCTGTTGGTTCCTTGCGGGTTATGCGGTATTTACCGTGTGAGACATAATTCGTGGCTAGTGCTCACCATTAAAGCTAGGAGGTGCCTTGATCATATGTATATATATATATATATATATATATATATATATATATATATATATATTGTTGCGGATTCGGGGGTCGGCTCTCCCATTATCAAGGGGGAGGGGGTTAATCCCCTTGTCTTTTAAGCTGGCCATCCCCCAATCCTGAAAGCTATGACGCTCCTTCCGGTCGATATTAGCTAGGGTGATTGGTCAATGAAGTCCCAAATACCTACGTACTAACCCGACCATAAAGCAGGGAAATAACTCCCGCTCGAACCACGGATAAGATGGAATATTGCCGAGCGGTTAGCAATCCGCGATCCGAGCCGTTAACAAATGACTAACCCGATCCTGAGTGGTTTCAAAATCGTGCCATAGGTACTCAATTGAAAGAAAAGACGGAGGCGATCGGGTAAGAGGAAACCAGAGTAAGGGAAGAACAAAGAGTGGGTTTATTACAAATGTACACGAACCCAAAGAGGAAACGAAAGGAATATACAGGAGGAAGAAGAAACAAAAGGACACAGGGCAGGCTTACCTATACAGTCTTAACTTATTACGACCCCAGGACGAACAGACACACTCACACAGGATTGTAGTGGTAGGGGAGGAAGGTCCAGGCGATGGGATCCGACTCTGGTCCACTCCAGTCCAGGCTCCGGTTCCGCGGGCGAAACCCGGCAGGCAGCTTCGCGCGGATCGTCGGACGCGAGCAGACCTTACGTATCTCGGGGGGACTGGGATGCGGCGTACGTAATACGTAGCTCGTGCCAGCTCTCTCTCTCTCTCCCCCGATCAATGGCTCGTATCACAGGCAGTTCGTGCAATCAGCGTCTCCGCGCAGTCCTTTGAAACAAGCGCGCCTCCCGATCAATAAGTTCATAAAGCGCCTTTCCCAACGAGTCTGTATCAAAATGTGCTCCCTCACGCAGTCCTTAAAAGGGCTTCGCGCGCGCGCGCTTATATAATGCGCTTTGAGATCAATCCGCGCTCTTCGAAACCACGCCCGCCAGTGAGCTCACCTCAGCCCTGTTGGTTGGCGAGGGCTCACAGGCTCCGCCTTTGATGGCGAGTTGACAGGGCCACGCCTCGTTCCCGGTGCTCCGCCCCCTTCTTCCTCGAGCTTGACCGCGTGGTTAATGGCGTTTGTTTGAGCAAACTTCAGCTCAACGCAGCGAACGCTGCTGGCAAGCGAAGGCGTGTAATAGATTTGGGAGAGAGGTTGGAAAGGAAGCGAATGGGGCCCATCTTATTTGATTAATGCAACGCAGATTCAACTTTTGGGAACACAGCCTTATCTGAAACACATACCAAGGAAATAACTGAAAGTCCTATGGTGTCCTAAGTGTTGCTGTGGCCTAACTATGGGTGCAACGTTTAACCTTATTAAATGATGGAATATTATTTACAAGTATTTACAAAGTGAGGGGTTTTAAAAACCGCAACACTGCACCCTCCTTTCCTCAGGGTCCATCCCGGGCCGAAACAACGTTAACTTCGTGTGACACTTAGGTGTGGTTATCCTCTACCTTTAACCTCACCCTGAGTGCGACAGTTTTAACACTAAATATGTCCTGAGTGCGACAGTTTTAACACTAAATATGTCCCGCCTGCTGTGTTGCATTTTCTACCCAACAAACTCATGCCCACAGACTAACCGAATTGCGGAATTATTCTGAAACTACACATTTAACCGGTGGGGAGCATTATTTACAAAAACACTAATTATTTACAAACTGTCACCCAGGACCGGTCTTTTGTGGGAAAAGCAGGACTTTTTGAAAAGAGGAAAAATACGACACTGCACTGCACTGATACACCATACCAGATGCACCAATAATAAAAATGCACCAAAAGCACCAAAAAGCACAATCGTCAAAATGCACACGAAAAAAACATTTTAAAACTAGAACGGGCACTCGGTAGAGCGCATACCTTCGCCGCAGCTACTGTTCTGTACTTGGCATGGGAGTGTAGGGAACAGAACAGTGAACAGTTTGGTGCTGATTTCATGCAAATCGGATAAGAATTGACCGAGTTATGACAAAAAACGCACATTTTGCAAGGTCGTGACCCCCCTGACCTTTGACCCCCAACCGCTAACAAGGGTAATGTCTTCACTGGGTCATGTCGTATATCACAAGATCGGGCATTGAATTCTGAACATTTTGGCATTAGTTGCATGCCAATTGGATAAAAATTGACCGCGCTATGGTAAAAATACGATTTTGACCTTTTCGTGACCTTGACCTTGACCTTTGACCCGATTGCTCCCAAAATCTAATCAAATGTGTCCCGTATAATAACCAATCATCCCACCAAATTTCATGCAATTCGGTTGAATACTTTTTGAGTTATGCGAATAACATACACACACACACACACACAGACATACAAATAAATACACAGCGATCAAAACATAACCTTCCGCTTTTGCGAAGGTAATAATCAATGATGTCTGATGTCTTCTTGCTTGTCTGCTGGGCCGATGCTTCCGGTTGTCTTGATCTTCATCTTGCTGTCTATTTAATAATAAGAAAGGGCACAACACGCATCCGCTTTTTATTATTTCTGGCCAGCAGGGCCAATGTAGGTGGTCCACCTGCATGGCATGGCGGCCACTCTGAAAACACAGTGGTCCACAACCAGACACCGCTGGCAACAGTGGCCGGTCCCAGCAGACGCGCCAGGCCACAGTACGTGTGGTTCATAAGGTGGTGCTATGCCACAGAACGTGTGGTCCATATGGTGCATCAGTGCAGGCCGGAGGCAGCAAGGGTGCAGGTGCACAACTGTGGTCACCTGCACACTCCTCCCCCCCCCCCCCCCCGGGCACAAAAGAACAATGGTCCGTGAGTGGGGAAGGAAGGACAAAGCAGATCAGCGGGCAGGGGCGCAAGGGTACACATCAATACAAAGCAATGCAGACATGAAGGGCGCGGGAGAGCGAGCTGAGAAAGCTCGTCCCTAGCTTTCGTCACCCCCCCCCCCCCCCCCATGTCACCTACTCTACCCTTGCCCCTACCCCATAATTACACAATTTACAATTCGTCGCTATCGTCTTGTCTTTCCCATCCCCTCTAATACCAAATTAATCATCAATCCCTCCTAAGGAGGAAGAGATGGAATCCAAACAATGTCAACCCCACGTCATGATGCGTCTTACATTCCAAATGTCTGCCAAAATATGGTGTGGAGTTATTTCACCTTGGTAAGTGGATGCGGATGGTGCGAAGAGACTTTCTCCTATCTACCTTCTATATGACATTAACACTTTACACAACCCGGGGTCTTACCCTGCCAATCCATTGGCCATCATAAAACAATGTGGTTCTAAAAACCAATTCCCATTGACCAACCTGTGGTGCACTCCAATTTGGGGTCTCACTCCCCCCATTCTTCAACCTGTGCCCTCGCACAATTTCAGGGCTGGGTCGTGTGGCTCACCAGCAGGTCCGCTCACCTGCACACCTCCGCCACTGCATGTCGACACCCGAACTTACCTGCTCCTCACCCTAACCTACCTGGGGAAGGCCCTCTGGCTCCCTTACCCCACTACCGCCCTCTCTGGCGTCGGGCTACCCGGGTCCTTCTCTGGATCCTCGGGCCCCATTGAACTCTAACTGGCTCCCAGAGCCTACCTGCGGCCTCACCTGGCCGACAGACTACCAGTGGCGGAGTGCCCATTTAACCGTACTTACAAACAGGCTACACGCCCAGCCATTCCAATTCACTCATGCACCAATCCAAGCAGTACTCTGCTACTCTCGCACCACAGATGTCAATATCCACCAAATTTACCTACTCCCTCTACCTACTTTTACCTACCCTACCCGGGTACTCGTGAAGGGGTCCATTCTTCCCCTATTCACACCTTCACACCATACACACCACCACGTATTCTACAACACTCACTCCACACCATTCATTCCATACTCAATTTACTCCAGACCATCTATTCCATCCAACCATTCTCCCTTGCCACCATGCAAGCCAATCACTCAATGCACAATCACACACATCCTCGATACTCTGCTCAATACACTTTCTACACACACACAGCATTCACGAGCAATTCCTCTCAATTCCTCATTTCATCTTAAACCTCCTGCTCATACACACAGCATCATTTAACTATCTATTGCCCTTCTAAGATTCGTGCTTCCCAGTCATCCCTTTATACTACTGCACATCCTTCGTCGTTATCAACCATCTAATCTACCTACGTCCCCACTACAGGTACAAAGTCGCTAATTAACTCTCAAGTCACCTATGGTCATTTCTCTAGATCCTAACATTATCCTAACCCTCCCGGGCTAGTTTACACTGCCACCCCATAAACTATAGCTCCTCTGCCCAAAGTAATGATGTGAGGGATGGTAGATCTACCATCCCTCTACACCATATACCATTTGCCATCAATTTCACTATCCCAGTCTACTATCTTGAGCCTCTCGTGCGGGAATGCATTGTCATTACAGCTCGGCTTCGCAAAGCCGAGAAATGTGTGCGGATGGTTGGTCTACTGCAGGTTGGGTCCGTCCGGCATTTACGATTCAGGGGAGGAGGTTTTGTCGGGCCAAGACTCCAGGCACCATCTCGGCGCAAGGCCTTGCGCTCCCAAGCACGATGGCCCAGCCTTGCCCGGCCGGAGTGCCTCCACCGCAAGGGGGCGCTGCTCCGACCCCTTCTCCTTCCCCTCAAACCAGGCCGATCGCCTTGCCTGGCAAAATGCGGCACCGACCGTGCAGGGCAGAGCCCGGCCCGAATCGTGCACGGCGCTCCGTGCAGGAGCGAAGCGGCACCGATCCCGGCCGGCCCCCGCAGCACACAAAGAACACCGCGCCCTGAGAGCTCGCGTCGGCTATACGTCGGCCTGAACGCTGTCCCGGTTAACGTCGATGCCCGCCTCGCATGCTCACACCATTCGTTCCTTTCTTCACTCACAAATCGAGGTGTCTCCGCGCCTCTCATACACGCCACGCACTCTCTCTCCGTACACTCTCTTCCCTCGCACACCCCATTATCACACACACCTCCGTTCCACACCTTTCTCATGCACACCCGGACGCACTCTCTCCCGGTACGTACTCCGTACCACTCGTGGGTGTGCACTCTTGCACATACCCACACAGTGCACACCTACCCACGGGTGTGCAATCCCCTATCGCACACCCAATCACGCGCTCCACAACCAACTCAGGTGTGCATTCTCGCACACGCTCCTCAACCATCTCACAATCTTGGTCACACTCTCTCCCACTTCCACACTCTGTTGTGCACTCACCCTCGCTTTCACCCTCTAACACATTCGCGCTCTGGCGCCGTTCGCACACGCACGCCATTTCCACTCGCACAGCACACCACGGACCTCCCACAAACGTCCGGGTTACGCTGGAATCCCAAGCGCGTGAAAATTCTTTTTGCGCTAAACACTTTCCCGCAAAATCTTTTAGCACCATATACTAACGACTCACCTTGGCGGTTCCTCTTCTTCGCTCTACCACCTGCAAACTTTCCACTTGGTTATGCAGCACGACATCATGATGTGAACACGGACGTTGCATGCATTCCATTTCTTCCTCCCGCGAGTGCTTTTCTAAGTCCGTCTCTTCCGCCCCAATTTCCACTATTGGTTCAATTTCTCTTCCTAGCCCAACGACCGCCGGCGCGCTTAAAAAAATTTCTTTTAATTCTGCGGCCGTTGGCTTTCCCATACCCCGGGTCGCGATTTCTACACCCGTCCACGTGACTGTGCTTTGCTCCAACTCACTCAACCCGCGCTCCTCTAGCCGCGTTACCTCGTCGCGTACCGATGTGCCCCTCCCGCTCGACCGGCGGTCTATGTCTCTCCCCATCTGCTCTATCTGGCCGCCCACTCTGGTTCCAAACCCCGTTAACTCGTCCTTCATTCCATCTATCTGATTTTCCCGGGTGTCCATCTTGCTTTTCACCCTCGTTAACCCTTCGTTCATTTCTTTCATCTGGCCACCCACGTCCTTTAATTGGCCCCCCAATTTGCTTTCTAGCCCCCAAATTTTGTCTCCCATATCATTCCTCAACCCCCCAATTTGGTCTCCCATATCATTCCTCAAACCCCCAATTTGGTTTTCTAATCCCCCAAATTTATTTCCCATATCATTTCTCAATTCCGCATTCCCCATTTGTATGGCTGCATGAATCTGTGCCATGAGGTCCTGCACATTCATCCCCCCGATTTGCACAGCGGGCGCGGCGCCGCCATTTTGTGCGCCTGAAACCCCTGCTACAGCACCTTCTTCAATCCCCTCTTCCATTGCTCCCACTTCTTCCCTGGGGTCCTGGGTTGACTCTAAACCTTCCTCTACCCCCTCATTTACCTCCACCGGCATCCGATCGCCTTGACTATCCATGGCACGATCTTAATTTGGTTTTTAAATAAAAGTTTTGGCCACTCATAATTTTGACCCCATTTTTTTTTTTTGATGCATTAAAATTTCGTTCGGGTCCAATCCCACTCCCAGACACCAATTGTTGCGGATTCGGGGGTCGGCTCTCCCCTTATCAAGGGGGGGGGGGGTTAATCCCCTTGTCTTTTAAGCTGGCCGTCCCCCAATCCTGAAAGCTATGACGCTCCTTCCGGTCGATATTAGCTAGGGTGATTGGTCAATGAAGTCCCAAATACCTACGTACTAACCCGACCGTAAAGCAGGGAAATAACTCCCGCTCGAACCACGGATAAGATGGAATATTGCCGAGCGGTTAGCAATCCGCGATCCGAGCCGTTAACAAATGACTAACCCGATCCTGAGCGGTTTCGAAACCGTGCCACAGGTACTCAATTGAAAGAAAAGACGGAGGCGATCGGGTAAGAGGAAACCAGAGTAAGGTAAGAACAAAGAGTGGGTTTATTACAAATGTACACGAACCCAAAGAGGAAACGAAAGGAATATACAGGAGGAAGAAGAAACAAAAGGACACAAGGCAGGCTTACCGATACAGTCTTAACTTATTACGATCCCAGGACGAACGGGCATGGTTTCGAAGAGCGCGGATTGATCTCAAAGCACATTATATAAGCGCGCGCGCGAAGCCCTTTTACGGACTGCGTGAGGGAGCACATTTTGATACTGACTCGTTGGGAAAGGCGCTTTATGAACTTATTGATCGGGAGGCGCGCTTGTTTCAAAGGACTGCGTGGAGACGCTGATTGCACGAACTGCCTGTGATACGAGTTAGATGGTGAACCCGGTTCTAACGGTTGTATTCGTGCCACGCTTAGTCAATGGCGAAATCACAAAGGCGAGTGGTAGGGGATCACAGAGACACACTCACACAGGATTGTAGTGGTAGGGGAGGAAGGTCCAGGCAGATGGTCCAGGCGATGGGATCCGGCTCCGGTCCACTCCAGTCCAGTCCAGGCTCCGGTTCCGCGGGCGAAACCCGGCAGGCAGCTTCGTGCATATCGTCGGACGCGAGCGGCCTTACATATCTCGGGGGGACTGGGATGCGGCATACGTAATACGTAGCTCGTGCCAGCTCTCTCTCTCTCTCTCCCGATCAATGGCTCGTATCACAGGCAGTTCGTGCAATCAGCGTCTCCGCGCAGTCCTTTGAAACAAGCGCGCCTCCCGATCAATAAGTTCATAAAGCGCCTTTCCCAACGAGTCCGTATCAAAATGTGCTCCCTCACGCAGTCCGTAAAAGGGCTTCGCGCGCGCGCTTATATAATGCGCTTTGAGATAAATCCGCGCTCTTCGAAACCACGCCTGCCAATGAGCTCACTTCAGCCCTGGTTGGTTGGGGAGGGCTCACCGGCTCCGCCCTTGACGGCGAGTTGACAGGGCCACGCCTCATTCCCGGCGCTCCGCCCCCTTCTTCCTCGAGCTTGACCGCGTGGTTAATGGCGTTTGTTTGAGCAAACTTCAGCTCAACGCAGCTGGCAAGCGAAGGCGCGTAATAGAATTGGGAGAGAGGTTGGAAAGGAAGCGAATGGGGCCTATCTTATTTGATCAAGGCAACGCATATTCAACTGTTGGGAACACAGCCTTATCTGAAACACATACTAAGGAAATAACTGAAAGAACTATGGTGTCCTACGTGTTGCTGTGGCCTAACTATGGGTGCAACCTTTAACCTTATTAAATGATGGAATATTATTTACAAGGTGAGGGGTTCTAAAAGCCGCAACAATATATATATTAGGGTGGAGCTTATTTTTGAACCTTTGAAATATGCTCTTCTTACCCTCTCAATGTGTTCCTATATATGAAATAATAATTCAGGCAAAATATGAGCACAATTGAACAATATTTAGGGGTAGCTCAATGATGGTAAAGCTTCTGATACCCCAAAGCTGCAGCCGCCCTTTTATTTCGCATACTACTGATAAATAGATTAATTCTGTTGATAAATTAAGAACCCAATTTTAACTACTAAGTAAATTGACACTCTCTCCTATCATCATACACACAACATGCAATCATTGTGGTAAAATGAATTACTGGGAACACAGATAAAACCTTTAAGTTATAAAACTCTGTGCTCCATGAAATAAATAATTACAGTAGTAATATGTACATTGTACATACACAATATCTGTTATAATAAAAGAGTAAAATGTTCGTTGAGCTAGAGTCTGCTAGACAATAAATGCTAAAATGAGATGTAGCGCTGACCTGGGAACGCTTTTCACCATAGTATCTAAAAGTAAACACTGTACATAGGTGTATCACAGAACACTATTTGAAAATAAAAACGAAGTTATCTCAGGCTTTGCAGAGAATCACAGACACAATGGGTGTATAAACATGGTATAATATTATCACAGATTATAGAAGCATAATCATTGTGGTTCAACTGGTTCATATCTATTATCCAACCAATCATCCGAATCCCATTGTTTTTCTGATAAATTGATAATGCAAATTTTCCATGAATTTATATTCCAGACATGTTCAGACTTGTTTACTGTTTGGACTCAAAGGACTGACTATGCTGACTAAGCAACAGCTGCAACACTGTTGCAGCAGTATGTTTGTGTAATTGCTTGAGGCATTGTGCTCACTGCTCAGTTATTAATAGAACTGTTTGAATTTTCTTGATTCTTAATTTCTTAATGCTATGTTCTATTTCTTTCAGATTCATATCTGATTGAAAATGTCATTTGTGGAAAAAGCAACAAGATCTCAAACCAAGTTGTATCTCCTTGGCGACTCTGTGACTGAATTAAGTGGCAGCAAGTTGCCATCATTGCGTATGGCTCTTGGATTCTTCCTACATCACCATCTCGATCTGAAGGAGACCGTAAGACAATCGTCGGATGTTACCATCACGGAAATAGCTAACTTTTGGAAGAAAGCTAGAATCCTGATGAGAGCTCATCAAAACTGCCAAACCAAGCTTGAGCAGACATTTGAAGAATGGCGTCTTCTGAAAAAGAACAAAGCGCGAACGTCACCAACTCAACTCGCGAGAGAGTCGGCTTTTGTTTCCAGGCTTGAAGACCTTTTTGATGTTGCTCACGCTGATGCTCTGACCAATACGTCAGTATTACAAGAAGACAAGGATTTCTTGTTAGCCCAGCGAGAAAAGGGAAGAAGGGGGTCGCTGGCTGGAGTAGATGTAAAGCTTGCTGCAAAGGAGAAAACGGCGTCCAAAAGAGAGGAGGAAATGCTTGCCAGGCAACAGCGAATGGAGCAAATGAAACAGTTAGCAGCTTCTACAGCTGAACTGATTTCATCTGGTTCTGAATCTGAAAACAGCTCAGCAGAAGATAGTGAAAAGATGGAAACTGGGGACAATGCAAGTGAGGGAGCTGCTGGAGGCATCACATTTCAGACACGAAAAAGAAAGAGGGGGTGAAAAACTGTCGTTACTGAAGAACTCGCAACCGCTCTAGATCGCACAAAAGTGTCAGACCGCAAAGCCGTTTTTGTTATAGCAGAAACTGCCAAAAGCTTGGGACAGAACATTGATGAACTTGCTCTAAACAGAGACTCAATTCGCCGACAAAGAGTACAACACCGAGTCCAGAGATCTGCAAATATAAAGGTGGAGTTTCAGGGTAACGTTCCCCTTGTTGTTCACTGGGACGGCAAACTGATCCTTGATCTAATTGGAAAAGAGGTTGATCGCCTGCCAGTATTGGTTTCAGGGAAAGGAGTTTCTCAGCTACTCACAGTTGCCAAGCTTCCATCTGGAACAGGCGAGGCTCAGGCTGCTGCTGTCTTTGGAGCCATTGAAGACTGGGGTGTAGCCGACAGCATCCGGGCTATGTGTTTTGACACGACCAGCTCAAACACTGGTCGGATTGCTGGTGCCTGTGTCCTCCTAGAGCAGAAGCTGGAGAAGGAGCTCTTGTCACTAGCTTGCAGGCATCACATTATGGAATTGATAATTGGTGCAGTGTTCCAAGTGTGTATGGGATTGGGAGCCAAATCTTCTCCCGAGGTTCCACTCTTCAAACGCTTCCAGGAATACTGGGGATTCATAGACACGGCCAAGTATGAACCAGGGATTGCAGCTGATGACGTGGCAAGTCTAGTGGAAGACATAAAGCAAGACACTATCGATTATGCCAACAAGCATCTTGAACAGAGTCAGCCGAGAGATGATTATAAAGAATTCTTGGAACTTGTGATTGTCTTTCTCGGTGCTGCTCCTGCCAGAGGAGTACAATTCATGTCACCCGGAGCAATGCACCACGCCCGCTGGATGTCCAAAGTAATATACTGTCTCAAGATCTGGATGTTCAAGGCTCAATTCAAACTGACTCCTGCAGAAAAGAGAGGATTACGTGATGTGTGTGTATTCACAGTACGTGTCTACCTGACAGCCTGGATCTCTGCACCTCAAGCATCAGGTGCTCCTTACAGTGACCTGCTGCTGCTGAAGTCACTGCTTGAATACTCATCAATCCATCCAGCCATCTGAAAGTCAACATCACGCAAGTTTTCCAATCATGTGTGGTACTTGTCACAGGAACTTGTTAGCTTGGCTTTCTTCGACAGTCGGGTCAGTTCGTCAACCAAGAGACTGATGGTGAGTGCCATGAAGAATGAAGAAGACCAAGATCAGGATCATTCCAAGCGAATCACTGTTGCTCTTGATTCATTCAAGGACAAGAACTTGGAAGATTTCGTCACAGCAAGGTCAATGAAACTTCTGCGAATGATGGAACTTCCAGATGGATTTCTCGCGGTTGATCCGGACTTGTGGGATGACAGAGACGACTACAAGCAGGCTGCAGAAACAGTCAACTCTCTAAAAGTTGTCAATGACTACGCTGAACGTGGAAGTGGCAATCATTCAGGAGTACAGTGGGTTGATAACCCGCGATGAAACGCAGCTGCAATTCCTGCTGCAAGTTGTCGAGGACCATCGCAGAATGTACCCTGATAGCAGAAAACATACACTGTCCGGGATGCCATGAAAATAATAAATTTGGGGTTTGCTGGACATTGTCAGGCTGATACTATGAACTCTGTCAGAAACTGAACAAAGAATTCACTATTAACGTGTTCAAAAATAAATACTGTGTTCAAGTGTGTTGTTTAAAATAAATTAAGATATAGTCTGATATACTCGTAATTCGTTGAATTTTTATAATTTTCATAATCTTGGAGGCCCTTGAGCTACCCCTAAACATAATACTTTAGTGCTCAATCTTTTTATACAGTGTTTCTATATTATATGGAACAGATTAAGGTGGTAAGACGTTCAAAAATAAACATTTAGGTTTTTTAAATTTTTTAAGCTCCACCCTGATATATATATATATATATATATATATATATATATATATATATATATATATATATATATATATATATATATATATATATATATATTGGCGGATCTGCCGCCGGCCTTCTCCCCTTACCAAGTGGGGATTAGTTCCCTTGTCTTTAACTGACCAGACGTGACCTGAGGCCTATGACGTCCCTTCCAGACAGCGCGAAATAGGGTATTAGGACTAAAATTCGCTATTACCTAATTACTTGCACTGCCCTGAAACGAGGAAATAAGCCTCGCACGAACCACGTGTGTTGAGACGCAGAGCGGTGCATACACGCGATCCGTGCCGTTTAGATGGTGAACCCGGTTCTAACGGTCGTATTCGTGCCACGCTTAGTCAATGGCGAAATCACAAAGGCGATCGAATTGGAAGAAGGAAGAACAAGATTTATTTACACTATTCACAATGATTCAGAAGCAGAGACACAGGGCAATCCTTACACAGTCTTACTTAATACCCAGGACAAACGGGCCCAACACACACACACACACACACACACACACACACACACACACACACACACACACACACACACACACACACACACACACACACACACACACACACACACACACACACACACACACACACACACACACACACACGGCTTGCAGCTGCAGGATGATGGTCCGCACGTCCAGGGATGGCTCTCGTGCAGATCCCTCCGGTCTCCGGCTCGTCCCATGCAGATGGATCGAGGCGAAGGCAGGAGCTCGTAGCGTGCCGTTTGGACGCACAGGGTTATTACGGGGCGAACGGTAGGGGGGTGGGCTCTGGTGCAGTTGGCGGTTAATCACTGGTGGCTATGGCCGCGTTTACTCGCGTGGATGGAATATTCGCTATTCGCCACTGGCGCGTTTGGCTGTGGCCACGTACTCGTACCCCCAACGCCTCTTCTTCTCCCCCTCTGGCGCGTACGTAATATGGCGAGTTACAGTTCAAAGCCTCAAAGCGCTATCGCAACGAAGTTCTCCCAAGTCCTTCTCCCTCAAAGTCCTCTCGATATGCGCTCGCTGTAAAAGTCCTCTCGAGTGCTTTGCGCACCGACTTATATAGGCACGCCCCGCAAGCCTTCTCGAACTTACCAGACGTGCCTCTCCACGCCCTCTCACGCCGTCATCGCCCCTGCCGCTCTGATCTCAAAGCCACCCCCCCCCCCCCCGACCCCGCGCTCCTCCTTCTCAGGCCTACCTCGTGTTACTCGACTAGTGGGCAGCCAATGCTTAACAAACTGAGCAGGCAGCCAAATGGGGCGCGGGGTGGATTCCGCCCATCGAGGTGGAATTGGAGGGTGGATGTAAAATGAACGGGACCTAATCTCATGTCTTTACACAACGCAGATATTAATAGGGGAAATGGCCTATACTTACACTTACTATGACATAACTAATACTACAAGTGGGCCTGCGTGTTGCTCGTGGAACTAACTATGAGTGGCAAACCTTTAGCATTTATTGAAGTCATATGTACAATCTCAAAACCGCAGCAATATATATATATATATATATATATATATATATATATATATATGTGTGTGTTGGTACACACACTATGCTAATGCTGTCTGTCTGTCCCACCCTGCAACATGGAAATGCTCCTCAAAGAAAAAAAAAAAATGATGAATTAAAGTTGCTTTAAATTAATCCAAACCTATGGGAAAATTGTTATTTTTTTTAGACAAAAAAAAAGGTTCCAAGCAGTGTATGGGCAGGCAACAGACCGCCGTCTCAATCGCTCCAGAAAATTTATTTTTTCTTTGCTGTTAAGAAATTTATATTTCCTCATACCCTATTTCACCAAACTGTGAGATCTCTCGATGTTTCCATGTCTCTCGGTCCCTGCTCTCAAATGTGTTTGTGTCCTTCCCCCTCTCTCCCCATCTTGTCTACCGCTCCCGATGTTATATGTTTTATGTGTCGGCTTGTCTTTCTGTGATTAATGTTCGCTCTTTCACGAGCCTCGATCTTGTATACAAAAAAAATAAAAAAATAATACATAACCTCCTATTTTTGAGCCGATTCAACCAGCACAAGAATAAAAGACTTCCTTTTTTTCTTTCTTTATATCATGGTATATTTACCACAGACTTCTGCTAGTTCTGCATAATGGAGTAATCAAATTACCAGACTGCTCTGATTGAAAGAGAACAAACATTTAAGTCGCTCTTTCTCGACCAATGTCTAATCGCTTGCATAACACAAAAAAATGCATAATACAGAAGATAATATTTTGTAACTTTTTGGTATAATCAGTATGAATTTAGTTTTACTAAATTGTGACACCATGCTCTTTACCATGCAATGCATTTGAATCCCTACTTATTTCCTGATTGTGTACCTACATTCCTTCCTTACATTTCCACTTTTTCATAAAAACACATTAGATGCAAGAGATTTTGACTCATAAATAAATAAATTAATATATAAATAAATGAAGCACAATGCAATTCGTACCTGGTAAATGCGGTACAACCACTCAGGGTGCCGGCAGCACAAATGCAGTGGAACTTCCACACTGCGCTCAATGCGTTCTTGTACGGCCGATGGCAGGTGAGCTATGCCACCCTCATCCCAGGGCCGATCAGGATGTGTGACAGTGTCCCCTATCCGTTCATTTCGCCAAGCAATGTACGACAGCGCCATGCCTGGCAGAGAGGCAAGCGTCCGGTAAGGAGTGTAGTGTGTTGGGTTGACGGCATAAGGAAAGATCTCCACAACGGCAGCTCCAGGAGGCAGAAAAACCGCAACTGCAAGCTGAGAGCCATGCATGCTCACAAGTGCTGCAGCACCACTCACGATGCGTACAATCTCACTGAAAGGGTGCGAGTCCAATGAGACGGCGAGTAAGCGAGCATCAAACTCTTGTGCAATTGCCAGGATAAGCTCAGCCTCATTTAGGATAAGCCGGTTAAAGGTGCGACGAATAAGCACAATATATGGTTCCGATGTGCCTCCGTTAACAGAGTACGTGTTAGATTCCGACACGTTGAGTTGTGCACGTATAAATGTGGCAAAGTGACGAATTTCGTTCCCAGATACCAAAAGGTTGGGTTTGGGTCCTTGCGGCTGAGTGAAACCATACTGATACCATGTGGGTAGCTTATTCAGGCCCACATAAGCACGAGGATAGCATAAAAGATCACCCAGGGAAGACAGTTCACCACGTAATAATGGCTGTCGACCTGTTAGGAGCCTATAGAGCTCAAAATGAGGTCCCTCAGACCAACCTTCAGTCAGCACAAGTCGTGTATAATTCCACGAAAGTTCACCAAACTGTTTCAAAGTGTAGAAGGCTGGCAAGAGGTCGTCATGGAGAACATGCATCAAGTTCTCAGGGTTGAAGCGGTTGAAAATGAGTGCAGTGTCAGAAAGAAAGGCGGGCCGTGGAAGGCGGTCCAGAGATGACACTGGCAAGTCTATAACGTTGAAATACTGGGTATTGTGATCATCCACTGTTGAGAGGTCGAGAAGAGCTGGCTGGAAACGGCGAGCTCCAAGGCTTGGTAGGGCTACAGATCCAGGCCCATGGAAAAAAAGGAATTCATCTGCGGGTGCCCAGTAGCAGAGGTGTTGAAACCTGCAGAGACGATCAGTATGTACCTTCCCCGTGCACACTGCAGTAGTGCCATCGGCATGGAGCTCTCGTATTGCTGCATCATAGTCGGCCGGAGCGAGCAAGGGGCTCTCACGGGCCCGCCGAGCTTCAGCCTCAGCACTTTCGGCACGGCGGCGAAGGTGGCCATACTGCCATAAGACAGCAGCAAGGGCAGGTAGCAGGATCCCATTGAGTACAGTTGAGAGATTCATGGTAGAGTCAAATGGACTGACTTTTCTTCAGATTACGAGATGCATGTGCCACAGTGACCAAATCAAAGCACGTGAGCAATAATAAACACGGAAAATAGAAATGGTGGAGTTACAATGGTGCTGAATAATTCTGAATCGCTGGGATGGTTTGGTTTAAAATGAGCGACTCAAGCAAGTTCTCTCATAGAGCAGGCAATGAATCAGATTACAGACAGAATACTGTCGCATAGCATGGTCAGGTGGTAAAGAGGTTGGGTTGGAATGGCATCAAAGACTGTCTGTATATGGCAACATGATACAGTGAACAATCAATACACGTGCCATGCACCAAACCAGGCCACACATCTATCATTCCAATGTCCGATTGAAATAGCGAACAGAAGACCTCCACGATTCGGAGATGCCTTTCTCGTGATTTTTCATGAGCCACAACCACTTGTATATTGAACTATCTGCTCCGTTTGCCTCATTTTGAGGTATCAAGCATCACGTTTGCTGCTTTATCAAACTACGCGGTTTCCGTTGCAAAGTGCGCATTGTGAAAACTTGGCGATCCACCTGCAAATCGCCGAACGCACAACGCGCAAGGCATTCGGTTTGATCTTCACATCGGAATCAATCCGTCCCGACTGCAAGTGCATTGGAATAGTTGGATCGTAAAGTACATTCCTTGGATAGAAGTTATAAAATGTCGAATGAAGAAATCTGTCCTCTTGACTTCCTTAATCCACATACAAGAAGAGCAGGCCGCACCAGTACTGGAACCTACGTGAAAGAGATCAAGATGGATGATTAGTTTCATTTTGCTTTTTCATTTTTTCCAAATTTAAATATTCAACCTCATGAGGCAGCCATTGTCATCGTTATCCCTGATAAAGCATGTTTTTCAATATTTGATGCAGAGAGGCTGGAGCTGTCGTTACATCTTAGCAGCCTCAATGAACACCCAATTTGGCACACCGGTTCAAGAACGACTGATAAAATGCTAACCAGGCATACCCGATGGAATAGTTAGAAATTCACAGCCAGAACTTTCATGTCGATTCCAAAGATTCATCCTCAAAGGTCACTATTCCTGTTGAGTCGTGGCCACATAATTCACTGGCATAACAAATTCATGAGAATATGAATAGTGTCCCACTCCTGGCTCCTCTTCTTGAATCTCACCTGCAAATGAGACCCAAATGTTTTGGGTCGAAAAATATTTTGGTTCCTTTTACTAGGCAGATCCCGCATCAAAAAGCGTCGTGCCATGAGCGGTCCAACTGCACATCACATTTTCCCATGAATTTCCTCCACAACAAAGGCATCAGATTGGTTACGCGAGTGCGAACGACACCTCAAGATCAACAGCTCAACAGAGACTGGTAATTCACCAGTCTCAATCTATCGTACAACAAGGAGTGTCCTTCACCTGCATTAAAGCGGTTAATCTTGTAAATAAGTGAGTAAGAGAAATGTGTGCCATTTCCTGCAGCAAAATCCATTACGTGTAGAGATGGCAGATCCTTGTGCAAGAGCACCAAATTCACGACCAACACCATGGACCCCACCAAGCCGCAAATCTGGCGCAACATACATCATCTTGCCGAGCAATGCTTTGGGCGACAGATCACATTGGCAGCACCTTTCAATTTACCAAGAAGAGAGTCAGAGGCTACACAATCCATAGCAACACGGAGCGGAATTCAGACGGTAGTTCCAAGTCAAAGTGTTGCACAAGGAAAAGCAGCTTTACGAGCAATTTGTAATCCCACCATGCATGGTACCAATCTCATTTCATATTGAGACAAGGTTGGTTAAAATTACATGTGCAGTTAAAACATGCACCTCGCTGGCAGCCAGATGCACAGTATATAATCAATGCAAAGTAGACTCGATGAAAGGTAAAATAACCAGAAATATGCATGATAGGGAGTACATACTGGAACTGGGGCCAGATTTGTGCTTGCAATTTTGAGTTTGCTTTCAGTTGCCTGGTTATCCCCATGCCTTTTGGAAAAAAAAAATGGGGTCGGGGGGTATCGCAATTGGCTCCGTCTGTCTGCCCATCCGTAATCACCTCCTAAATGGTTGTGCAGAAATTCACCAAACCAGTTATGAGCACCACGTGGCACGAAGTTGCAGGGGCAGCATATCATTTTTGGTCCCGAACCCTGGAGTGGGGTCAAATACCGAAAGATGCAATTACGGGCACATTGTAAAACATTTTTAAATGAAACTTTAATGAGACATTTTGTTTGGCAACTTAAGGTCACATGGGTCAAAACAGAAAACAATTCCAACTCAAAATTTGATGTTGGGTCATCATTCCTCGTGGAATTTTTTTGCCATCTTTACCTCCGCCACCGAAGGAGGATGGCTGTTATGTTTTCACCCGTCTGTCTGTTTGTTTGTCTGTCTAGCTGTGAACAGGATATCCCAAAAAGTTGGTGGAGAGGTTGGGAGTGTGACACAGACGAAATGATTCGATTTTGGTGAAGATCCAGATCCAGATAAGGCTTGTCGAATTTTTCAAGTGATTCTTCACCATTGAGTGAAAAGGTTTAAACCGATACATAGCACGATACCTCAATAAGTTATGGACGGATTTGGACTAAACTTGGTGGACCGGTTGTGTGTGTGACGAGAACTAATCGATTCGACTTTTATGAAGATCTGAATATGGATTTGGACATGAGAATTATTTAATTTTGGAAGTGATTCTTCACCATTGAGAGATCGGGCAAAAAGCGATAAATAACACGATATTTAAAAAAGTTATGTACGAGTTATGACTAAACTTGGCGGACGAGTTGGTTAGGTGACAAGAACAAGCCGTTTCGATTTTGGTTCAGGTCCGAATCCAGATCCCGCCCATCATTGGGATACAAAACAAAATATTTAGCCTGGCGGAGGTGTGCGCTCTACCGAGTGCCGTTCTAGTTTAACTTTGCTTCAGGTGGGAGGCATGGGGATTTGCAACAGCGTACAAATAGACTTCGCTAGAGTTGAATTTGCCAATACTAACATGCTCTGCATTTTGTCTCGATCTGGTATAAACTGCCTACCTTCTTGATGTGCTACATGCCAAATGCATTTCAAGTGGTATTTGACTTGGCTTTACCATGTGTTGCTGTTGAATCCATTAAGAAGTCATTTGGATTTTATCCTTTTATAATTGTAACTTGCACTACACCTACAGCCTTGTGCGTTCTTGGCCAGGTCAAGTATGTCGATCGTCCTGTGGACTTGTACGACCCAGCTGATTAATGATTTGTTCCAATTTCACCGAAATCATCCTGTTCCACAGATATAACTAAACTTAAACACATTCGACAATATATCATTTTCAATCCAGCAACACATGACTGCGCGTCCCAACCCCACCCGACCCCAAACCCATCCCACCACGGACCCCAAATCTTCATTTCTGATAAAAGGAAAGACCTCAGCAGAACAACAAACACAGAGTGATGAAACTCATTTTCATTATGATCAATTTGGAGTAAAACGAATTAACAGGTCGATAGGAAGCAAGCAACAGGTCGATAGGAAGCAAGCAACAGATCATCAACTACAGTAGTCTTATGAAAACAAACATATATTCTGTGTACTGGTCAGTCAGTGTATTGAAAGTTTGTTGTACCGGGACACCACCCAGCCCCATACCCCTCCCTGCATCGGAACTTTTATCAAAGGCACCCAAGAACATTCTGGGCATGTGAATGACACTACAGCAGATCATCCTCCAAATAAGATTCAATTTTAAAACACATTTATATTTCTTCATATATACACAGTTACCACTTGCAGTCGTTATTTGAACAGAACAGCCCCTAACATACTAGGCATAGTAGAAAGCTTAAACTGACTTCTATACAACAGCATGGCACTAAATGTATTGTGGAAGTTTAAACATGGCAGATGCATGGCAGGCATCTCCTGTTTGCCAGGACCTTTGCAGCAGGTGCTCGTGTGGCACTTGGTGGAAATACCGGGCGGACATTGGCTGAAAGCTCCGGGGTGGACATTGGCTGAAAGCTCCGGGGTGGACATTGGCTGAAAGCTCTGGGGTGGACATTGGTATAAAGGCCCATGGCAGTGATTGCTGGAAAGCCCCAGGGTGGATATTGGCTAAAATTCACAGGGTGGACATTGGCGGAAAGACCCGGGACAGACGTTGGTAGAAAGGCCAATGGCAGTGATTGCTGGAAAGCCCCAGGAAAGATGGATGATGGAAAGTCCACCCCTCGATGTGGACTCTCTATTCACCTTCACTCCTTCATTCCCCTTTTCTCCTGCCTCTGGAACAAACTCCCTCACTCCCTTCAATCCCACTCCTCCCTCCAGGTCTTTAAAACAGCTGCCTACCACCATCTCTTATCTTCCCCCAACCAAAGCATTGATCTTTTATACCCCCGTTAATTCACCCCACATCCACTTTTTCGAAATACCGACTTCTTTCCTGGAAGTCCTAGCATTGTCCACATGTTTTTTTTTTAAACCTATTCCCCCCCCCCCACCCCCCTTCCCATGTCTCCTCCCCTCAAGCTCTCTCCCTCCCACAGATCTCCCGATGTCCCTGCTCTCCATCTTGTTTTCCCGCTCCCTTTATATTTTTTGTTTTATGTGTCAGTTTGTCTTTTTTGTGATCAATGTTAGCTCTTACACGAGCCTCGATCTTGTATACAACAACAAAAAAAAAAAAAAAAAGTACAGTGGAGATAGATGGAAAGGGTTTGTGCAGAGATTGGTGGAAAGCTTCAGGACAGAAAATGGTGGAAAGGAAAGGCTTGCTCCATGATTGGCAGAAGATGAGGGGGAGGAGGAGGAGAGGGAGGAGCAACAGGACAGAAAGAGAAATGAAAGTGAAGAGGGAGCAGAGCCAGATAAAGGTGGCTATAAGATTATTTTCAGCTACCTTGCCTTCACTCTCCAGCTACCATGTCTCCTTGAGCTGCTGTGTTCCCCAGTAACTTACAGCATGTTCTGACATTCTATATCAGGCCTGCAGGCATATCCCTGAATCACTGACTGCATATTGTGCGTGACCATGTTTGGGTGACGATGGGAAAATGGTGCCATTTGTTATTTAAATATTGTGTGAATTGTGTTAAATGTGTCGTTTTGTGTCATAATTTAATGAAGTATTTCTTCAGGAACGACATATGCCTTGTGTTTGCTGCCATTTTGGGAACAAGCAATCAGGATCATTTGAGTCCCTCGAGTGTTAAAATTCTGGTAACTTTTTTGATAAACGCCCCACCGATTCACAGATGGATGGAAACCACTCGACATCGGCTTGTAAAGAAAAGCTTTAAGCTGACCATCTTTGGATATTGCCGGCATTAAGGCAGTTGCTGTCAGGAGTTTGAGTATCTTGCTATGCTTTGGTAGACTCTACCCAGATCCGGTCGCCCATCCAAACTCAGCAGCCGGGCAAGCAGCAAACTGGTTCGGGATGTCACTGTAAAACAAACAATGACTTTGAAAGATCTGCAAGGCTCTATGCTCGAGATCCGGGTCAGTGTTCATCAAACAACAATATTCCGTTCCTTTCACAAAGCTGGCCTCTATGGACAGGTGGCAAGAAAGAAGCCATTACTGAAAAAGACGCATCAAAAGCTCACATGGAGTTTGCGAAAAAGCATCTTAGTGATACTACAGGCAAGTGGAGAAAAATGTTGTGGTCATACAAGACAAAAATTGAACGTTTTGGTCTAAATTCAAAGTGTTACATCTGATGCAAGTCTAACACTGCACATCACTAGTCAACACCATCCATACTGTCAAGCATGGTTTTGGCAGCATCATGTTATGGGGCTGCTTTTCATCAGCAAGGACTGGCACGCTTGCCAGGATAGAAGGGACAATGGACAGTGCAATGTCAAGGAGAATACAGTCATGCGTCGCTTTACGTCCGTCCGATCGCTTATACGTCCGTGGCCCATAAAAATAATAAGAAAATAATGGGGATTTAAAAAATCCCGTTCAGACAACGGGACATAGCGGATGTAAGTGGCCTTAGAGCGGGCGCGCTCACGCATGCATCACGTGTTCTAAAACAAAATAGATTGTGCTGCCAGGCGTATGATGATACAGTTATATAAGAAATGCCTATGTTACTGGTTTATGTTTTTTGGCTATTGTAGTGCACAGTACTGTACTTTTAATTTGATTTCCTTACTTACGAAATAAAAAGTTTACAAACCGTATAACAGTACATGCTTGGTTTTGCCTCGTCGGCAGCACCGCAGCATCAGCATCATCAGCATCCAGTCTCGATTACCCCCACGTATTGTGAGCGTTATTGTCTTTTCATTTGATTTCATTAAAATCAATCCACCCTAAAGTTAATAATGGGTCCCAAACGCAGCGCAACCAGCCCTAGTGGTAGCAGCAGCAAGAAACAACGCAAGAGCATCGATTTGGAGGAGAAGCAGAAAATACTGTAATAAGACAGTGTGAAGGCAGCAAATCTGTGAATGCTACCGCACGTGATTTCGGCATGTTTTTCGGCATGAATACCACCTCTTTGATTCAGCCTATGGATCAAGGGGCTATTGCAGCTTTCAAGTCCTATGTTCGGACAACGTCCAATTCGGTTAAAGTCACGTTTGCAAGAACGTATCTAGGACGTCAAGCGACGCATGACTGTACTTTATAAAAACCTGCTCGAGTCAGCCATGAATCTGAAACTGGGTAAGAGATTCACATATCAGCAGGACAATGATCCGAAGACCAAAGCTAAAGCCACGCTGGAGTGGCTGAATAAGAAGAAAATAAATGTTCTTTGGTGGCCCAGTCAAAGTCCTGACTTGAACCCAATTGAACATTTATGACGATACTTGAAGATTGCAGTCCATCGATGATATCCATCAAACTTGACAGAACTAGAACAATTTTCATGTGAAGAATGGACATAGATCTGTGCAAAGCTCGTAGAGACCTATCTACCCAAAAATACTCATAACGGTCATTGCTGCAAATTGTGCTTCCACCAAGTACTGACCTCAGGGGCTGAATACTTTTTCAACCAGTGAATTTTGAATTGTAAATATTTTTAGCAGGTATTCCTCACATGTAACCTCCTTCGTCTATACCAGTGTTTAGTTTGATCTCTTCAGTTATGAATAAAAAATGTCATTTGAAAAAATTGTTTCTATATCATTTATCTAAATGTGCCATTTTTTGGAGGGGGGAGGGGGGGTGCAAGGCTCGAGTAAAGGGGGGCTTGAGGCTCTATAAAAGGGGAACAGAGATCCTCTTATGGAAGAAAGGGGTTAGAAAGATAGAGAAGCGGAGACTCTGAGATTTGAAGCTAGAGAGGGTTTTGGAACTCAGTCTGAAGAACAGGTTAAGACAAGTGTGGTCCCATGGAGGAATAGCAGAGGAAGGTTGTTTCGTGATGAAAGTGAAAATGCAGGCTTGCTTAACTTATTTTTTTTCAACATCTACACAAAAAAGTCATGGTCATTGCCAATAGCTGAGAGAATCTATATAGGAGGCAAGGAAGGGCTATTGGAAGAGTTCCAGGTCAGAGTGGAGGAAGTTAAGTAGCAGCTCGGAAAGCCAGGCAAAGATAAAGCTCCAGGGCCCGATAATATGGAGTATTGGGGAAGGTGGCAGGGCAAATAGCAGCGTGTTAGCCGATGATATCGTTAACAGCTCGTTCGAGTCAGGCCAGGTACCAGAGGTTTGGAGAGTAGCAAATGCACCACCGTTATTTATGAAAGAATCCAGAGAAGAATTGGGGAACTACAGAACTGTTAGTTTCATTTCAGTTGTGCGGAAATGTTAGAACTGTAGCGGTTCCCGCTGAATGTACACAATCGCCTTGCACCTGCCAGGACGCGGCCAGGGCGCGATCGCCATGCCGGGCTCGTCCGGACGGGCCCAGACGCGCCTCTCCTGGGCATGCCCGGACTCACTGTTCCCGGGCACACCCGAACCTCCCGGGCACGCCCGGTCTCGTCTTTCCCGGGCATGCCCGCTCTCGCCTTTCCAGGGCTCGCCCAGAGCGCCTGGGCACGCCCAGCCTCGACTTGCCAGGCTGCGTCCAGGACGCCCGGGCATGTCCAGACTCGCCTTTCCAGGACTCGCCCTTGACACCCGGGCATGCCCGGTCTCGGTTTTCCCGGGCAAACGCCCGGGCATAAATGTGTATATATATTGCTGCCCGATAAACGGGCTTTTCAGAATACCTGAGCTGTTTTGTTTCAATAAAGCAACTCGGACGAATTCCGTCTTTGGTCGCGTCAATTCTTTCGACTCGCGTTGGAGCCCAGCTCCTTCACTGGTGACCTACCGACATGGACACGGCAGTGACTCTTAAACTGCCTACCTTCTGGGAGGCTCACGCGGCTGTTTGGTTCGCCCAGGCGGACTCCCAGTTCGCCCTGCGAGGCATCACCGCGGACGACACCCGCTTCCACCACGTCGTGGCAGCGCTCGGTTCCGCCACCGCGGCCCGCGCCCTGAGCCTCCTCGAGCACCCGCCGGCTGCCGACAAGTATGACGCGCTGAAGAGGCTCCTCCTCGACGCTTTCGCCCTCTCACCGGCGGCACGCGCACGGCGCCTGCTCGACCTGCCCGAGCTCGGCGACACGCGCCCGTCCGAGCGCATGGACTATATGCTCTCGTTGCTCGGTGAGCACTCTCCGGATTTTCTGTTCCGCGCGCTGTTCCTTCGCCAGCTGCCTCACCCGGTACGCCTCGCCCTGGCTGGCACGTCGATCACTGATCCCCGCGCCCTCGCCAGGGAAGCCGATAAGATCTCCTCGGCGGGCCAACACATCGGCGCGGCTACCTGGAGCCTGCCGCCGTCCGCGGCGACGCCCGAGCGCCCTGCGCGGTTGGAGGCCGAACTGCCGGTGCAACTGGCAGCCGCCACGCCGCGCCGACCGCTTCCGACACGACGGCCGGGGCCCCCACCTGACCAGGCATGGTGTTATTACCACGCCAGGTTCGGACACAAGGCTCGGACGTGCCGACCCCCGTGCACTTTCGGCAAGTCGGGAAATGGCCAGGCCGGCGTTCATTCCCAGCCATGAGCGCCGGCCACTCGGGCAACTTGCTTTTTATTCGGGACAAAGCGTCCGGGCGGCGTTTCCTTTGTGACACCGGCGCCCAACTGAGCGTCATACCCGCCTCCGAGCAGAATAGGCGGGACACCGTTTGCGGCCCCTCTTTGGTCGCTGCTAATGGCTCGGCCATACGCACTTTCGGCCCGCGCGATGTCACCCTCTGCTTCGGCAGCCAGCGCTTTCAGTGGACCTTTGTGACCGCCTGCGTCCCCATGGCTTTGCTGGGCGCCGACTTCCTCTGCGCGCACGGGCTGCTGGTCGACGTCAAACGTCGTCGCCTCGTCAACGCCGAGACCTTCAGCTCCCTGGCGTGCACGATGAGCAGCTCCGCACCGACCAAACTGGCGTGCGCCCTCCCGACGGCGAACGAGTTCGCTCGCCTGCTCGCGGAATTCCCGGCCCTCACGCGGCCGACGTTTTCGGCCGTCGCAGTGCGGCATGGGATCGAGCACCACATACCCACTACGGGCCCGCCGGTCTACGCCAGGGCCCGCCGCCTCGACCCGGCCAAGCTCGCCGTGGCAAAGGCCGAGTTCGACGCGTTGGAGCACCTCGGCATCGTGCGGCGCTCCAATAGCGCGTGGTCCTCACCACTGCACATCGTGCCAAAGCCGGGGGGCGGATGGCGCCCGTGTGGCGACTACCACCGCCTCAACGACGCTACCACCCCCGACAGGTACCCGATCCCGCACATCCAGGACTTTTCCGCCCGTTTGGCGGGACGGGTCATATTTTCCAAAATTGACCTGATACGGGGATACCACCAGGTACCTGTCCGGGCGGCTGACGTCCCGAAGACGGCCGTCATCACGCCGTTCGGCCTGTTCGAATTTTTGAGGATGCCGTTTGGCCTCAAGAACGCGGCCCAGGCGTTCCAGCGCTTAATGGACGGCGTGCTGCGCGACCTGCCATTTCTTTTCGTCTATCTGGACGACATCCTCGTCGCCAGCACGTCCCGTGCCGAGCACCTCCTCCACCTCCGAACACTGTTCGGTCGCCTCAGCGAGCACGGCTTAATTGTCAACCCGGCCAAATGCCACTTCGGCACGACGACCATTGACTTTTTGGGCCACCGCATCACCAAGACCGGAGCCGTGCCGCTGCCGACCAAGGTCGAGGCCATCACCACGTTCCCGCGTCCCCGTTCCATCAAGGCCCTACAAGAGTTCCTCGGCATGGTGAATTTTTATCACCGATTCATGACCCGCGCTGCTCAGCTCATGCGGCCTTTACGAGGCCCTCCGGGGCAAGCCGGCCAAGCATGACATCGTTTGGTCCGCGGGCATGGACGCGGCCTTCGCGAGCGCAAAACGGGCCCTCGCCGACGCAATGCTGCTGGCTCACCCGGTGCTCAACGCGCCCATCGCCCTCACTACGGACGCCTCCAACTACGCGGTGGGCGCCGTCCATGAACAATGGGTGGACGGGGTTTGGCAGCCACTCGCTTTTTTCAGCCGGCAACTCCGGCCGAACGAGTTAAAATACAGTACGTTCGACCGCGAGCTGCTCGGTCTATTCCTGGCCGTTCGCCATTTCCGACACCTCCTGGAGGGCCGCCCGTTCACGGCTTTCGTCGACCACAAGCCGTTGGTCTACGCAATGGCCAAAGTCACGGAGCCGTGGTCGGCCCGCCAGCAGCGCCACCTCTCCGCCGTGTCGGAATTCACCACGGACATCCGGCACGTCGCCGGCAAAGACAACGCCGTGGCCGACTGTCTTTCTCGGGCCAGCGCGAATACGGTCCACCTCGGCGTGGACTTCGCTCTCATGGCGGCCGACCAGACCACCGACACCTCGGTGCAGGCCCTCCGGGCGGCGGACACGGGCCTCCGCCTGGCCGACATCCCCTTCGCGGGCACCGTCCTGCTCTGCGACGTCTCCCAGGGCCAGCCTCGCCTCATCGTGCCCGTTTCCTGGCAGCGCCGCATCTTCGCCTCCATCCACGGCCTTTCTCACCCGGGCCGGAAAGCTTCTCAGAAGCTGGTGTCGGCGCGTTTCGTCTGGCACGGCCTTCGACGGAACGTCCGCGACTGGGCCAACGCCTGCACGGCCTGCCAGCGGGCCAAGGTCCACCGCCACACCCATGCCCCGCTAGCACCTTTCACCGTGCCTGCACGGCGTTTCGACCACGTCCACGTGGACCTGGTGGGTCCCCTGCCCCCATCGCGGGGGTTCACCCACCTGCTGACCATGGTGGACAGGACCACCAGGTGGCCGGAGGCCGTGCCCCTCACCTCCACCACCACCGCCGACGTGGCACAGGCGTTCATCGCCACCTGGGTCGCGCGCTTCGGCGCACCGGCAGACATCTCGTCCGACCGCGGCCCACAGTTCACGTCCGAACTTTGGGGCGTGGTCGCCCGCTCGTTGGGGGTCACGCTGCACCGCACCACGGCCTACCACCCCCAAGCCAATGGGTTGTGCGAGCGGTTTCACCGCTCCATGAAGGCCGCACTCATGGCCGGCCTTCAGGACGACGGTTGGACCGACCGGCTGCCGTGGGTCCTTTTGGGCCTCCGCACGGCCCCCAAGGAGGACCTCCGGGCGTCCGCCACCGAGCTCGTCTACGGCCAGCCGCTCCGCGTCCCGGACGAGTTCGTGCCCGACGCTACCAGTCCCTGGTCCGCCGCACACCAGCGCTCGGACCTCCAGGAGGCCGCCCGCCGATTTGCCCCCGTGCCAACGTCCCGCCACGGTGGCCCCCAGTCCTACATCCCCCCGGCGCTTCGCACAGCGGAGTACGTCTTTGTGCGTCATGACGCGCACCGGGGGCCACTCGTCGTCGACGTCGGCGGCCGGTCGGACCGGATCTCTGTGGACCGCCTCAAACCGGCGCACGTGGACGTCGACCGACCACCACGGTTGGCCCTTCCTCCGCGGCGAGGCCGCCCCCCGTCTACAGTTCCCCCCGCTCGACCACCCGCCACCGGATCGGACCCCCCCCCCCCCCCACGACCCTCCAGGGGTCGCTTTGGCCGGGTCATCCGGACCCCCCTTAAATTGACCCTGCCGGTGCAGGTCGATTCTGGAGGGGCGTGTGTAGCGGTTCCCGCTGAATGTACACAATCGCCTTGCACCTGCCAGGACGCGGCCAGGGCGCGATCGCCATGCCGGGCTCGTCCGGACGGGCCCAGACGCGCCTCTCCTGGGCATGCCCGGACTCGCTGTTCCCGGGCACGCCCGAACCTCCCGGGCGCGCCCGGTCTCGTCTTTCCCGGGCGTGTCCAGACTCGCCTTTCCAGGGCTCGCCCAGAGCGTCCGGGCATGCCCACTCTCGCCTTTCCAGGGCTCGCCCAGAGCGCTCGGGCACGCCCAGCCTCGACTTGCCAGGCCGCGTCCAGGACGCCCGGGCATGTCCAGACTCGCCTTTCCAGGACTCGCCCTTGACACCCGGGCATGCCCGGTCTCGGTTTTCCCGGGCAAATGCCCGGGCATAAATGTGTATATATATTGCTGCCCGATAAATGGGCTTTTCAGAATACCTGAGCTGTTTTGTTTCAATAAAGCAACTCGGACGAATTCCGTCTTTGGTCGCGTCAATTCTTTCGACTCGCGTTGGAGCCCAGCTCCTTCAGAACCATCTTTAGAGGCCATTTTTCCCGAAGAGCAGGGGTTGGGCACCATGGTCCCCTTTTTGTTTTTGTTTTTCTTTATGAAGCAATGCTTTACGGCCGGATGCCCTTCCTGCCACCAACCCTGTTAGTCGCCTCTTGCAACACACAGGGAATTACCAGTGAACTGGTACTCAATTTGCCGACCTCGGAAGGATGACAGGCTGAGTCAACCCCCCTGGCGTTAATTCAGCGATCGACCAGGATTCAAACCCAGGATCCTAGGATCCCAAGCCGGCACCCTAGCCGCTAAGCCAACACCAGGCTAACATGTTAGAGATGTCAATTATTTGGATATTGGAGTAAAAAATCGGCTTTCCAATTTTTCAGACGACACGAAGCATGGGGGTAAGGTCGATAACAGAAAGGGGTGATCGTATTCTGCAAAGTCGAGATACTTTCATAGACTGGGCTAAAGATTGACAGATGCAGGTTAACATAAATAAATGTAAAGTGCAGGAGATGTGTAAGGATAATGAAAATTGGGACTATATAATGCAAGGGACATCTTTGATCACGTGACACAGGAGAAAGATCTGAGGGTGGCAATAGATAAGTGGGGCAAGGAGACATCACACTGCCAGGCAACTATGGGTAAAATTAGTTGGGTTTTCGGTTGTATTCACAAGGGGATAAATTATAAATCAAAAGAGGTAATCTTAACACTGTGCATGAATTTAGTGAGTCCTCATCTCGAATATTGTGTGCAGTTTTGGTGACCACATCTGAGGAAGGGGATAGCTGCCAAAGAGAGGGTTCAATGGAGAGCGACAACATGGAGTCCGGGCCTAGCTAGACCAAGCTAAGCTACGAGGAGTCGCTGAAGGAGACGGGCATTTTTTACATTAGAAAGGAAGCGACGACATGCGATCTGATAAAGATGTTTACGATAAATAATAAAGGGGATTAAACAAAGTAAGTCCAGAAGGGTTTTTCAACAGAATGGACAGTGACAGGGCCACAGTTTAAGAGTAAAGAAGGGGAGAGTGAGGATGGTAGAACATGGATTTTTCACTCAGAGTAGTAAATGCATGGAATGGCCTCCCTGAAAAGATAGCAGCAGAAAAAGAAAAAAAAGAGTACATAATTTTATTAACCCTCGCCAGAGGAGAGGGTGTTGCATTTGAGTCCGTTTGTCCACACAGAATAAATACGATTTTCTCTGCAACCGTTGGTCCGATTGAAAGGAAATTTTCACCATAGGTGCAACTCCACCTGTATCATTTTTTAATGATAATTATGACGTTATGGGTCATGTGGTACGAGCGCCATATTGGAAAAAACGAAAAACTTTGTACCTCGACTTATCCAAAAGCTCTGCATAGACAAAATGCATTGTAAAGAACTCTCCATGGGGAATAACATATTGTTACAGACGCGGCTTTAGATGTTATATTGACCGAGCGGTGGTGTATTTAACCGCGTCCGAACAGTTACTCCCCGATTAGAACCCGATTCCACCCGACGTTGACCAGATCGCCCCACAGATATTCAATCGGGAAACCTCTAAAGCGACCGAAAGAGAATGAAAAAGAAGAAGAAGAATACGGAGGAAGAACAGATTTATTATACACACACAAGCAATGGAGGGAAGAAGCAGTAACACAGCGAATCGTTAACTTACACTATTCATTTTTACTTAACCCCAAGACAACGAGCAGGACAGGACGTTCACACTTACACAGGGGATATTGCAGGCAGGTAGGGCTTGAGGTGGATTGCTTGAGAGGGAGGCAAAGTCGGGAGGCAGCAGCTCGCAATTCCTCGCGGTTTTTGGCGGGAAAACCCTCCGTCGCGTATCCGCTGCGGTAGACGCCACGCGCTGGTTCGGCACACCTGCTCCTCTTCTTGTGGTGGAGCCGTCTCCCTCCTTTCAGCGCGTCTCTCCAAAGCTGGTTTCCTTGCCGAGTACCTCTCCTCTTTGGCTTGGAGCGTTTCGCATCTCACCGCTCCTCTTGGTGCCGCCTCTTTGCTCCTCCCAGGTCATCTGGTAAAGCAGTCCCTTACAGTCGCTTTTATCACCTCGGGCGAAATCAAGCCGCCGGCTCCGAGGGCACGCCTACCGGGTCGCTCACCGCGGTGCTGATTGGCTGTTAGGGCTGGTTCACTCCTTCCCTCTTATGACGAGGTGGAGACACGCCTTTCTTCTCCGACTCAAAGCACATGGGCAATGGCGGCCTGCGGGATTGAAAACAACTCCCCTTTTGAAAGGAACTTTGGAGAGCGGAGATGTTTGGGGAAATTGGAAGGGCCTACGCTTATTTTGTTTGATACAATGCAAAGTCAATCTAGTGGGAAACACATATTTAGCCTACATGGAATAAGGAAATACACTATTTAAAAGATATATCGTGACCTGCGTGTAAGTTTCATGGAATTAACTAGGAGGACGGCTGCGACCATTATTTACATTACGAGGATGTTACCATACTTTTGTAACGTTCACATTGTAACGTTTCCACATTCGTTACACTTCCTCCAAAATTGTTACACTTCTCAAAAACCGTTACACTTCTCAAATTCGTTACACACTTCTCAAAATCGTTACAATATGTTAATGATGATGTCATAGGTTCCTCCATTATGACGTCATAACTCAAGTACAAAACTTTACGATAAAGATTAAATTTATTGAGCATCATCTATGGATAAATTGGTGGAGAAATATAATAATGATGACGTCATCAGTCACGTGGTTCGGCCGCCATGTTTGTTTTAACACAAAACCTTAAAATCATTAAAAACATGTCCGAGCGAGGGTCTTCAATCTCTGATTGCTCTTTCTTGTTTTAAATTTGAATTAGATAGGTACCTGTAAGCATTGCAGATAGTGAAGTACAGGTAGTGGGCAAAAAAAAAAAAAAAATGGCAACACCTGAGTGAATGAGAGGCACCAGGCAACGGCTTCCACACAGGTGTGGCCCATGTGTTAATTAAGCAAATAACATCCCAGCATGCTTAGGGCCATGTATAAAAATGCTGCACAGGCCTGTTTGCCTATAATTATGGCTAAAATGGCTGCAAGAGGAGTGGGGCTTCGGTTCTCACCTTGAGCAGCTTATTAGCCTTGTTGTGTACGTCCTGCGTGCTTTTTAATTTCCCCATCTTGTCTATTTATTTATCTTGTACTGTATGGCCTGTTAGTCCTGCATGCTAGTTAGTCTCCCCCTTCCTGCTTTTCCCTGGTCCTCCCCCCTGTCTGGGAGCATCACCCTTAAGGCAGGTAGGTTAGCCTCAAGCCTCCCAGCTACCATCTCCCTACCTCCCCTTCCCCCGTCATCCCGTGTCGCCCCCCCCCCCCCCCTACCCCCACTTCTCCATAGGACATTGACAGGGCGAGTATGCGCCATAACTGCGTCAGTTTCAAGTTCGTGAAGGAGGGACCCGTTCTGCAAAGTTATGTATTTGAATGGATGGTATTGCTGGCCATGGAATTTCATCATCTCCTTGGCGAATGGATTTGACGCCTTTCCAGTCCGCTGGGGGACTTGCTGAGTTTTGGGTGTGGTGGACAGCCACCTAGTCAGCTGTGATTCTGGCTGACTGGGCTGTCGAATCCCTCTCTGGCTGGGTCAAGTCTGAAGTTCCATTGGCCATATCACTCAATGGTGAAGAATCACTTAAATCATTCTACTAGCTGAATCCAGATCCGGCTCTTCACCAAAATTGAATTATTCTTCTTTGTCAAACACACAACCTGTTCACCAAGTTTCGTCCAAATCCGTCCATAACGTTTTGAGATATCCTGCTATATGTTGGTTTTAGCCCTATCACTCAAGAGTGAAGAATCACTTAAAAAATTAAATAATTATCATATCCGATTCCATATTCAGATCTTCACCAAAATCTAATCGAATTGTCCTTGTCAGACACACAACCGGTCCACCAAGTTTCATCCAACTTTTTGAGATATCATGCTATGTATCGTTTTTGGCCTTATCTCCCGATGGTGAAGAATCACTTTTAAAAATTCTAGAAGCCGGATCCGAATCCGGATCTTCACCAAAATCTTATCATTTCTTCGTTGTCACATAAGCGACATCTCTGCCAAATTTCGTCCGAATGCGTCCACAGCTTTTTGAGATATCTTGTTCACAAACAAACAAACGGACAGACAGGGGTGAAAACAACCTCCATGCACCTTTGGTGGCGGAGGTAATCACATCCCTAATGGGATAGTAATTGGGATGGACTGTGGGCAGGTTTATTACGCGGGCCAGCCAAAATGGTGCCACAAGTGCGGACAATTGAACCAATTTGTGTCTCCATGTAAAGAACTGTATAAAAAATACTGCACAGTTTACTAGTTCCTCCATACTTTGACCTCTGCACGGCATCAAAGATTAAGTATTTTCCCATTCGTGTCTGTCAAATTTCCACTCATTATTTTATTGTTTTTATTGTGGGTCATAAAATTGTGGGTTTTATTGTGGGTTTGGGGGAAAAAAAATCATATTTTATTGTGGGTTTCGGTTTCCGGTTCCTCGAGCGAGTGAAGCGTACTTCGAGCTCTCCACGGCATCGAAGTTTAAGTGTTTTCCCATTCTTGTCTTTGTCAAATTTCCACTGGTTATTTTGCTGTGTACGTATTATTGTGTGTTTCTAGTTGGTGTTGGTTTGTGGTTCGTGCAAACTTGTGTGTAGTTAATCGTTTTCTGGGTCGTACCTCGTGCGTGGCCTGGTAACTTGGGGCTTCCCTCCCCCCATCGGTGTTTTGTCGGTTTGGGTTATTTCCTTCGCTGTATTGCTTGTTTCTTTTATTTTATTTTCTCCCCCTCACCTCACCTCCCTTGACAAAGAATTCTATATTGATTCTTTCTCTCCTCCCGGACACGTTGCTTGTTCGCTCTCCTCCTCATCTCGACTTATGCTGTGCCCCGCCCCCTGTATCTCGTTTCTCTCCCGCCTCTGCTCCTTCCTTCTCAAATCCACGTTCTCGCTTGGAGACATTTCCCAGATTGTTTTTCATGGTTTTCATGGTTCTGTTTGGATATTGTTGGAATATGTTTAAACTGCAGCCGTGATGCTGACACCCCCCCCCCCCCCCCCCCCAGAATTCCCATGTTTTAAACGTTTCCCAGTGTGTACCCTGGTCAGAATAGGTACACCGTATCCCTGCGCGTCGTAAGAGACGCCTAAGAGGGTTGGCGTCAGGAAGGGCATCCGGCCATAAAAACATTGCCTCAAAAAGAAAACCATGACAATTACAACTACATATGGGCAGGGTGCAGCCCGAAGTGGAGATCGGATTCTGAGGTTTGGGACATGGAATGTAGGGACAATGACAGGGAGATCAGGAGAAGTAGTGGAAGTATTGGTCAGAAGAAGAGTGGACATATGTTGTGTGCAAGAGACGAGATGGAAGGGAAGTGGTGTGAGAATGGTGAAGGGTAGGCAGGGACAGAAATACAAGTTTGTGTGGCAAGGGTACCCGGAGGGCGTGAATGGTGTCGGTGTCCTGTTTTCTGAGGAGTTTGTAGACAGTGTGGTGAGTGTGACTAGAGTGAGTGATAGGTTGATGATGGTGAAAATGATGATTGGAAAGCTCTTGGTGAACGTCATCTCGGGATATGCTCCGCAGGTTGGTCAAAGCAATGAAGAGAAGGACAAGTTCTGGTGTGCGATAGAGAAGCTGATGGAAAACGTGAAAGATGAAGAAGTTGTTGTGGTGGGAGGAGACCTGAATGGACATGTGGGAAGGAGTATGGATGGTTTTGAGGGAGTTCATGGGGGTTACGGATATGGTGTGAGAAATGGAGAAGGTGAAAGGATTTTGGAGTTTGCTGATGGAGCTGATTTGTTGATTTGTAATACTCAGTTCCAGAAAGAGGATAATAAGCTTGTTACATACACGTCAGGTGGGTCGACGACAACCGTTGACTACCTGATGGTGCGTAGGCGAGATAGGGGGCACCTCCGGGACACAAAGGTGATCCCGGGGGAGGAGGCTGTTTCACTGCACCACTTGGTTGTCTGCGACATAAAAATGAAAGGTGCGAGGAGAGCTCGGCGGGTGAAGTACCAACCAAGAATGAAGGTGTGGAGGTTGAAAGAGGTGACAGTAAGGGAGGCATTAAAAGAGAGGCTGAGTAGGGTAGAGGATGATGTGGTTGAGCTTGAAAGTGGTTGGATGTCAATGAAAGCTAGTCTGTTGGGAGCCGTTGGTGAGGTATGTGGATGGACAAAAGGACCACCGAGGCACTCGGAAACATGGTGGTGGGATGATGAAGTTGGAAAGAGGATTGACGAGAAGAGGAAGAAGTTCAAGGAGTGGCAGAAGGCAAAGGGTACGGGAGCAGAAACAGCAGAGCATGAAAGTTATAAGGCAGCCAGGAAGGCTGCAAAGAAAGAGGTAGCAAAGGCGCAGGAGGCATGTAGGAAAATGTTCGGAGAACGCTTGGATTCGGAAGAGGGTCAGAAAGCAGTATTCAGGATTGCAAAGCACATAGCGAAAGAGAGGTGTGACGTGATGGGGGTGAGTTGCTTGAAGGATGAAGTGGGACAAATCGTTGTCGACCCAGATGGAATTAAAGGAAGATGGAAAAGATATATGGAAATGCTGTTGAATACAGAGAATGAATGGGATGGCAACATAGAGAGTAACCCAGTTTTAGGACCGGCAGAGAAGATAACTGAGAAGGAAGTTGAGGAAGCGATAACAGCAACGAAGAGTGGAAAAGTGGGAGGGCCGACGGGAGGTGTGGGAGATATGTTGAAGGCAGCAGGAAGTTGGGGTGTGAAGAGAATGACAGATATCTGTAATCTGGTGGTGAAAGAAGGCAGCATTCCAGTGGAATGGGAACTGAGTACCCTCGTCCCTCTATACAAGGGGAAAGGTGACCCTCTGGAGTGTGGCTCGTACCGAGCGATAAAGTTATTGGAGCATGGAATGAAGGTATTGGAAAGGGTGTTGGAGAGGAGGATAAGGAAGAAAGTGAAGATTGACGAAATGCAGTTTGGATTTATGCCAGGAAGAGGAACGACAGATGCGCTTTTCATTGTGAGACAGTTGCAGGAGAAGTACATGGAGAAGGGGAAGAAGTTGTTTTTTGGGTTTGTTGATCTGGAGAAAGCATTCGATAGGGTTCCACGCAAAGTATTGACATGGGCATTGAGGAAGTTAGGAGTGGAGGAATGGTTGATCAGAGTAGTGATGGCAATGTACAAAAGAGCACGCACAGCTGTAAGGACGAAGGACGGGAACAGTGGTGAGTTTGAGGTGAAGGTGGGAGTGCATCAGGGGTCGGTACTAAGTCCACTACTATTTGTAGCTGTGATGGAGGTGCTGGCTCAGAACGTAAAGGAGGGTTTACCGTGGGAGTTGTTGTATGCAGATGATCTGGTGTTGATTGCGGAAAGTATGGATGGACTGAAGGAAAAGATGAACAAGTGGAAGGAATGTATGGAGACAAAAGGTCTGAAGGTGAATATCGGAAAGACGAAGGTGATGGCAAGTGGTAAAGCATGTGGTGAGGTGGAAAGAACTGGGAAGTGGCCGTGTGCTGTGTGCAGGAAGGGTGTCGGAGTGAACTCCATTCAATGTACAATGTGCGCTGAGTGGGTTCATCAAAAATGTAGTGGTCTGAGAGGGTCATTTACCAGTGTGGCAGCTACATTCAAATGTAAGGTGTGCACAGAGGGAGCTGCAGATGGAGGAAATGTTGAGTTGGATCTTGGAGACGGCGTGAAGCTGGAAGGTGTGAAAACATTTTGCTACCTCGGAGACATGCTGAATGGAGAAGGTGGATCAGACTCGGCAACGGTTGCTCGAGTGAGATGTGCATGGAAGAAGTTTCGGGAACTGAGTGGCGTGCTGATGAGGAGAGTGTCGCTGAAGCTGAAGGGAAAGGTGTATGCTGCATGTGTGAGAAGTGTTATGATTTATGGGAGCGAGACATGGGTAATGAACGTAGAGCAGCAACGAAGGCTGGAAAGGGTGGAAATGCGAATGGTTCGATGGATGTGCGGAGTATCGTTGAGAGAGAGGAAGACAAATGATGAATTGCGAAAGATGATGGGAATATTGCCTGTGATTGATGCTGTGAAGAGGAACAGGCTGAGATGGTTTGGTCATGTGTTGAGGAAGGATGAAAGTGACTGGTTGAGAAGAGTGATGGAAATTGATGTAGAAGGAAGTACAGGACGGGGAAGACCGAGAAAGACTTGGCTAAAGATGGTGGAAGAAGAAATGCGGGCAAGGAGGGTTAACAAGGAGAGATGCAGAAAATAGGGCAAAATGGAGAAGATTGTCATGGGGACCGCAAGGCTAACCCTCACTCTAGCAGGGAAAATGGCCTTAAAATGCATGTTGTTGTTGTTGTTGTATTTTATTGTGTATGTGTTACTATGTGTTTCTAGTTAGTGTTGGTTTGCAATTTGTGCAAACTTGTGTGTTATTAAATCGTTTTCTGTTCGCACCGCATGCGCGGCCTGGTAACTTGAGGCTTCCCTCCCCCTGTCGGTGTTTTGTGAATTTAAGTTACTAGGGCATGCCCGTACTATATATATATCTAAAATTATATCCCCCCCCCCTCTATTTACATGAAATGGTTTGGTCCATTCGCAAAGCCAAAGCGAACGGCTTGCGAGTACGGTGGCAATCCCCCCCCTCTATTTACATGAAATGGTTTGGTCCATTCGCAAAGCCAAAGCGAACGGCTTGCGAGTACGGTGACAATCCCCCCCCCCCTCTATTTACATGAAATGGTTTGGTCCAAAGCGAACGGCTTGCGAGTACGGTGACAATCCCCCCCCTCTATTTACATGAAATGGTTTGGTCCAAAGCGAACGGCTTGCGGAGTTTGGTAAAGAAATCGCCATAGCTCGGTAACTACTTCTCCGATTAATATGAAACCTTGAAAAGGCACATCCTCGGGTCCCCAGCAATATACCTGGCAAGTTTCAAGTATATCGGACCCGTGGTTGTCGAGAAACAGCGGTCACAGACACACAGACAAACACACACACACACACAGAGATTACTGGAATTATAGATAGATTTCCTTCACTGTATTGCTTATTTCTTAGATTTTCTCTTCTCCCCCTAACTTCCCCGAACATCTACCCTTTGTCTAACGTTTTAAACACAAATTTTTTTCCTTCTCTCCTCACAGACACATGCTTGGTGTCTCGCCAGGCCCCCTTTATCTCCTTTTCTTCCACTTCTTCCTTCTATCTCCAGCCGAAACTCGCCTTTCCAATTCCAGTTTCCTCCATAATCATTTAACCCTTTCTCCTTTCTCTGATCCACGCCCTCACTTCAGGGACTTTTCCCAGATTGTTTTTTCACGGTTTTGTTTAAATATGTTTCAACTTTCCCCTGCAGTATTTTATTCAATGGTTTATTACAACACGCTGTTTTTCTTCCTATTTAAAAGGCTTTTTTCAATTTCCTCATCAAATCATTCCATTTCAAAAAACAATTCAAAATCTTAATCATTCCTTTCTACATTCTCTAAACTCACCTTCATTCCACCCCTCCTCTATCGTTTTCAAATGGATCTCCGACTTGAAAATCACAATTAACCCAGTTTGTAATTAATGTTTGTTTTTCATTAATCGTCCAATTTCTAAACTCCCCCCTCACCCTTCCTCTCCTAAACTCCCCCCTCACCCCTCCCTTAGAATTCTACCCATTCACCCCTCCCAAATTCCCCCTTTTCCCCTCCCCTCCTAAACTCCCCCCTCACCCTCAAAACTCCCCCCCCCCCCCCCCGACTATCTTTCTCCAATTCTCTCCCCTCCTTCTCAAAGCTCCCTCCTCCCTAATTCCTCTCCCTTCCATCACATACCTCCACCTCCTCCAACCTTCTACTTTGCTCTGCCCCCCACCCCCTTCCCCCTAAAACAACACCTCACTGTGACTCTTCCCATCACCATCAAACCTTTTGTCCTCCTCATCCTTCCCTTTCTCCTTACTCTTCTGCAATCTAGGACACACAATCGCGACGATACCTCTCCCTACCTCCTCCTCTCACCCCTCATTTTATCATACCCCTCCCCTGTACGCGATGCTCCCCCTCCCCCTCCCTCTTCCTTAACGGTATGGACCTCAAACATCCGGGGCCTTCACGCGAACCTCATTGATCTCTCCATTCAGGTTGTTTCTGACAAATCAGACGTAATCTGCTGAACAGAAACTTTCCTCCTTCAAGATATCTAATTCCTTAATATCTCTACCTGGTTACTCCCTCCTCTGGTATGATAGACCTGAGCCTCGTCCTGTGGTGGGGTTGCTATCTTTATCAAAAACTCTTCCTCACTCTCCTTGCACTGCCCTCTCTCCACCCCACCCCACCCCCAGGAGTACCTCTGGCTATGCCTTCCTCTCCACTCCCACCTTTTGTTCATATGTGAACTGTTGTTGTTGTTGATGGGTCTCGCGAGATCTCGGAGACGGTGGGAGGGATTTTCGAAGCTCCACACGGTCTCCACGTTTTTCGAAGTTAAGTCTGTTCACAATTGTATTTTGTCGAAACTGTATTTATCTTTCGGTGTGTGAAGTTATTGTGTGCAACTTTGGTTGTTTCTCGGTGTTTATCTTTCATAAATTGATCGTCTGTTTGCCGTGTCGCGAGCAAGGCCTTTGCCGCGTCGCGAACGATTTGAAATCGAAGTTAAGTGATTGTTCCCATTTGTATTTTCGTTAAAACTGTATTTATTTATGGTGTTGTACGTATATTGTGTCCCGACGAAGATTTTTCGGTGCAAATCTTTCATACCTGTATTGAAAATCGTGTTAATTCGTGTTGTGTCTTGAGGCCTTGTACAGTGTGCACTGTACAACCTTGAGGCTTTGTTTTTCTCTCAGTGGTCCGTCGTTTGTGATCCAATAACTTTCGTTCTCTGTATTCCCAGTCTTTTCACCCATAGCCTACTTCCTTGTGTAAATCTCAACTCGGGGGGGAAAAAAAAACAAAAAAACAAACAAAAAAACATTTCCTTCTCTGTTCTCATTCGTTTATTCATTCTTATTCGTTCGTTCGTTCTTCAACCACGTGTTTCTCCCCCATTTCCCCAGATAGTTTTCACTCATTAACCTTCAATGTTTACACTTTCCCCTCAAGTTATGTATTCCGTCATATTTTATAACACCTTTTTCTTCTTCTTCTTTAAAAGGCTGCTTTTGACTTGCTCACCAAATCAATTCATCCCAAAAAAAATATCCATCTCCTATAGTGCCTTTTTTCTACATTCCCTAAACTCTCCTGCACTCCATCCTCCATCCAGCGTCCTTAAACGTATTTTTAACTCGAAGGTCACAAGAAACTCATTTTGCAATAAATGTTCGTTTCCCATAAATCGTACACTTTCAAAAATCCAATCTCACCCCTCCCCTCCAAATCTTCCCCATAACCCCTCCCCTCCAAATCTTCCCCATCACCCCTCCCCTCCAAATCTTCCCCATCACCCATCCCTTTCAAATCTCCCCCCTTGCCCCCTCCCTCCTAAACTACCCCTCACCCCTCCCCGCCAAGACGCCCCCTCGCCCCTCCCCTCCTAGACTCCTGCCTCACCCCTCCCCTCCAAATCTCCCCCATATCCCATCCCTTTCAAATCCCTCCTTGTCCCTTCCCTCCCAAACTCCCCCCTCACCCCTCCCCTTCAAATCTCCCCACCCTCATTGCTTCTCAATTTCCCCCCTCTCACTCCCCCTCCTCAAAGCGTCCTCCCCGCTTCTTCCCCCTTCAAACTCTCACCTCCATCTCCCCCAACCTTCTGCCTCGCTCTTCCCCCTCCTCAAATAACACCTCATTGTGGCTCACCCAATCACCATCAAACCTTTTGTCCGCCCCATCCTTCCCTTTCTCCGAGCTATTCTGAAATCTCTGACACACCTTCAACAGCTCTCCCTACCTCTTCCACCTCTTCCACATCTTACCCTACCCCTCCTCCCCCCTGTTCTGGATCTGATGCTCCCCCTTCCTCTTCATTAACGGTATGGACCTCAAACATCCGGGGCCTTCGTTCAAACTTAACTGATCTCTCCATACAGGTTGCTTCTGTCAAACCAGACGTGATCTGCTTAACAGAAACTTTCCTCCTTTATGATGTCTCTGATTCCATAGTATCTCTCCCGGGCTACTCCCTCCTCCGGTATGATAGACCTGAGCCTCGTCCTGGAGGCGGGGTTGCTATCTTTATCAAAAACTCTCTTCCTCACTCGCCCTGCACTGCACTCTCTCCACCTCACCCCCAGGAATACCTCTGGCTACGGCTTCCCCTTCGCTCCCACCTCTTGTTCATATGTGTGTTGTACCGTCCACCAAACAGTGATGACTCCATCTACATCTCGCTGTCTGATGATATGGACCAACTTCTATCTACTCATCCCAACTCTCTCTTCCTCATATGTGGTGATTTCAACTGTCATCATGCCAGTTGGCTGGGTGTGGGTACCTCTCTCACCAGCCATGGCTCCTCAGCAAAGGACTTCTGCGACTCACTGGGACTGACACAATCTGTCAATTTCCCGACCCGGATCTCAGTCAACGGAACATCTTCTCTTCTGGACTTGGTTATGACTAACTTCCCTGAAAATGTCTGCTGCTCTTCTTCTGCTCCGATCGGATCATCTGATCATGTCCTTGTTAAAGTGGACATCTCTCTGACCATCCTCAGGGAGCCTGCTCAGCGTCGACGAGTCTGGCATTTCACTCAGGCCAACTGGCACGGTCTTCAAGCAGCCATCAATCATCTGGACTGGTCTCCCATCTCTACCACCTCTGACATCAACTCATCCTGGGAATTCTTCCAAAGTAAATTGCTCTCTCTCATGCACAGATTTATCCCATCTCGTCTTCAGTTGTCATACCCTTCCTCCCGTCCATGGTACACGGAATCTTGTGGTGAGGCTGTTGCCCAGAAACAACTTGCCTTCGTCTCCTGGAAAGCAAATCCAACGGAAGGAAATCTCATTTCCTTTCACAAAGCCCGAAACAAGTGTGTGTCCACCCTCAGGAGAGCCAGGAAACAATATCTCTCCGTTCTCAAGACCGAACTCTCTTATCTGTCTCCCTCTTCCAAATCCTGGTGGCGTCTGGTCAAATCTGTTTCTGGTGTTTGTTCTCCCTCCATCCCCTCCCTTACCTCAAATGGCTACACAGCTGACTCCGCACGTGAAAAAGCTGAATGCCTCAACTCTGTGTTTGCCTCTAAATCTTGTGTCCCAAACCCATCCCTCTCTGTACCCACCATACCCAGTCGTACCCTGCTGCTCCTGGACTCCGTGTCCTTTCCTCCTGACAAGGTGGAAAAGTTTCTGTCAACCCTCGACTCTGATTCTGCAACTAGACCCGACGGCATCAGCCCACGGGTCCTAAAATCCTGCTCTGCTGCTCTATCTCACCCTCTCTCTGTTCTCTTCACCCTCTCTTTTGCTCAAGGTCAACTGCCATCTGCTTGGAAATCAGCCAACATCACCGCTTTGCACAAAAAAGGTGCAAAAACAGATCCTAGCAACTACAGACCAATCAGCCTTCTCCCAATTATCAGCAAAGTCATGGAATCCATCATTGCTTCGGATATGAAATCTTTCCTCTTCTCCAATGGCTTGATCTCTGATCATCAATTTGGTTTCAGACCAGGTCATTCTACTCTGGACATGCTGCTTCTGCTGTCTCAACAATGGATGGAGGTCCTCAATGCCAAACAGGAAATTAGAGCTGTCTCCCTCGACATATCACGTGCCTTCGACACGGTCTGGCACCCCGCTCTGCTCACCAAACTCTCCTCCTTTGGTATCCATGGAAATCTCCACGCATGGCTGGCGGACTTCCTCTCTAGTCGTCGTCAACGTGTGGCCCTGAATGGGTTTCTCTCATCTCCTCTTCCTGTTCAGGCTGGAGTTCCCCAAGGCAGTGTTCTGGGCCCCGTGCTTTTTCTGGTCTTCATCAATGATCTCTCTGACTCTCTCGAAAATCCTCTCTATCTCTTTGCTGATGACTCCACTCTCTGCCGCTCCATTCCTCTTCCCTCAGATCGGCAGTCTGCTGCCTCCTCACTCTCTGAAGACCTGGACAAAATCACAGACTGGTCAAACAAGTGGAACATGTCTTTCAATCCTGACAAATCTCACACTCTTACTATGTCTCTCCGAAAAGATCGACTGGACAACCCTCCCATCTACTTTCTCAACAATCCTCTCCAAGAAGTTCTGTCGCTCAAGATTTTGGGTCTCACTATCTGCCATGATCTTTCTTGGGAAAACCACATTTCCAAGCTGGCCTCCAAAGCCAGTCGCCGACTGGGCATCCTCCGTCGTGCGAAGTCCTTCCTCGGCACACCTGAGCTCCTCACCACATACAAGGCTTTCATCCGCAGCTCAATGGAATACTGTTCTCCCCTATGGGCCGGTGCTCCTGCCTCACACCTAGCTCGGCTTCACGCTGTTGAAACCAAAGCTTTCAGAATTATTGGAATCTCCCGCGATGAAGCTATCTCTGAGGGCCTTTCACTCACTCACCACAGGCAGGTAGGTGGTCTTTCTGTCTTCTACCGACTCCTCTCCGGCCTTGCACCCCCAGCTCTCTCTGTGCTCTGTCCCCCAAATATTCCTACAGGTCGCACAAGATCTGCCAGCAACCCTCTGATGGTTAAACTGCCGAAATCTCGGCTCTCTGCTCACCTTCACTCTTTCATTCCTCTTTTCTCCCGCCTCTGGAACAAACTCCCTCACTCCCTTCAATCCCACTCCTCCCTCCAGGTCTTTAAAACAGCTGTTCACCACCATCTCTTATCTTCCCCCATCCAAAACCTTGATCTTTTCTACCCCCGCTAATTCACCCCAGATCCACCTTGTTTGAAATTCCAACTTCTTTCCTGGAAGTCCTGGCAGTGTCCATTTGTTTTATACCTCTCCCACCGCCCCCTTCCCATTCCCCCCCCCCCCCCCAAAGCCCTCGCCCTCTCTCAGATCTCTCGATGTCTCCATGTCTCGGTCCCTGCTCTCAAATGTTGTGTTTGTGTCCTTCCCCCTCTCTCCCCATCTTGTCTACCGCTCCCGATGTTATATGTTTTATGTGTCGGTTTGTCCTTGTGTGTGATTAATGTTCGCTCTTTCACGAGCCTCGATCTTGTATATTAAAAAAAAAAAAAAAAAAAAAATGTGTTCTGTACCATCCTCCAAACAGTGATGACTCCATTTACATCTCCCTGTCTGACAACATGGACCAACTTCTATCCACTCATCCCAACTCTCTTCCTCATATGTGGCGACTTCAACCGTCATCATGCCAACTGGCTGGATGTTGATTCCTCTCACACCAGCCATGGCACCTCAGCAAAGGACTTCTATGACTCATTGGGACTGACACAATCTGTCAATTTTCCGACCCGGATCTCAGTCAATGGAGTATCTTCTCTTCTAGACTTGCTTATGACCAACTTCCCTGCAAATGTCTGCTGCTCTTCTTCTGCTCCAATTGGTTCTTCTGATCATTTCCTTGTTAAAGTGGACATCTCTCTGGCCATTCTCAGAGAGCCTCCTCAGCGCCGACGAGTCTCGCATTTCACTCAGGCTGACTGGCACGGTCTTCAAGCAGCCATAAATCATCTGGACTGGTCTCCCATCTATATTGCCTCTGACATCAACTCTTCCTGGGAATTCTTCCAAAGTAAACTGCTCTCTCTCATGCACAGATTTATCCCATCTCGTCTTCAGTTGTCGTACCCTTCCTTCCGTCCATGGTACACTGAAGCTTGCGGGGAGGCAGGTGCCATGAAGCAACGTGCCTTCACCTCATGGAAGGCTAATCCAACTGAAGGTAATCTCAGTTCCTTTCACAATGCTCGGTACAAGTGTGTGTCTACCCTCAGGAGAGCCAGGAAACAATATCTCTCCACTCTCAAGACTGAACTCTCAAACCTGTCTCCCTCCTCCAAATCCTGGTGGCATCTGGTCAAATCTGTTTCTGGTGTTTGTTCCCCTTCCATCCCCTCCCTTACGTCAAATGGCTACACAGCTGACACCGCACGTGAAAAAGCCGAATGCCTCTACTCTATGTTCGCCTCAAAATATTGTGTCCCGGACCAATCTCTCTCTGTACCCACCTTTCTCAGTCGAACCCAGCTGCTCCAGGACTCTGTGTCATTCTCTCCTGACAAGGTGGATAAGTTTTTGTCAAACATCGACTCTGATTCTGCAACTGGACCTGACGGCATCAGCCCACGGGTCCTAAAATCCTGCTCTGCCGCTCCATCTCACCCTCTCTGTTCTCTTTACCCTCTCTTTTGCTCAAGGTCATCTGCCATCTGATTGGAAATCAGCCAACAATACCGATTTACACAAAAAAGGTGCAAAAACAGATCATTGCAACGACAAACCAATCAGCATGCTCCCAATAATCAGCAAGGTCATGGAATCATTCATCGCTTCTGACATCAAATCCTTCCTCTTCTCAAATGGCTTGATCTCAGATCATCAATTTGGAGTCAGACCAGGTCATTCTACTCTGGACATGCTGCTTCTGCTGTCTCAACAATGGATGGAGGTCCTCCATGCCAAACAGGAAATCAGAGTCGTCTCCCTTGACATATCACGTGCCTTCGATACGGTATGGCACCATGCTCTGCTCACCAAACTCTCCTCCTATGGTATCCATGGAAATCTCCACGCATGGCTTGCAGACTTCCTCTCTGGTCCTACTCAACGTGTGGCCCTGAATGGATTTCTCTCATCTCCCCTTCCTGTTCAGGCTGGAGTTCCCCAAGGCAGTGTTCTGGGCCCTGTGCTTTTTCTGGTCTTCATCAATGATCTCTCTGACTCTTGAAAATCCTCCACCTCTTTGCTGATGACTCTACTCACTGCCGCTCCTTTCATCATCCCTCAGATTGGCAGTCTGCAGCCTCCTCACTCTCTGCAGACCTGGACAAAATCAGACTGGTCAAACAAGTAGAACATGTCTTTCAATCCTGACAAATCTCACACTCACTATATCTCTCCAAAAAGACAGACTGGACAGCCCTCCCATCTACTTTCTGAACAATCCTCTCCAAGAAGGTCCGTCACTCAAGCTTTTGGGTCTCACTATCTGCCATGATCTTTCCTGGGAAAACCACATTTCCAAGCTGGCCTCCAAAGCCAGTCGCCGACTGGGCATCCTCCGTCGTGTGAAGTCCTTCCTTGGCACACCTGAGCTCCTCACCACATACAAGGCTTTCATCCGCAGCTCAATGGAATACTGCTCTTCCCTCTGGGCTGTTGCTCCTGCCTCACACCTAGCTCAGCTTCACACTGTTGAAACCAAAGTTTTCAGAATCATTGGCATATCCCACGATGAAGCCGATTCTGAGGGCCTTTCTCTCTCTCACCGCAGGCAGGTTGGTGGTCTTTGTCTTCTTCGGACTCCTCTCCGGCCTAGCTCCCCCAGCTCCGTCTGTGCTCTGTCCCCCAAATGTTCCTACAGGTCGCACAATATTGCCTGCAATCCTCTTATGGTTAAACTGCCAAAATCAAGACTCTCTATTCACCTTCACTCTTTCATTCCTCTTTTCTCCCTCTCCTCTTTTCTCCCTGTTTGCACAAAGAGGAAAATGTGACTTCAAGACCTCAGCAAACACCCCCTCAACTCCCACACCCACTTTCTCCTGTCCACTCCACTCCCCCCCCCCCCCCACCCTCCCATCCATCCCCCCTTCCCTCTCCCCAACCCTCCAATCTTAAACTGTGTCAGCGACAGTGGAAATTGCAGGTAATGTAAAATGTGACTTCAAGACCTCGACAATCCCCTTTCATTTTCCTGCTCAAACCCACTCTCTCCTCTGCCCCTCCATACCCACCCTCTCCTCTGCTCCTCCATACCCACTCTCTCTCCTCTCCCCCTCCATACCTACTCTATCCCCCCCTCCACCCCCAATTTCAAAGGGGTCCTATATAATAATAATAATAATAATAATACATTTATTTTATATAGCGCTTTTCAAGAAGCCCAAAGACGCTTTGACAGAGTACAAAAAACAAGTGCAAAAAGACAAAAATCAATAGGTAAATAATCAAAGCAAAAGGAAGGAGAAGGAGAAGAGATAGTCAGGGGTTAAATGCTGTGGGTTAAATGTTGAATGCAGTGTTGAACAGGTGGGTCTTGAGTGATGTTTTGAATGTGGTGAGTGAGGAGGAGTCTCTGATGGTGTGAGGTAGTGAGTTCCAGAGGGTGGGAGCAGCGATGGAGAAGGCCCTGTCCCCCCAGGATCTGAATTTGGTCCGTATGGGGGGGGGGGGGGGTCAGGAGGTTGGTACCAGCAGAGCGGAGGTTGCGGGTGGGAGTGTGTCTGGAGAGGAGGTCAGCCAGGTAGGATGGGGCCAGGTTATGGAGGGCTTTGTAGGTCAAGAGGAGGATTTTGCACTGGATTCTCTGGGGGATGGGGAGCCAGTGAAGCTTGTAAAGGATGGGAGTGATGTGGTCACGGGTCCGGGAATGGGTGAGTAGACGGGCAGCGGAGTTCTGAATGTATTGGAGTTTATTGGTGATTATTGAGGGTGAACCATAGAGGCTGTTGCAGTAGTCCAGACGGGAGGTGATGAAGGCGTGGATGAGGGTTTCTGCAGCCGTGGAGGAGAGGGATGGACGGAGACGGGCGATGTTTTTCAGGTGAAAGAAGGCTGTCTTTGTGATCTGTTTAGTGTATTTGTCGAAGGAGAGGGTTTGGTCAAAGATGATGCCAAGATTCCGGATGTGAGGGGAGGTGGATACTGGGAAACCGTCGATGTTGAGGGCAAAGTTATGGGTGGATTTGGTGAGCGTTTTTGGGCCAATGATGATTATTTCAGATTTATCATAGTTAAGTTTGAGGAAGTTGATTTGAAGCCAGGATTTTATTTCAGTGATGCAGTTTGTCAGGATAGAGTGGGTGGCGGTGGAGATGGACGGTGGAGATGAAAAGCTGGATGTCATCGGCGAAGCAGTGGAATTGGAGACCATGACGGCGGATTAAGTGACCAAGGGGGGACAGGTACAGGATGAAGAGGAGGGGGCCAAGAACTGAACCTTGGGGGACACCTTGGGGGAGGGGAGCAGTGGGGGATTTGCAGTTATTGATGGAGATGAACTGGCGTCTGTCAGAGAGGTATGATTTGATCCAAGAGAGGGCAGTGCCGGTAATGTTAAAGGTGGTTTCAAGTCGGGTGAGGAGGATGGTGTGATTGATGGGGTCAAAGGCGGCGCTGAGGTCGAGGAGGATGAGAATGTTGAGGTTGCCAGCGTCAGAGGAGAGGAGAAGGTCGTTGGTTATATAGCATTACAAAAGCTTTCAAAGTAGTTATGACGTCGATATATACAGTGCCTTCAGAGAGTATTCCCACCCTTTGACTTTTTTCACATTTTGTTGATAAGCCTGAATTTAAAATGGAATTATTTTGTTTTTATGGCACCGATCTACACAAAATACCCCATAATGACAACGTAAAATCATGTTTTGCAACATTTTTACAAATTTAATGAAAATAGAACATAGAAACATCTAATTTACATAAGTATTCAGCCCCAAGTCAATCGTCAATACTTCATCGAAGTGCCTTTGGCAGTGATTACAGCTTCAAGTCTTTTTGGGTGTGTTTATCAAATTTGCACATCTGGATTTGGGGAGTTTCTTACATTCTTCTTTGCAGATTTGCTCAAGCTCTGTCAAGTTGGATGGGGAGCGTCGGTGAACAGCAATCTTCAAGTCTTTCTACAGATTCTAAATAGGATTGAAGTCTGGCCTTTGGCTGGGCCACTCAATGACTGACGTTCTTGTTCTGAAGCTTTTCGTGTTTTCTTTTGCTTTGGCTGTATGTTGGGGTCATTGTCCTGTTGGAAAGTAAATCTTCACCTCAGTTTAATGTCTTTTGCACTCTGAAGCAGGTTCTCCTCAAGGTTTTGTCAGTATTTGGCTCCATTCATTGTTCCCTCTTATTGTCTTTACAAGTCTCCAAGTCCCTGTCGCTGAAAAGCATCCCCATAGCATGATGCTACCACCACCATGTTTCACGATCGGGATGGTGGTAGATGGGTGATGATCTGGACTCCGTTTCCATCAGAGAGAGCACTTTGCATTCAGGCCAAAGAGTTCAATTTTCGTCTCATCAGACCACAGAATATTTTGGGACTTTCACGTGCCTTTGTGCAAACTCCAGGTGTGCTGTCACGTGCCTTTTTCTCAGGAGTAGCTTCTGTCAGGCCACTCTCCCATAAAGCCTAGATTTGTGAAGTGCTGCAGAGACTGTTGTCCTTCCGGCAAGTTCTCCCATCTCAGCCAAGGAACTCTAGTTCTTTCAGAGTGGTGACTAGGTTCTTTGTTACCTCCCTGACCAAGGTCCTTCTTGCCCGGTTGCTCAGATTGGTCGGACAGCCAGCTCTAGGAAGAGTCTGGGTAGTTCCATATTCTTTCCATTTCCTAATGATGGAGCTCACTGTGCTCATGGGAACTTTCAACCCTCTGGAAACTGTTTTATACCCTTCCCCAGAACTATGCCTCCTCACAATTCTATCTTGGTGTTCTATGGACAGTTCCTTGGACTTCATGGCAGAGTTTCTGTTCTGACATGCAATGTCAACTGTGGGAACTTATATGGAAAGGTGTGTTTCTTTCTAAATCATGTCCAATCAATTGAATTGGCCACAGGTGGACTCCGATCAAGTTCAAGGACATCCCAAGGGTGATAAAAAGAAATTGGATGCACCTGAGCTCAATTTGGAGTGTCACAGCAAAGGGGTTGGTTGAATACTTAGTGACTTAATTGTTATTTTTTGAATACTTCTTTGAATACTTATTACTCAATCGAATACTTATTTTCTGGTCAGGTCAGTCTTTTGGAACTTCCACTGGTAACATGTAACCCAGTGCTACTTGCCACATGGTCGGGTTGTCGGCGACTAAACAGACACTTCACTTTGGGCTTTGCTAGTGGGGAGGGTGACTGACACCTGCCATGACCAAAAACAACACCTGGCAAAGGGCGGATGATCTCCGTAGGGAGCCAACGGCCATCCAGTTAGGAGATGGTGTCTCCTAATAAGACACCCATCCGGTTTGGACCGGTTCAAGTCATACCAAAGATTTCAAAAATGGTACGTGCTGCTTCCTTGTTGAAAAGGATAGAACATGGACAATCCCCATCGGTTGGCATCCATGGGGAGGAGGAAATTCTTCTTGAGGAAATGCCCCGCTGAGTACGGTGAGAGAAGCGGCGCCATTGTTATGACGTCACTGGTACCCAGAGTATCCTCGGAAGTGATGGTAGTGACAGCACTTCCCCCAAGCCCAGTGGCTGTCAAGTGTTTGCCTCGTCAATATGTCTGTGTGTGTGTGTGTGTGTGTGTGTGTGTGTGTGTGTGTGTGTGTGTGTGTGTGTGTGTGTGAGAGCTATATTATGCGCCTCAGCCCATGTTAAAAAAAAAAAAAAAAAAAAAAAAAAGACCAGCTTTTCTTTTTAAATTATTTTGTTTAAACTTTCTAAAAACATGCTTTCTCTTTGTCATTATGAGGTATTCTATGTATATCACTGACAAAAAATGTCAACAAGTACAGATACATTCAAAGTACACCGCACACATGCCAAATAATTAAATATCCTACAGCGCGGCATTGCCGGGGCACCCGGCAATACCGCAGTGCAGCTCATAGAGGCTGCATTGGGAGGGAGAGGTGTAATAATAATAATAATAATAATTCATTTATTTTGTATAGCGCTTTTCCAGAAGCCCAAAGGCGCTTTGACAGAGTGGAAAACATAATGCATAACAATACATGAAAACAACAATTGCAAAAAGACAAGAATCAAGAAAACAAACAGCAGCGATATACGGCATATATATAAGACAAGAATCAAAAAGACAAGACAAGAATCAATAGGGAAATATTTAAAGCAAAAGGAGGGAGAAGGAGAAGAGATAGTCAGGGGTTAGATGCTGTGGGTTGAATGTTGAATGCAGCGTTGAACAGGTGGGTCTTTAGTGATGTTTTGAATGTGGTGAGTGAGGAGGAGTCTCTGATGGTGTGAGGTAGTGAGTTCCAGAGGGTGGGAGCAGCGATGGAGAAGGCCCTGTCCCCCCAGGATCTGAATTTGGTCCGGATGGAGGGGGTCAGGAGGTTGGTACCAGCAGAGCGGAGGTTGCGGGTGGGAGTGTGTCTGGAGAGGAGGTCAGCCAGGTAGGATGGGGCCAGGTTATGGAGGGCTTTGTATGTCAAGAGGAGGATTTTGTACTGGATTCTCTGGGGGATGGGGAGCCAGTGAAGCTTGTAAAGGACGGGGGTGATGTGGTCACGGGTCCGGGAATGAGTGAGTAGACGGGCAGCGGAGTTCTGAATGTATTGGAGTTTATTGGTGATTTTTGAGGGTGAACCATAGAGGAGGCTATTGCAGTAGTCCAGACGGGAGGTGATGAAGGCGTGGATGAGGGTTTCTGCAGCCGTGGAGGAGAGGGATGAGCGGAGACGGGCAATGTTTTTCAGGTGAAAGAAGGCTGACTTTGTGATCTGTTTAGTGTATTTGTCGAAGGAAAGGGTTTGGTCAAAGATGACGCCAAGATTCCGGATGTGAGGGGAGGTGGATACTGGGATACCGTCGATGTTGAGGGCAAAGTTATGGGTGGATTTTGTGAGCGTTTTTGGGCCAATGATGATTATTTCAGATTTATCACAGTTAAGCTTGAGGAAGTTGATTTGAAGCCAGGATTTTATTTCAGTGATGCAGTTTGTCAGGATAGAGTGGGTGTCGGTGGAGACGGACTTGGTGGAGATGAAAAGCTGGATGTCATCGGCGAAGCAGTGGAATTGGAGACCATGACGGCGGATTAAGTGACCGAGCGGGGACAGGTAAAGGATGAAGAGGAGGGGGCCAAGAACTGAACCTTGGGGGACACCTTGGGGGAGGGGAGCAGTGGGGGATTTGCAGTTATTGATGGAGATGAACTGGCATCTGTCAGAGAGGTATGATTTAATCCAAGAGAGGGCAGTGCCGGTGACGTTAAAGGTGGATTCAAGTCGGGTGAGGAGGATAGTGTGATCGATGGTGTCAAAGGCAGCGCTGAGGTCGAGGAGGACGAGAATGTTGAGGTTGCCAGCGTCAGAGGAGAGGAGAAGGTCGTTGGTGATTTTGAGGAGAGCAGTTTCAGTACTGTGGTTGGAGCGGAATCCGGATTGGAATGTTTCATACAAGTTATTGGCAGAGAGATGATGTTTGAGTTGAGTGGCTACAGCGCGTTCCAAAACTTTTGACAGAAAGGGTAGGTTGGAGATGGGTCTGAAGTTGTTTAGGGTGTCAGGGTTTAGACCAGGTTTTTTTAGAATGGGGGTAACAGCAGCAATTTTGAGGGAAGGTGGGACGATGCCTGTAGACAGGGAGGAGTTTATTGTTGCAATGATAAGTGGAGAGAGAGCAGGGAGGGAGGCTTTGACAAAGCTGGAGGGGATGGGGTCAAGAGTGCAGGTGGCAGTTTTCATTCCTATGAGGAGTTCAGAGAGGTCAGTAGGAGAGATTGGGGAGAACCGAGACAGGGGATGGCAGGACAAGGGGGGGCAGGTGGTTGGAGGGGGAGCGGGTGCGGCGGTGGTCAAGCTGTTGTAGATGTTGTCAATTTTGCGTTGGAAGAAAGAAAGGAAGGAGATGCAGTTGTCTACTGTGAATGACTGGGTGGTGGTGTTCAGGGGGCGGAGGAGTTTGTTTATTGTCGAGAAGAGTGCTTTTGGGTTTCCGGAGCCAGAGTGGATAATTTGAGAGTAGTAGGCAGAGCGGGCGCGGGAGAGGGCATCTTTGTAGTGTTGTATGTGGTCCTTGTAGGCTTGGGAGTGAACTGTGAGACCCGTTTTATTGCGGAGTCTTTCAAGTTGGCGAGCACGAGTTTTCATCAGGTGGAGTTCAGGGGTAAACCAGGGAGCAGAATGGGTGAAAGAAACTGTTTTGGTTTTTACAGGCGCAAGCTGGTCAAGGCAGGAGGAGAGAGTGTGGTTGTAGTAGTCAGTGAGGTCGGAAGGGGTGTGGAGGTCAATGAAGGGAGAAGTGGACATTTTTTCAGAGAGGGTGGATGAGAATGAGGTAGGTGAAAGAGCGTTTAGCTTACGGAAGTTGATTGTGCGATAATGCCTTGGTGTTGGGGCGGGGATGTTGATGGTCAGAGTGATGGCTAAGTGGTCAGAGAGGGTGAGGTCGGAGCCATAGAGATGGTGCAAATTTAATCCAGTGGAGCAGACAAGGTCCAAAATGTGACCACGGATATGGGTAGGAAAGTCGACATGTTGAGTGAGGTTAAAGCAGGTGAGTAAATCAGTGAAGTCAGTGGTTATTGTGGAGTCAGTGGAGTCCATGTGGATATTGAAATCACCAAGGAGGAGGATTGAGGGGGAGAGGGAACATAGCTGGGTCAGAAAGTAGGAGAAGTCAGACAGGAATGATGGGTGTGGTTTGGGAGGGCGGTAGACGACAGCCATGACTGACTGCGTGTGACCAGAGAGTTTTAAAGCCAGGTGTTCAAATGATGGAGCAGATGAGATGGAGATGAGGTTGGTCTTGATGTCTTGACGGTGGATAACGGCAATTCCACCACCTCGGCCCTCCGAGCGTGGTTTATTGACGTAGGAATATCCATTGGGTGTGGTGAGGTTGAGTGTGTAGTAGTCCAGAGGTTGTTGCCAGGTTTCGGTGAGACAGAGAAAGTCCAGTTTGTTATCCAGGATGTATTCGTTCAGGATGAGGCATTTATTGTTGAGGGACCGGGTGTTGAACAGGGTGAGCTTGATGTTGTTTTGAACAGCAGGGATGAATTCAGGTGATTTAGCCAGGGTTCGTAGGCAAGAGGTGCGATCGTGTGGGTTGCTGTGACCAGGTGCGCTGGGACGAAGAGTGAGAGTGCGCTGAGCCGACCAGTGTACACTAATTGATTGATTAATTGTATAATTAAAATCAATAAAAGATTATCACAAAAGATTTTCTTAATCAATTGGCTAATAGCATAACTAAACTACCAGTGCTTCTTCCGAAGATGTATCTTTTAGAAATTTAATTAAATAAGTCAGTAATAAAAAATTCAATAATTAATCAATTAATCAATAAATAATTAATCGATTAAATGATTAATCAATCAATCAAAAATATCCTTGATAGCCACATCACTTGGTCACTCATGTCCAAATATTAGCTTCCCAGCTCAAAAGGTGCCTGAGATATTGGCCAAATGAGAAAGAAAATAAATGAATGATTAATAATGAAAATAAATAAATAATAATCATTAAAAAATTAAATTATTAATCAATTCTGTCACAGAACACATAAACCACCACATCAGAATTTGTAACTGAAAAAAAATTTTTTTTTTTGTAATTAATCGAATAATTAAATAATTAATCGATTAATTAATAAATCAAAAATATCCTTGATAGCCACATCACTTGGTCAGTCATGTCCAAATATTAGCTTCTGAGCTCAAAAGGTGCCTGAGATATTGGCCAAATGAGAAGGAAAATAAATAAATGATTAATAATGAAAATAAATAAATAATAATCATTAGAAAATTTAATTATTAATCAATTCGGTCAGAGAAGACATAAACCACCACCATTTCATCAGAATCTGTAACTTAAAAAAAAAAAATCATTAATCGAATAATCAAATAATTAATCGATTAATTGATCAATTGATTAATTAATAAATCAAAAATAGCCTTTGCGGCCAAATCACCTGGTCATTGACATGTCCAAATATCAGCTTCCTAACTCAAAAGGTGCCTGAGTTAATGGTCAGAAGAGAAAGTAAATTTGATTAATTAAATAAGTACTTAATTAATCGCTAATAATTAAATAACTCCTCAATTAATTGATTAATCAAAAGACAAAAAAATAGTTTTTGACAAAGCACTTGCTCACTATTGTGCCGAAATTTCAGCTTCCTAGCTCAAAGGATGGCTGAGATATCGCCCGGAAAAACAAGAAAACAAGAAAGAAAGAAAACAAACAAAGTAAACAAACAAGTACAGATATATTCAAAGTACACCGCCGCCATGCCAAATAAAGAAATAGCATCCTCCAGCGGAGCATTGCCGGGGACGCCTTAGGCCTGAGGCGCCGGGCAATACCGCAGTGTAGCACATAGAAAAAGTATTGGGAGGGAGAGGTGTTCGCTAATCGATTGATTAATTATATAATTAAAATCAATAAAAGATTATCACAAAATATTTTCTTATTCAATTGGCTAATAGAATAACTAAACCACAAGTGCTTGATCCGAAGATGTATCTTTTAGAAATTTAATGAAATAACCCATTAATAAAAAATTAAAGAATTAATTGATTAATCAATAAATAATTAATCGATTAATCAATAAATAATTAATCGATTAAATGATTAATCAATAAATCAAAAATATCCTTGATAGCCACATCACTTGGTCACATGTCCAAATATTAGCTTCCCAGCTCAAAAGGTGCCTGAGATATTGGAAAAATGAGAAAGAAAATAAAGAAATGATTAATAATGAAAATAAAAAAATAATAATCATTAAAAAATTAAATTATTAATCAATTCTGTCACAGAACACATAAACCACCATGATTTCATCAGAATCTGTAACTGAATTTTTTTTATTTTTTTTAGTAATTAATCGAATAATTAAATCATTAATCGATTAATTGATTCATCAAGAAATCAAAAATATCCTTGATAGCCACATCACTTGGTCACTCGTCCAAATATTAGCTTCCGAGCTCAAAAGGTGCCTGAGATATTGGCCAAATGAGAAAGAAAATAAATAAATGATTAATAATGAAAATAAGTAAATAATAATCATAAAAAAATTAAATTATTAATCAATTCGGTCAGAGAACACATAAACCACCACCATTTCATCAGAATCTGTAACTTTAAAAAAAAAATTTTTTTGCTCATTTATCGAATAATTAAATAATTAATCGATTCATCGATAAATTGATTAATTAATAAATCAAAAATAGCGTTTGCAGCCAAATCACCTGGTCATTGGCATGTCCAAATATCAGCTAACTCAAAAGGTGCCTGAGTTAATGGTCAGAAGAGAAAGGAAATTTAATTAATTAAATAAGTACTAAATTAATCGCTAATAATTAAATAACTCCTCAATTAATTGATTATTCAAAAAACAAAAAATACAGTTTTTGACAAAGGACTTGCTCACTACTGTGCCGAAATTTCAGCTTCCTAGCTCAAAGGATGGCTGAGATATCGCCCGGACAACCAAACAAACAAACAAGAAAGAAAACAAGAAAACAAACAAACAACCAGAGTGAAAACTGAGTACTCTCTTTCAGCGTGCGTCACTGCCGAACCCCCTTCGGTGCCCGGCAATGACGATTTGCAATGCCTGGAGATGGCATAGGAAAGGAGCGGTGTACAACAAGAAAGCAAACAAACAAACAACCAGAGTGAAAACTGAGTACTCTCTTTCAGCGTGCGTCACTGCCGAGCCCCCTTCGGTGCCCGGCAATGACGATTTGCAATGCTTGGAGATGGCATAGGAAAGGAGCGGTGTACAACAATGAGAGTGAAAACTGAGTACTCCCTTTCAGCGTGCGTCACTGCCGAGCCCCCTTCGGTGCCCAGCAATGACGATTTGCAATGCCTGGAGATGGCATAGGAAAGGTGCGGTGTACAACAAATAAAGATACATTCAAAGTACACCGCCCCCATGCCAAATAATTAAATATTCGACAGCGCGGCATTGCCGGGGCGACTCTGGCGCCCGGCAATACCGCAGTGGAGCACATAGAGGCTGCATTGGGAGGGAGCGGTGTACACTAATTGATTGATTAATTGTATAATTAAAATTAATAAAATATTTTCACAAAATATTTTCTTAATCAATTGGCTAATAGCATAACTAAACCACTAGTGCTTCATCCGAAGATGTATCTTTTAGAAATTTAATTAAATAAGTCGTTAATAAAAAATTAAATTATTAATTGATTAATCAATAAATAATTAATCGATTAATCAATAAATAATTAATCGATTAATCAATAAATAATTAATCGATTAAATGATTAATCAATAAATCAAAAATATCCTTGATAGCCACATCACTTGGTCACTGTCATGTCCAAATATTAGCTTCCCAGCTCAAAAGGTGCCTGAGATATTGGCCAAATGAGAAAGAAAATAAATAAATGATAAATAATGAAAATAAATAAATAATAATCATTAAAAAATTAAATTATTAATCAATTCGGTCAGAGAACACAAACCACCACCATTTCATCAGAATCTGTAAGTTGAAAAAAAAAATTTTTTAGTCATTAATCGAATAATTAAATAATGAAACGATTAATTGATTGATTAATGAATAAATCAAAAATATCCTTTGCAGCCAAATCACCTGGTCATTGGCATGTCCAAATATCAGCTTCCTAACTCAAAAGGTGCCTGAGTTAATGGTCAGAAGAGAAAGGAAATTTAATAAATTAAATAAGTACTTAATTAATCGCTAATAATTAAATAACTCCTCAATTAATTGATTAATCAAAAAACAAAAAATACCGTTTTTGACAAAGGACTTGCTCACTACTGTGCCGAAATTTCAGCTTCCGAGATCAAAGGATGGCTGAGATATTGTCCGGACAAACAAACAAGAAAGAAAACAAGTACACATACATTCAAAGTACACCGCCCCATGCCAAATAATTAAATATGCTGCAGCGCGGCATTGCCGGGGCGCCTCCGGCGCCCGGCAATACCGCAGTGCAGCTCATTGAGGCTGCATTGGGAGGGAGAGGTGTACACTAATTGATTGATTAATTGTATAATTAAAATCAATAAAAGATTATCACAAAATATTTTCATAATCAATTGGCTAATCGCATAACTAAACCAGTAGTGCTTCATCCGAAGATGTATCTTTTAGAAATTTAATTAAATAAGTCATTTATAAAAAATTAAATAATTAATTGATTACTCAATAAATAATTAATCGATTAATCAATAAATACTTAATAGATGAAATGATTAATCAATAAATCAAAAATATCCTTGATAGCCACATCACTTGGTCACTCATGTCCAAATATTAGCTTCCCAGCTCAAAAGGTGCCTGAGATATTGGCCAAATGAGAAAGAAAATAAATAAATGATTAATAATGAAAATAAATAAATAATAATCATAAAAAAATTAAATTATTAATCAATTTGGTCAGAGAACACATAAACTACCACTATTTCATCAGAATCTGTAACTTAAAAAAAAAAAATTTTTTTGTCATTAATCGAATAATTAAATAATTAATCGATTAATTGATTAATTAATAAATCAAAAATATCCTTTGCAGCCAAATCACCTGGTCATTGGCATGTCCAAATATCAGCTTCCTAACTCAAAAGGTGCCTGAGTTAATAATGGTCAGAAGATAAATGAAATTTAATTAATTAAATAAGTACTTAATTAAACGCTAATAATTAAATAACTCCTCAATTAATTGATTATTCAAAAAACAAAAAATACCGTATTTGACAAAGGACTTGCTCACTACTGTGCCGAAATTTCAGCTTCCTAGCTCAAAGGATGGCTGAGATATCGTCCGGACAACCAAGAAAGAAAACAAACAAACAAGAAAACAAACAAGTACACATACATTCAAAGTACACCGCCCCATGCCAAATAATTAAATATGCTGCAGCGCGGCATTGCCGGGGCGCCTCCGGCGCCCGGCAATACCGCAGTGCAGCTCATTGAGGCTGCATTGGGAGGGAGAGGTGTACACTAATTGATTGATTAATTGTATAATTAAAATCAATAAAAGATTATCACAAAATATTTTCATAATCAATTGGCTAATCGCATAACTAAACCAGTAGTGCTTCATCCGAAGATGTATCTTTTAGAAATTTAATTAAATAAGTCATTTATAAAAAATTAAATAATTAATTGATTACTCAATAAATAATTAATCGATTAATCAATAAATACTTAATAGATGAAATGATTAATCAATAAATCAAAAATATCCTTGATAGCCACATCACTTGGTCACTCATGTCCAAATATTAGCTTCCCAGCTCAAAAGGTGCCTGAGATATTGGCCAAATGAGAAAGAAAATAAATAAATGATTAATAATGAAAATAAATAAATAATAATCATAAAAAAATTAAATTATTAATCAATTTGGTCAGAGAACACATAAACTACCACTATTTCATCAGAATCTGTAACTTAAAAAAAAAAATTTTTTTTGTCATTAATCGAATAATTAAATAATTAATCGATTAATTGATTAATTAATAAATCAAAAATATCCTTTGCAGCCAAATCACCTGGTCATTGGCATGTCCAAATATCAGCTTCCTAACTCAAAAGGTGCCTGAGTTAATAATGGTCAGAAGATAAATGAAATTTAATTAATTAAATAAGTACTTAATTAAACGCTAATAATTAAATAACTCCTCAATTAATTGATTATTCAAAAAACAAAAAATACCGTATTTGACAAAGGACTTGCTCACTACTGTGCCGAAATTTCAGCTTCCTAGCTCAAAGGATGGCTGAGATATCGTCCGGACAACCAAGAAAGCAAACAAGAAAGAAAACAAACAAGTACAAATACATTCAAAGTACACCGCCCCATGCCAAATAATTAAATATGCTGCAGCGCGGCATTGCCGGGGCGCCTCTGGCGCCCGGCAATACCGCAGTGCAGCTCATTAAGGCTGCATTGGGAGGGAGGGGTGTACACTAATTGATTGATTAATTGTATAATTAAAATCAATAAAAGATTATCACAAAATATTTTCATAATCAATTGGCTAATCGCATAACTAAACCACTAGTGCTTCATCCGAAGATGTATCTTTTAGAAATTTAATTAAATAAGTCATTTATAAAAAATTAAATAATTAATTGATTACTCAATAAATAATTAATCGATTAATCAATAAATAATTAATAGATGAAATGATTAATCAATAAATCAAAAATATCCTTGATAGCCACATCACTTGGTCACTCATGTCCAAATATTAGCTTCCCAGCTCAAAAGGTGCCTGAGATATTGGCCAAATGAGAAAGAAAATAAATAAATGATTAATAATGAAAATAAATAAATAATAATCATAAAAAAATTAAATTATTAATCAATTTGGTCAGAGAACACATAAACTACCACTATTTCATCAGAATCTGTAACTTTAAAAAAAAAAATTTTTTTGTCATTAATTGAATAATTAAATAATTAATCGATTAATTGATTAATTAATAAATCAAAAATATCCTTTGCAGCCAAATCACCTGGTCATTGGCATGTCCAAATATCAGCTTCCTAACTCAAAAGGTGCCTGAGTTAATAATGGTCAGAAGAGAAATGAAATTTAATTAATTAAATAAGTACTTAATTAAACGCTAATAATTAAATAACTCCTCAATTAATTGATTATTCAAAAAACAAAAAATACCGTATTTGACAAAGGACTTGCTCACTACTGTGCCGAAATTTCAGCTTCCTAGCTCAAAGGATGGCTGAGATATCGTCCGGACAACCAAGAAAACAAACAAACAAGCAAGAAAACAAACAAGAAAACAAACAAGTACACATACATTCAAAGTACACCGCCCCCATGCCAAATAATGAAATATCCTACAGCGCAGCATTGCCGGGGCGCCTCTGGCGCCCGGCAATACCGCAGTGCACCTCATAGAGGCTGCATTGGGAGGAAGAGGTGTTCGCTAATTGATTGATTAATTGTATAATTAAAATCAATAAAAGATTATCACAAAATATTTTCTTAATCAATTGGCTAATAGCATAACTAAACCAGAAGTGCTTCATCCGAAGACCTATCTTTTAGAAATTTTATTAAATGTCATTAATAAAAATTAAATAATTAATTGATTAATCAATAAATAATTAATCAATTAATCAATAAATAATTAAGCAATTAAATGATTAATCAATAAATCAAAAATATCCTTGATAGCCACATCACTTGGTCACTCATGTCCAAATATTAGCTTCCCAGCTCAAACGGTGCCTGAGATATTGGCCAAATGAGAAAGAAAATAAATAAATGATTAATAATGAAAATAAATAAATAATAATCATAAAAAAATTAAATTATTAATCAATTTGGTCAGAGAACACATAAACTACCACTATTTCATCAGAATCTGTAACTATAAAAAAAAAGATTTTTTGGTCATTAATCGAATAATTAAATAATTAATCGATTAATTGATTAATTAATAAATCAAAAATAGCATTTGCAGCCAAATCACCTGGTCATTGGCATGTCCAAATATCAGCTTCCTAACTCAAAAGGTGCCTGAGTTAATGGTCAGAAGAGAAATGAAATTTAAATAATTAAATAAGTACTTCATTAAACGCTAATAATTAAATAACTCCTCAATTAATTGATTAATCAAAAAACAAAAAATACCGTTTTTGACAAAGGACTTGCTCACTATTGTGCCGAAATTTCAGCTTCTTAGCTTGAAGGATGGCTGAGATATCGCCCGGACAACCAAGAAAACAAACAAACAAACAAGAAACCAGAGTGAAAACTGAGTACTCTCTTTCAGCGTGCGTCACTGCCGAGCCCCCTTTGGTGCCCGGCAATGACGATTTGCAATGCCTGGAGATGGCATAGGAAAGGAGCGGTGTACAACAAGTACAAATACATTCAAAGTACACCGCCCCATGCCAAATAATTAAATATGCTGCAGCGCGGCATTGCCGGGGCACCTCCGGCGCCCGGCAATACCGCAGTGCAGCTCATTGAGGCTGCATTGGGAGGGAGAGGTGTACACTAATTGATTGATTAATTGTATAATTAAAATCAATAAAAGATTATCACAAAATATTTTCATAATCAATTGGCTAATCGCATAACTAAACCACTAGTGCTTCATCCGAAGATGTATCTTTTAGAAATTTAATTAAATAAGTCATTTATAAAAAATTAAATAATTAATTGATTACTCAATAAATAATTAATCGATTAATCAATAAATAATTAATAGATGAAATGATTAATCAATAAATCAAAAATATCCTTGATAGCCACATCACTTGGTCACTCATGTCCAAATATTAGCTTCCCAGCTCAAAAGGTGCCTGAGATATTGGCCAAATGAGAAAGAAAATAAATAAATGATTAATAATGAAAATAAATAAATAATAATCATAAAAAAATTAAATTATTAATCAATTTGGTCAGAGAACACATAAACTACCACTATTTCATCAGAATCTGTAACTTAAAAAAAAAAATTTTTTTTGTCATTAATCGAATAATTAAATAATTAATCGATTAATTGATTAATTAATAAATCAAAAATATCCTTTGCAGCCAAATCACCTGGTCATTGGCATGTCCAAATATCAGCTTCCTAACTCAAAAGGTGCCTGAGTTAATAATGGTCAGAAGATAAATGAAATTTAATTAATTAAATAAGTACTTAATTAAACGCTAATAATTAAATAACTCCTCAATTAATTGATTATTCAAAAAACAAAAAATACCGTATTTGACAAAGGACTTGCTCACTACTGTGCCGAAATTTCAGCTTCCTAGCTCAAAGGATGGCTGAGATATCGTCCGGACAACCAAGAAAGAAAACAAACAAGTACACATACATTCAAAGTACACCGCCCCATGCCAAATAATTAAATATGCTGCAGCGCGGCATTGCCGGGGCGCCTCCGGCGCCCGGCAATACCGCAGTGCAGCTCATTGAGGCTGCATTGGGAGGGAGAGGTGTACACTAATTGATTGATTAATTGTATAATTAAAATCAATAAAAGATTATCACAAAATATTTTCATAATCAATTGGCTAATCGCATAACTAAACCAGTAGTGCTTCATCCGAAGATGTATCTTTTAGAAATTTAATTAAATAAGTCATTTATAAAAAATTAAATAATTAATTGATTACTCAATAAATAATTAATCGATTAATCAATAAATACTTAATAGATGAAATGATTAATCAATAAATCAAAAATATCCTTGATAGCCACATCACTTGGTCACTCATGTCCAAATATTAGCTTCCCAGCTCAAAAGGTGCCTGAGATATTGGCCAAATGAGAAAGAAAATAAATAAATGATTAATAATGAAAATAAATAAATAATAATCATAAAAAAATTAAATTATTAATCAATTTGGTCAGAGAACACATAAACTACCACTATTTCATCAGAATCTGTAACTTAAAAAAAAAAATTTTTTTTGTCATTAATCGAATAATTAAATAATTAATCGATTAATTGATTAATTAATAAATCAAAAAATATCCTTTGCAGCCAAATCACCTGGTCATTGGCATGTCCAAATATCAGCTTCCTAACTCAAAAGGTGCCTGAGTTAATAATGGTCAGAAGAGAAATGAAATTTAATTAATTAAATAAGTACTTAATTAAACGCTAATAATTAAATAACTCCTCAATTAATTGATTATTCAAAAAACAAAAAATACCGTATTTGACAAAGGACTTGCTCACTACTGTGCCGAAATTTCAGCTTCCTAGCTCAAAGGATGGCTGAGATATCGTCCGGACAACCAAGAAAACAAACAAACAAGCAAGAAAACAAACAAGAAAACAAACAAGTACACATACATTCAAAGTACACCGCCCCATGCCAAATAATTAAATATGCTGCAGCGCGGCATTGCCGGGGCGCCTCCGGCGCCCGGCAATACCGCAGTGCAGCTCATTGAGGCTGCATTGGGAGGGAGAGGTGTACACTAATTGATTGATTAATTGTATAATTAAAATCAATAAAAGATTATCACAAAATATTTTCATAATCAATTGGCTAATCGCATAACTAAACCAGTAGTGCTTCATCCGAAGATGTATCTTTTAGAAATTTAATTAAATAAGTCATTTATAAAAAATTAAATAATTAATTGATTACTCAATAAATAATTAATCGATTAATCAATAAATACTTAATAGATGAAATGATTAATCAATAAATCAAAAATATCCTTGATAGCCACATCACTTGGTCACTCATGTCCAAATATTAGCTTCCCAGCTCAAAAGGTGCCTGAGATATTGGCCAAATGAGAAAGAAAATAAATAAATGATTAATAATGAAAATAAATAAATAATAATCATAAAAAAATTAAATTATTAATCAATTTGGTCAGAGAACACATAAACTACCACTATTTCATCAGAATCTGTAACTTAAAAAAAAAAATTTTTTTTGTCATTAATCGAATAATTAAATAATTAATCGATTAATTGATTAATTAATAAATCAAAAATATCCTTTGCAGCCAAATCACCTGGTCATTGGCATGTCCAAATATCAGCTTCCTAACTCAAAAGGTGCCTGAGTTAATAATGGTCAGAAGATAAATGAAATTTAATTAATTAAATAAGTACTTAATTAAACGCTAATAATTAAATAACTCCTCAATTAATTGATTATTCAAAAAACAAAAAATACCGTATTTGACAAAGGACTTGCTCACTACTGTGCCGAAATTTCAGCTTCCTAGCTCAAAGGATGGCTGAGATATCGTCCGGACAACCAAGAAAACAAACAAACAAGAAAGAAACCAGAGTGAAAACTGAGTACTCTCTTTCAGCGTGCGTCACTGCCGAGCCCCCTTTGGTGCCCGGCAATGACGATTTGCAATGCCTGGAGATGGCACAGGAAAGGAGCGGTGTACAACAAGAAACCAGAGTGAAAACTGAGTACTCTCTTTCAGCGTGCGTCACTGCCGAGCCCCCTTTGGTGCCCGGCAATGACGATTTGCAATGCCTGGAGATGGCATAGGAAAGGAGCGGTGTACAACAAGAAACCAGAGTGAAAACTGAGTACTCTCTTTCAGCGTGCGTCACTGCCGAGCCCCCTTTGGTGCCCGGCAATGACGATTTGCAATGCCTGGAGATGGCATAGGAAAGGAGCGGTGTACAACAAGTACACATACATTCAAAGTACACCGCCCCATGCCAAATAATTAAATATGCTGCAGCGCGGCATTGCCGGGGCGCCTCCGGCGCCCGGCAATACCGCAGTGCAGCTCATTGAGGCTGCATTGGGAGGGAGAGGTGTACACTAATTGATTGATTAATTGTATAATTAAAATCAATAAAAGATTATCACAAAATATTTTCATAATCAATTGGCTAATCGCATAACTAAACCAGTAGTGCTTCATCCGAAGATGTATCTTTTAGAAATTTAATTAAATAAGTCATTTATAAAAAATTAAATAATTAATTGATTACTCAATAAATAATTAATCGATTAATCAATAAATACTTAATAGATGAAATGATTAATCAATAAATCAAAAATATCCTTGATAGCCACATCACTTGGTCACTCATGTCCAAATATTAGCTTCCCAGCTCAAAAGGTGCCTGAGATATTGGCCAAATGAGAAAGAAAATAAATAAATGATTAATAATGAAAATAAATAAATAATAATCATAAAAAAATTAAATTATTAATCAATTTGGTCAGAGAACACATAAACTACCACTATTTCATCAGAATCTGTAACTTAAAAAAAAAAACTTTTTTTGTCATTAATCGAATAATTAAATAATTAATCGATTAATTGATTAATTAATAAATCAAAAATATCCTTTGCAGCCAAATCACCTGGTCATTGGCATGTCCAAATATCAGCTTCCTAACTCAAAAGGTGCCTGAGTTAATAATGGTCAGAAGATAAATGAAATTTAATTAATTAAATAAGTACTTAATTAAACGCTAATAATTAAATAACTCCTCAATTAATTGATTATTCAAAAAACAAAAAATACCGTATTTGACAAAGGACTTGCTCACTACTGTGCCGAAATTTCAGCTTCCTAGCTCAAAGGATGGCTGAGATATCGTCCGGACAACCAAGAAAGCAAACAAGAAAGAAAACAAACAAGTACACATACATTCAAAGTACACCGCCCCCATGCCAAATAATGAAATATCCTACAGCGCAGCATTGCCGGGGCGCCTCTGGCGCCCGGCAATACCGCAGTGCACCTCATAGAGGCTGCATTGGGAGGAAGAGGTGTTCGCTAATTGATTGATTAATTGTATAATTAAAATCAATAAAAGATTATCACAAAATATTTTCTTAATCAATTGGCTAATAGCATAACTAAACCAGAAGTGCTTCATCCGAAGACCTATCTTTTAGAAATTTTATTAAATGTCATTAATAAAAATTAAATAATTAATTGATTAATCAATAAATAATTAATCAATTAATCAATAAATAATTAAGCAATTAAATGATTAATCAATAAATCAAAAATATCCTTGATAGCCACATCACTTGGTCACTCATGTCCAAATATTAGCTTCCCAGCTCAAACGGTGCCTGAGATATTGGCCAAATGAGAAAGAAAATAAATAAATGATTAATAATGAAAATAAATAAATAATAATCATAAAAAAATTAAATTATTAATCAATTTGGTCAGAGAACACATAAACTACCACTATTTCATCAGAATCTGTAACTATAAAAAAAAAGATTTTTTGGTCATTAATCGAATAATTAAATAATTAATCGATTAATTGATTAATTAATAAATCAAAAATAGCATTTGCAGCCAAATCACCTGGTCATTGGCATGTCCAAATATCAGCTTCCTAACTCAAAAGGTGCCTGAGTTAATGGTCAGAAGAGAAATGAAATTTAAATAATTAAATAAGTACTTCATTAAACGCTAATAATTAAATAACTCCTCAATTAATTGATTAATCAAAAAACAAAAAATACCGTTTTTGACAAAGGACTTGCTCACTATTGTGCCGAAATTTCAGCTTCTTAGCTTGAAGGATGGCTGAGATATCGCCCGGACAACCAAGAAAACAAACAAACAAACAAGCAACCAGAGTGAAAACTGAGTACTCTCTTTCAGCGTGCGTCACTGCCGAGCCCCCTTTGGTGCCCGGCAATGACGATTTGCAATGCCTGGAGATGGCATAGGAAAGGAGCGGTGTACAACAAGAAAACAAACAAACAAGAAAGAAACCAGAGTGAAAACTGAGTACTCTCTTTCAGCGTGCGTCACTGCCGAGCCCCCTTTGGTGCCCGGCAATGACGATTTGCAATGCCTGGAGATGGCATAGGAAAGGAGCGGTGTACAACAAGAAAACAAACAAACAAGAAAGAAACCAGAGTGAAAACTGAGTACTCTCTTTCAGCGTGCGTCACTGCCGAGCCCCCTTTGGTGCCCGGCAATGACGATTTGCAATGCCTGGAGATGGCATAGGAAAGGAGCGGTGTACAACAAGAAACCAGAGTGAAAACTGAGTACTCTCTTTCAGCGCGCGTCACTGCCGAGCCCCCTTTGGTGCCCGGCAATGACGATTTGCAATGCCTGGAGATGGCATAGGAAAGGAGCGGTGTACAACAAGTACACATACATTCAAAGTACACCGCCCCATGCCAAATAATTAAATATGCTGCAGCGCGGCATTGCCGGGGCGCCTCTGGCGCCCGGCAATACCGCAGTGCAGCTCATTAAGGCTGCATTGGGAGGGAGGGGTGTACACTAATTGATTGATTAATTGTATAATTAAAATCAATAAAAGATTATCACAAAATATTTTCATAATCAATTGGCTAATCGCATAACTAAACCACTAGTGCTTCATCCGAAGATGTATCTTTTAGAAATTTAATTAAATAAGTCATTTATAAAAAATTAAATAATTAATTGATTACTCAATAAATAATTAATCGATTAATCAATAAATAATTAATAGATGAAATGATTAATCAATAAATCAAAAATATCCTTGATAGCCACATCACTTGGTCACTCATGTCCAAATATTAGCTTTCCAGCTCAAAAGGTGCCTGAGATATTGGCCAAATGAGAAAGAAAATAAATAAATGATTAATAATGAAAATAAATAAATAATAATCATAAAAAAATTAAATTATTAATCAATTTGGTCAGAGAACACATAAACTACCACTATTTCATCAGAATCTGTAACTTTAAAAAAAAAAATTTTTTTGTCATTAATCGAATAATTAAATAATTAATCGATTAATTGATTAATTAATAAATCAAAAATATCCTTTGCAGCCAAATCACCTGGTCATTGGCATGTCCAAATATCAGCTTCCTAACTCAAAAGGTGCCTGAGTTAATAATGGTCAGAAGAGAAATGAAATTTAATTAATTAAATAAGTACTTAATTAAACGCTAATAATTAAATAACTCCTCAATTAATTGATTATTCAAAAAACAAAAAATACCGTATTTGACAAAGGACTTGCTCACTACTGTGCCGAAATTTCAGCTTCCTAGCTCAAAGGATGGCTGAGATATCGTCCGGACAACCAAGAAAGAAAACAAACAAACAAACAAGTACACATACATTCAAAGTACACCGCCCCATGCCAAATAATTAAATATGCTGCAGCGCGGCATTGCCGGGGCGCCTCCGGCGCCCGGCAATACCGCAGTGCAGCTCATTGAGGCTGCATTGGGAGGGAGAGGTGTACACTAATTGATTGATTAATTGTATAATTAAAATCAATAAAAGATTATCACAAAATATTTTCATAATCAATTGGCTAATCGCATAACTAAACCAGTAGTGCTTCATCCGAAGATGTATCTTTTAGAAATTTAATTAAATAAGTCATTTATAAAAAATTAAATAATTAATTGATTACTCAATAAATAATTAATCGATTAATCAATAAATACTTAATAGATGAAATGATTAATCAATAAATCAAAAATATCCTTGATAGCCACATCACTTGGTCACTCATGTCCAAATATTAGCTTCCCAGCTCAAAAGGTGCCTGAGATATTGGCCAAATGAGAAAGAAAATAAATAAATGATTAATAATGAAAATAAATAAATAATAATCATAAAAAAATTAAATTATTAATCAATTTGGTCAGAGAACACATAAACTACCACTATTTCATCAGAATCTGTAACTTAAAAAAAAAAAATTTTTTTGTCATTAATCGAATAATTAAATAATTAATCGATTAATTGATTAATTAATAAATCAAAAATATCCTTTGCAGCCAAATCACCTGGTCATTGGCATGTCCAAATATCAGCTTCCTAACTCAAAAGGTGCCTGAGTTAATAATGGTCAGAAGATAAATGAAATTTAATTAATTAAATAAGTACTTAATTAAACGCTAATAATTAAATAACTCCTCAATTAATTGATTATTCAAAAAACAAAAAATACCGTATTTGACAAAGGACTTGCTCACGACTGTGCCGAAATTTCAGCTTCCTAGCTCAAAGGATGGCTGAGATATCGTCCGGACAACCAAGAAAGAAAACAAACAAACAAGAAACCAGAGTGAAAACTGAGTACTCTCTTTCAGCGTGCGTCACTGCCGAGCCCCCTTTGGTGCCCGGCAATGACGATTTGCAATGCCTGGAGATGGCATAGGAAAGGAGCGGTGTACAACAACCAAGAAAACAAACAAGAAACCAGAGTGAAAACTGAGTACTCTCTTTCAGCGTGCGTCACTGCCGAGCCCCCTTCGGTGCCCAGCAATGACGATTTGCAATGCCTGGAGATGGCATAGGAAAGGAGCGGTGTACAACAAGAAAACAAACAAGTACAGATACATTCAAAGTACACCGCCCCATGCCAAATAATTAAATATGCTGCAGCGCGGCATTGCCGGGGCGACTCTGGCGCCCGGCAATACCGCAGTGGAGCACATAGAGGCTGCATTGGGAGGGAGCGGTGTACACTAATTGATTGATTAATTGTATTTTATTTTATTTTTTATTTTTTTATTTTTTATTTTTGTATACAAGATCGAGGCTCGTGAAAGAGCTAACATTAATCACACAAAAAGACAAACCGACACACAAAACACAAAAAACAAGGGGAGCGGCAGACAAGATGGGGAGAGAGGGGGAAGGACACAAAAGAGAGGGGGAAGAGGGGGAAGGAGACAAACACAACATTTGAGAGCAGGGACATCGGGAGGACTTGGGGGGAGGTGGGAGAGGAATAAAACATATGAACACTGCAAGGACTCTGGGGTGAATTACCGGGGGTAGAAAAGATCAAGGTTTTGGATGGGGGAAGATAAGAGATGGTGGTGAACAGCTGTTTTAAAGACCTGGAGGGAGGAGTGGGATTGAAGGGAGTGGGGGAGTTTGTTCCAGAGGCGGGAGAAAAGGGGAATTAAAGAGTGAAGGTGAGCAGAGAGCCTAGACTTTGGCAGTTTAACCATAAGAGGGTTGCAGGCAGATCTTGTGCGACCTGAAGGAATATTGGGGGGACAGAGCACAGAGAGAGCTGGGGGAGCAAGGCCGGAGAGGAGTCGGTAGAAGACAGAAAGACCACCACGTTGACACATGTTCTATATCTCCTGTTCAAATACCACATCACGCCACAATCAACAACCGGTGCAGCTCCGTCTGAGTTATTGATGAAACGACACTTGAGATCGACACTTGACAATCTCAAACCAGACATATCATCAAACGTTTATCAGAGCTAGCTTATTCAAAAGTTGGTGCACGATAAGACGTCCAACAGTCGCTGTATCAACATTGGAGATCCAGTGTTTGCCAGAAATTTTGGTGCAGGTTGCGACGTGGCTACCGGGGGACATCATCGAGAAGCCAGGTATAATTAAAATTAATAAAATATTTTCACAAAATATTTTCTTAATCAATTGGCTAATAGCATACCGAAAGCACTAGTGCTTCATCCGAAGATGTATCTTTTAGAAATTTAATTAAATAAGTCATTTATAAAAAAATAAATAATTAATTGATTACTCAATAAATAATTAATCGATGAATCAATAAATAATTAATAGATGAAATGATTAATCAATAAATCAAAAATATCCTTGATAGCCACATCACTTGGTCACTCATGTCCAAATATTAGCTTCCCAGCTCAAAAGGTGCCTGAGATATTGGCCAAATGAGAAAGAAAATAAATAAATGATTCATAATGAAAATAAATAAATAATAATCATAAAAAAATTAAATTATTAATCAATTTGGTCAGAGAACACATAAACTACCACTATTTCATCAGAATCTGTAACTTAAAAAAAATTTTTTTTTGTCATTAATCAAATAATTAAATAATTAATCGATTAATTGATTAATTAATAAATCAAAAATATCCTTTGCAGCCAAATCACCTGGTCATTGGCATGTCCAAATATCAGCTTCCTAACTCAAAAGGTGCCTGAGTTAATGGTCAGAAGAGAAAGGAAATTTGATTAATTAAATAAGTACTTAATTAATCGCCAATAATTAAATAACTCCTCAATTTATTGATTAATCAAAAAAAAAAAGTACTGTTTTTGACAAAGGACTTGCTCACTCTTGTGCCGAAATTTCAGCTTCCTAGCTCAAAGGATGGCTGAGATATCGTCCAGACAACCAAGAAAGAAAACAAGAAAGAAAACAAACAAGTACACATACATTCAAAGTACACCGCCCCATGCCAAATAATTAAATATGCTGCAGCGCGGCATTGCCGGGGCGCCTCCGGCGCCCGGCAATACCGCAGTGCAGCTAATTGAGGCTGCATTGGGAGGGAGAGGTGTACACTAATTGATTGATTAATTGTATAATTAAAATCAATAAAAGATTATCACAAAATATTTTCATAATCAATTGGCTAATCGCATAACTAAACCACTAGTGCTTCATCCGAAGATGTATCTTTTAGAAATTTAATTAAATAAGTCATTTATAAAAAATTAAATAATTAATTGATTACTCAATAAATAATTAATCGATTAATCAATAAATAATTAATAGATGAAATGATTAATCAATAAATCAAAAATATCCTTGATAGCCACATCACTTGGTCACTCATGTCTAAATATTAGCTTCCCAGCTCAAAAGGTGCCTGAGATATTGGCCAAATGAGAAAGAAAATAAATAAATGATTAATAATGAAAATAAATAAATAATAATCATAAAAAAATTAAATTATTAATCAATTTGGTCAGAGAACACATAAACTACCACTATTTCATCAGAATCTGTAACTTTAAAAAAAAAACATTTTTTGTCATTAATCGAATAATTAAATAATTAATCGATTAATTGATTAATTAATAAATCAAAAATATCCTTTGCAGCCAAATCACCTGGTCATTGGCATGTCCAAATATCAGCTTCCTAACTCAAAAGGTGCCTGAGTTAATGGTCAGAAGAGAAAGGAAATTTGATTAATTAAATAAGTACTTAATTAATCGCTAATAATTAAATAACTCCTCAATTTATTGATTAATCAAAAAACAAAAAATATCGTTTTTGATAAAGGACTTGCTCACTATTGTGCCGAAATTTCAGCTTCCTAGCTCAAAGGATGGCTGAGATATCGCCCGGACAAACAAACAAGAAAACAAACAAGTACACATACATTCAAAGTACACCGCCCCATGCCAAATAATTAAATATGCTGCAGCGCGGCATTGCCGGGGCGCCTCCGGCGCCCGGCAATACCGCAGTGCAGCTCATTGAGGCTGCATTGGGAGGGAGAGGTGTACACTAATTGATTGATTAATTGTATAATTAAAATCAATAAAAGATTATCACAAAATATTTTCATAATCAATTGGCTAATCGCATAACTAAACCAGTAGTGCTTCATCCGAAGATGTATCTTTTAGAAATTTAATTAAATAAGTCATTTATATAAAATTAAATAATTAATTGATTACTCAATAAATAATTAATCGATTAATCAATAAATACTTAATAGATGAAATGATTAATCAATAAATCAAAAATATCCTTGATAGCCACATCACTTGGTCACTCATGTCCAAATATTAGCTTCCCAGCTCAAAAGGTGCCTGAGATATTGGCCAAATGAGAAAGAAAATAAATAAATGATTAATAATGAAAATAAATAAATAATAATCATAAAAAAATTAAATTATTAATCAATTTGGTCAGAGAACACATAAACTACCACTATTTCATCAGAATCTGTAACTTAAAAAAAAAAATTTTTTTTGTCATTAATCGAATAATTAAATAATTAATCGTTTAATTGATTAATTAATAAATCAAAAATATCCTTTGCAGCCAAATCACCTGGTCATTGGCATGTCCAAATATCAGCTTCCTAACTCAAAAGGTGCCTGAGTTAATAATGGTCAGAAGATAAATGAAATTTAATTAATTAAATAAGTACTTAATTAAACGCTAATAATTAAATAACTCCTCAATTAATTGATTATTCAAAAAACAAAAAATACCGTATTTGACAAAGGACTTGCTCACTACTGTGCCGAAATTTCAGCTTCCTAGCTCAAAGGATGGCTGAGATATCGTCCGGACAACCAAGAAAACAAACAAGAAAACAAACAAGTACAAATACATTCAAAGTACACCGCCCCATGCCAAATAATTAAATGTGCTGCAGCGCGGCATTGCCGGGGCGCCTCCGGCGCCCGGCAATACCGCAGTGCAGCTCATTGAGGCTGCATTGGGAGGGAGAGGTGTACACTAATTGATTGATTAATTGTATAATTAAAATCAATAAAAGATTATCACAAAATATTTTCATAATCAATTGGCTAATCGCATAACTAAACCACTAGTGCTTCATCCGAAGATGTATCTTTTAGAAATTTAATTAAATAAGTCATTTATAAAAAATTAAATAATTAATTGATTACTCAATAAATAATTAATCGATTAATCAATAAATAATTAATAGATGAAATGATTAATCAATAAATCAAAAATATCCTTGATAGCCACATCACTTGGTCACTCATGTCCAAATATTAGCTTCCCAGCTCAAAAGGTGCCTGAGATATTGGCCAAATGAGAAAGAAAATAAATAAATGATTAATAATGAAAATAAATAAATAATAATCATAAAAAAATTAAATTATTAATCAATTTGGTCAGAGAACACATAAACTACCACTATTTCATCAGAATCTGTAACTTTAAAAAAAAAAATTTTTTTGTCATTAATCGAATAATTAAATAATTAATCGATTAATTGATTAATTAATAAATCAAAAATATCCTTTGCAGCCAAATCACCTGGTCATTGGCATGTCCAAATATCAGCTTCCTAACTCAAAAGGTGCCTGAGTTAATAATGGTCAGAAGAGAAATGAAATTTAATTAATTAAATAAGTACTTAATTAAACGCTAATAATTAAATAACTCCTCAATTAATTGATTATTCAAAAAACAAAAAATACCGTATTTGACAAAGGACTTGCTCACTACTGTGCCGAAATTTCAGCTTCCTAGCTCAAAGGATGGCTGAGATATCGTCCGGACAAGAAAACAAACAAGAAACCAGAGTGAAAACTGAGTACTCTCTTTCAGCGTGCGTCACTGCCGAGCCCCCTTCGGTGCCTGGCAATGACGATTTGCAATGCCTGGAGGTGGCATAGGAAAGGAGCGGTGTACAACAAGTACACATACATTCAAAGTACACCGCCCCATGCCAAATAATTAAATATGCTGCAGCGCGGCATTGCCGGGGCGCCTCCGGCGCCCGGCAATACCGCAGTGCAGCTCATTGAGGCTGCATTGGGAGGGAGAGGTGTACACTAATTGATTGATTAATTGTATAATTAAAATCAATAAAAGATTATCACAAAATATTTTCATAATCAATTGGCTAATCGCATAACTAAACCAGTAGTGCTTCATCCGAAGATGTATCTTTTAGAAATTTAATTAAATAAGTCATTTATAAAAAATTAAATAATTAATTGATTACTCAATAAATAATTAATCGATTAATCAATAAATACTTAATAGATGAAATGATTAATCAATAAATCAAAAATATCCTTGATAGCCACATCACTTGGTCACTCATGTCCAAATATTAGCTTCCCAGCTCAAAAGGTGCCTGAGATATTGGCCAAATGAGAAAGAAAATAAATAAATGATTAATAATGAAAATAAATAAATAATAATCATAAAAAAATTAAATTATTAATCAATTTGGTCAGAGAACACATAAACTACCACTATTTCATCAGAATCTGTAACTTAAAAAAAAAAAATTTTTTTGTCATTAATCGAATAATTAAATAATTAATCGATTAATTGATTAATTAATAAATCAAAAATATCCTTTGCAGCCAAATCACCTGGTCATTGGCATGTCCAAATATCAGCTTCCTAACTCAAAAGGTGCCTGAGTTAATAATGGTCAGAAGATAAATGAAATTTAATTAATTAAATAAGTACTTAATTAAACGCTAATAATTAAATAACTCCTCAATTAATTGATTATTCAAAAAACAAAAAATACCGTATTTGACAAAGGACTTGCTCACTACTGTGCCGAAATTTCAGCTTCCTAGCTCAAAGGATGGCTGAGATATCGTCCGGACAACCAAGAAAGAAAGAAAACAAGTACACATACATTCAAAGTACACCGCCCCATGCCAAATAATTAAATATGCTGCAGCGCGGCATTGCCGGGGTGCCTCCGGCGCCCGGCAATACCGCAGTGCAGCTCATTGAGGCTGCATTGGGAGGGAGAGGTGTACACTAATTGATTGATTAATTGTATAATTAAAATCAATAAAAGATTATCACAAAATATTTTCATAATCAATTGGCTAATCGCATAACTAAACCACTAGTGCTTCATCCGAAGATGTATCTTTTAGAAATTTAATTAAATAAGTCATTTATAAAAAATTAAATAATTAATTGATTACTCAATAAATAATTAATCGATTAATCAATAAATAATTAATAGATGAAATGATTAATCAATAAATCAAAAATATCCTTGATAGCCACATCACTTGGTCACTCATGTCCAAATATTAGCTTCCCAGCTCAAAAGGTGCCTGAGATATTGGCCAAATGAGAAAGAAAATAAATAAATGATTAATAATGAAAATAAATAAATAATAATCATAAAAAAATTAAATTATTAATCAATTTGGTCAGAGAACACATAAACTACCACTATTTCATCAGAATCTGTAACTTAAAAAAAAAAATTTTTTTTGTCATTAATCGAATAATTAAATAATTAATCGATTAATTGATTAATTAATAAATCAAAAATATCCTTTGCAGCCAAATCACCTGGTCATTGGCATGTCCAAATATCAGCTTCCTAACTCAAAAGGTGCCTGAGTTAATAATGGTCAGAAGAGAAATGAAATTTAATTAATTAAATAAGTACTTAATTAAACGCTAATAATTAAATAACTCCTCAATTAATTGATTATTCAAAAAACAAAAAATACCGTATTTGACAAAGGACTTGCTCACTACTGTGCCGAAATTTCAGCTTCCTAGCTCAAAGGATGGCTGAGATATCGTCCGGACAACCAAGAAAACAAACAAACAAGAAAGAAACCAGAGTGAAAACTGAGTACTCTCTTTCAGCGTGCGTCACTGCCGAGCCCCCTTTGGTGCCCGGCAATGACGATTTGCAATGCCTGGAGATGGCATAGGAAAGGAGCGGTGTACAACAAGTACACATACATTCAAAGTACACCGCCCCATGCCAAATAATTAAATATGCTGCAGCGCGGCATTGCCGGGGCGCCTCCGGCGCCCGGCAATACCGCAGTGCAGCTCATTGAGGCTGCATTGGGAGGGAGAGGTGTACACTAATTGATTGATTAATTGTATAATTAAAATCAATAAAAGATTATCACAAAATATTTTCATAATCAATTGGCTAATCGCATAACTAAACCAGTAGTGCTTCATCCGAAGATGTATCTTTTAGAAATTTAATTAAATAAGTCATTTATAAAAAATTAAATAATTAATTGATTACTCAATAAATAATTAATCGATTAATCAATAAATACTTAATAGATGAAATGATTAATCAATAAATCAAAAATATCCTTGATAGCCACATCACTTGGTCACTCATGTCCAAATATTAGCTTCCCAGCTCAAAAGGTGCCTGAGATATTGGCCAAATGAGAAAGAAAATAAATAAATGATTAATAATGAAAATAAATAAATAATAATCATAAAAAAATTAAATTATTAATCAATTTGATCAGAGAACACATAAACTACCACTATTTCATCAGAATCTGTAACTTAAAAAAAAAAAATTTTTTTGTCATTAATCGAATAATTAAATAATTAATCGATTAATTGATTAATTAATAAATCAAAAATATCCTTTGCAGCCAAATCACCTGGTCATTGGCATGTCCAAATATCAGCTTCCTAACTCAAAAGGTGCCTGAGTTAATAATGGTCAGAAGATAAATGAAATTTAATTAATTAAATAAGTACTTAATTAAACGCTAATAATTAAATAACTCCTCAATTAATTGATTATTCAAAAAACAAAAAATACCGTATTTGACAAAGGACTTGCTCACTACTGTGCCGAAATTTCAGCTTCCTAGCTCAAAGGATGGCTGAGATATCGTCCGGACAACCAAGAAAACAAACAAGAAACCAGAGTGAAAACTGAGTACTCTCTTTCAGCGTGCGTCACTGCCGAGCCCCCTTCGGTGCCCGGCAATGACGATTTGCAATGCCTGGAGGTGGCATAGGAAAGGAGCGGTGTACAACAAGAAAACAACCAGAGTGAAAACTGAGTACTCTCTTTCAGCGTGCGTCACTGCCGAGCCCCCTTCGGTGCCCAGCAATGACGATTTGCAATGCCTGGAGATGGCATAGGAAAGGTGCGGTGTACAACAAGTACACATACATTCAAAGTACACCGCCCCATGCCAAATAATTAAATATGCTGCAGCGCGGCATTGCCGGGGCGCCTCCGGCGCCCGGCAATACCGCAGTGCAGCTCATTGAGGCTGCATTGGGAGGGAGAGGTGTACACTAATTGATTGATTAATTGTATAATTAAAATCAATAAAAGATTATCACAAAATATTTTCATAATCAATTGGCTAATCGCATAACTAAACCAGTAGTGCTTCATCCGAAGATGTATCTTTTAGAAATTTAATTAAATAAGTCATTTATATAAAATTAAATAATTAATTGATTACTCAATAAATAATTAATCGATTAATCAATAAATACTTAATAGATGAAATGATTAATCAATAAATCAAAAATATCCTTGATAGCCACATCACTTGGTCACTCATGTCCAAATATTAGCTTCCCAGCTCAAAAGGTGCCTGAGATATTGGCCAAATGAGAAAGAAAATAAATAAATGATTAATAATGAAAATAAATAAATAATAATCATAAAAAAATTAAATTATTAATCAATTTGGTCAGAGAACACATAAACTACCACTATTTCATCAGAATCTGTAACTTAAAAAAAAAAAATTTTTTTGTCATTAATCGAATAATTAAATAATTAATCGATTAATTGATTAATTAATAAATCAAAAATATCCTTTGCAGCCAAATCACCTGGTCATTGGCATGTCCAAATATCAGCTTCCTAACTCAAAAGGTGCCTGAGTTAATAATGGTCAGAAGATAAATGAAATTTAATTAATTAAATAAGTACTTAATTAAACGCTAATAATTAAATAACTCCTCAATTAATTGATTATTCAAAAAACAAAAAATACCGTATTTGACAAAGGACTTGCTCACTACTGTGCCGAAATTTCAGCTTCCTAGCTCAAAGGATGGCTGAGATATCGTCCGGACAACCAAGAAAACAAACAAACAAGAAAGAAACCAGAGTGAAAACTGAGTACTCTCTTTCAGCGTGCGTCACTGCCGAGCCCCCTTTGGTGCCCGGCAATGACGATTTGCAATGCCTGGAGATGGCATAGGAAAGGAGCGGTGTACAACAAGTACACATACATTCAAAGTACACCGCCCCATGCCAAATAATTAAATATGCTGCAGCGCGGCATTGCCGGGGCGCCTCCGGCACCCGGCAATACCGCAGTGCAGCTCATTGAGGCTGCATTGGGAGGGAGAGGTGTACACTAATTGATTGATTAATTGTATAATTAAAATCAATAAAAGATTATCACAAAATATTTTCATAATCAATTGGCTAATCGCATAACTAAACCAGTAGTGCTTCATCCGAAGATGTATCTTTTAGAAATTTAATTAAATAAGTCATTTATAAAAAATTAAATAATTGATTACTCAATAAATAATTAATCGATTAATCAATAAATACTTAATAGATGAAATGATTAATCAATAAATCAAAAATATCCTTGATAGCCACATCACTTGGTCACTCATGTCCAAATATTAGCTTCCCAGCTCAAAAGGTGCCTGAGATATTGGCCAAATGAGAAAGAAAATAAATAAATGATTAATAATGAAAATAAATAAATAATAATCATAAAAAAATTAAATTATTAATCAATTTGGTCAGAGAACACATAAACTACCACTATTTCATCAGAATCTGTAACTTTAAAAAAAAAAATTTTTTTGTCATTAATCGAATAATTAAATAATTAATCGATTAATTGATTAATTAATAAATCAAAAATATCCTTTGCAGCCAAATCACCCGGTCATTGGCATGTCCAAATATCAGCTTCCTAACTCAAAAGGTGCTTGAGTTAATAATGGTCAGAAGAGAAATGAAATTTAATTAATTAAATAAGTACTTAATTAAACGCTAATAATTAAATAACTCCTCAATTAATTGATTATTCAAAAAACAAAAAATACCGTATTTGACAAAGGACTTGCTCACTACTGTGCCGAAATTTCAGCTTCCTAGCTCAAAGGATGGCTGAGATATCGCCCGGACAACCAAGAAAGTAAGAAAGAAACCAGAGTGAAAACTGAGTACTCTCTTTCAGCGTGCGTCACTGCCGAGCCCCCTTTGGTGCCCGGCAATGACGATTTGCAATGCCTGGAGATGGTATAGGAAAGGAGCGGTGTACAACAAGAAACCAGAGTGAAAACTGAGTACTCTCTTTCAGCGTGCGTCACTGCCGAGCCCCCTTCGGTGCCCGGCAATGACGATTTGCAATGCCTGGAGGTGGCATAGGAAAGGAGCGGTGTACAACAAGAAACCAGAGTGAAAACTGAGTACTCTCTTTCAGCGTGCGTCACTGCCGAGCCCCCTTCGGTGCCCGGCAATGACGATTTGCAATGCCTGGAGGTGGCATAGGAAAGGAGCGGTGTACAACAAGAAAACAACCAGAGTGAAAACTGAGTACTCTCTTTCAGCGTGCGTCACTGCCGAACCCCCTTCGGTGCCCGGCAATGATGATTTGCAATGCCTGGAGGTGGCATAGGAAAGGAGCGGTGTACAACAATCAAACAACCAGAGTGAAAACTGAGTACTCTCTTTCAGCGTGCGTCACTGCCGAACCCCCTTCGGTGCCCGGCAATGACGATTTGCAATGCCTGGAGATGGCATAGGAAAGGAGCGGTGTACAACAACCAGAGTGAAAACTGAGTACTCTTTCAGCGTGCGTCACTGCCGAGCCCCCTTCGGTGCCCGGCAATGACGATTTGCAATGCCTGGAGGTGGCATAGGAAAGGAGCGGTGTACAACAACCAGAGTGAAAACTGAGTACTCTCTTTCAGCGTGCGTCACTGCCGAGCCCCCTTCGGTGCCCGGCAATGACGATTTGCAATGCCTGGAGATGGCATAGGAAAGGAGCGGTGTACAACAGGAAAACAAATAACCAGAGTGAAAACTGAGTACTCTCTTTCAGCGTGCGTCACTGCCGAGCCCCCTTCGGTGCCCGGCAATGACGATTTGCAATGCCTGGAGATGGCATAGGAAAGGAGCGGTGTACAATAAATAAATGATTAATAATGAAAATAAATAAATAATCATGAAAAAATTAAATTATTAATCAATTCGGTCACAGAACACATAAACCACCACCATTTCATCAGAATCTGTAACTGTTTTTTTTAATATTATTATTAATTAATCGAATAATTAAATAATTAATCGATTAATTGATTAATTTATGAATCAATAAATCAAAAATATCCTTGATAGCCACATCACTTGGTCACTCATGTCCAAATATTAGCTTCCGAGCTCAAAAGGTGCCTGAGATATTGGCCAAATGAGAAAGAAAATAAATAAATGATTAATAATGAAAATAAATAAATAATAATCATAAAAAAATTAAATTATTAATCAATTCGGTCAGAGAACACATAAGCCACCACCATTTCATCAGAATCTGTAACTTAAAAAAAAAACATTTTAGTCATTAATCGAATAATTAAATAATTAATCGATTAATTAATAAATCAAAAATAGCCTTTGCAGCCAAATCACCTGGTCATTGGCATGTCCAAATATCAGCTTCCTAACTCAAAAGGTGCCTGAGTTACTGGTCAGAAGAGAAAGGAAATTTGATTAATTAAATAAGTACTTAATTAATCGCTAATAATTAAATAACTCCTCAATTAATTGATTATTCAAAAGCAAAAAATACCGTTTTTGACAAAGGACTTGCTCACTACTGTGCCGAAATTTCAGCTTCCTCGCTCAAAGGATGGCTGAGATATCGCCCGGACAAACAAGCAAGAAAACAAGAAAACAAACAAGACAACAACCAAGAAAACAAACAAACAAACAACCAGAGTGAAAACTGAGTACTCCCTTTCAGCGTGCGTCACTGCCGAGCCCCCTTCGGTGCCCAGCAATGACGATTTGCAATGCCTGGAGATGGCATAGGAAAGGTGCGGTGAACAACAAATACACATACATTCAAAGTACACCGCCCCCATGCCAAATAATTAAATATCCTACAGCGCGGCATTGCCGGGGCGCCTCTGGCGCCCGGCAATACCGCAGTGCAGCTCGTATGCTCGTAGAGGCTGCATTGAGAGGGAGAGGTGTACACTAATTGATTGATTAATTGTATCATTTAAATCAATAAAAGATTATCACCAAATATTTTCTTAATCAATTGGCTAATAGCATAACTAAACCACTCGTGCTTCATCCGAAGATGTATCTTTTAGAAATTTAATTAAATAAGTCGTTAATAAAAAATTAAATAATTAATTGATTAATCAATAAATAATTAATTGATTAAATGATTAATCAATAAATCAAAAATATCCATGATAGCCACATCACTTGGTCACTGTCATGTCCAAATATTAGCTTCCGAGCTCAAAAGGTGCCTGAGATATTGGCCAAATGAGAAAGAAAATAAATAAATGATTTATAATGAAAATAAATAAATAATAATAAAAAAATTAAATTATTAATCAATTCGGTCAGAGAACACATAAACCACCACCATTTCATCAGAATCTGTAACTTTAAAAAAAAAAAAAATTTAGTCATTAATCGAATAATTAAATAATTAATCGATTAATTGATTAATTAATAAATCAAAAATAGCCTTTGCAGCCAAATCACCTGGTCATTGGCATGTCCAAAATAACAGCTTCCTAACTCAAAAGGTGCCTGAGTTAATGGTCAGAAGAGAAAGGAAATTTGATTAATCAAATAAGTACTTAATTAATCGCTAATAATTAAATAACTCCTCAATTTATTGATTAATCAAAAAACAAAAAATACCGTTTTTGACGAAGCACTTTCTCACTATTGTGCCAAAATTTCAGCTTCCTAGCTCAAAGGATGGCTGAGATATCGCCCGGACAACCAAACAAACAAGAAAGAAAGAAAACAAGAAAGAAAACAAGTACACATACATTCAAAGTATACCGCCCCATGCCAAATAATTAAATATGCTGCAGCGCGGCATTGCCGGGGCGCCTCCGGCGCCCGGCAATACTGCAGTGCAGCTCATTGAGGCTGCATTGGGAGGGAGAGGTGTACACTAATTGATTGATTAATTGTATCATTAAAATCAATAAAAGATTATCACAAAATATTTTCATAATCAATTGGCAAATCGCATAACTAAACCACTAGTGCTTCATCCGAAGATGTATCTTTTAGAAATTTAATTAAATAAGTCATTTATAAAAAATTAATTAATCGATTACTCAATAAATAATTGATTAATCAATAAATAATTAATAGATGAAATGATTAATCAATAATTCAAAAATATCCTTGATAGCCACATCACCTGGTCACTCATGTCCAAATATTAGCTTCCCAGCTCAAAAGGTGCCTGAGATATTGGCCAAATGAGAATGAAAATAAATAAATAATAATCATAAAAAAATTAAATTATTAATCAATTTGGTCAGAGAACACAAACTACCACTATTTCATCAGAATCTGTAACTTTCAAAAAAAAAAATTTTTTGTCATTAATCGAATAATTAAATAATTAATCGATTAATTGATTAATTAATAAATCAAAAATATCCTTTGCAGCTAAATCACCTGGTCATTGGCCTGTCCAAATATCAGCTTCCGAACTCAAAAGGTGCCTGAGTTAATGGTCAGAAGAGAAAGGAAATTTGATTAATTAAATAAGTACTTAATTAATCGCTAATAATTAAATAACTCCTCAATTTATTGATTAATCAAAAAAAAAAATACCGTTTTTGACAAAGGACTTGCTCACTATTGTGCCGAAATTTCAGCTTCCTAGCTTAAAGGATGGCTGAGATATCGTCCGGACAAACAAACAAGAAAGCAAGAAAGAAAACAAGAAACCAGAGTGTACTGAGTACACTGAGTACTCTCTTTCAGCGTGCGTCACTGCCGAGCCCCCTTTGGTGCCCGGCAATGACGATTTGCAATGCCTGGAGATGGCATAGGAAAGGTGCGGTGTACAACAAGAAAACAACCAGAGTGAAAACTGAGTACTCTCTTTCAGCGTGCGTCACTGCCGAGCCCCCTTCGGTGTCCCCGGCAATGACGATTTGCAATGCCTGGAGATGGCATAGGAAAGGTGCGGTGTACAACAAGAAAGAAAGAAAGAAACCAAACAACGAGAGTGAAAACTGAGTACTCCCTTTCAGCGTGTGTCACTGCCGAGCCCCCTTCGGTGCCCAGCAATGACGATTTGCAATGCCTGGAGATGGCATAGGAAAGGTGCGGTGTACAATATAATCTATTTTAAGTTGTCTATAACAACAAAATGTGAAGAAGTCAAGGGATGTGAATACTTTCTGAAGGCAATGTATTTTTTTAGCATATTTTGATGTACCGTACCATACTCTTTGCTGAGCATCGTTGGTGTCTGAGCAGTTTCTTGACAAGGGTAATACTGGATGGTTTTCCATTGCCTTCCCAGCATTGTTTGTGCATGTGTGTGCGTGTGCAACAAGCATCACTTGTTCAGAGCAGCTGAGGTAAAAGCAAGTGCACTATCTCTGCACCACACTGTCATTGCATGCACCCAGTTTCACGTACTATAAAAAATACATTGTATATGTTAATGGAATGAATTTCAATTCCGAACTTTCACAAAAATGAGATTTTAATCAACAAAGATATTGTATATTAAAAATATGGATTGCTTCTTCTTCAAAATTGAAATTTCATTGCCAGAACAATACAACAGACACAACAGGCATTTAAAGGCCATTTTCCCTGCAAGGGCGGGGGTTAGCCTTGCGGTCCCCATGACAATCTTCTCCATTTTGCCCAATTTTCTGCTGGAAACTGGAAATTGGAACTGGAACTGGAAATGCTGGAAATTTCTGCAACCTGGACAAAATCACAGACTGGGCAAACAAGTGGAACATGTCTTTCAATCCTGACAAATCTCACACTCTTACGATGTCTCTCCGAAAAGACCGACTGGACAACCCTCCCATCCACTTTCCGAATAATCCTCTCCAAGAAGTTCTGTCACTCAAGCTTTTGGGTCTCACTATCTGCCATGATCTTTCCTGGGAAAACCACATTTCAAATCTGGCCTCCAAAGCCAGTCGCCGACTGGGCATCCTCCGTCGTGCGAAGTCCTTCCTTGGCACACCTGAGCTCCTCACCACATACAAGGCTTTTATCCACAGCTCAATGGAATACTGCTCTCCCCTCTGGGCTGGTGCTCCTGCCTCACACCTAGCTCGTCTTCACGCTGTTGAAACCAAAGCATTCAGAATCATTGGAATCTCCTGCGATGAAGCTAACTCCAAGGGCCTCTCACTCAGTCACCGCAGGCAGGTTGGTGGTCTTTCCGTCTTCTACCGACTCCTCTCTGGCCTTGCCCCCTCAGCTCTCACTGGGCTCTGTCCCGCAAATATTCCTACAGGTCGCACAAGATCTGCCTGCAACCCTCTTATGGTCAAACTGCCAAAATCAAGACTCTCTGCTCACCTTCACTCCTTCATTCCTCTTTTCTCCCACCTCTGGAACAAACTCCCTCACTCTCTTCAATCCCACTCCTCCCTCCAGGTCTTTAAAACAGCTGTTCACCACCATCTCTTATCTTCCCCCATCCAAAACCTTGATCTTTTCTACCCCCGCTAATTTCACCCCAATTCCACTTTTTTGAAATACCAACTTCTGTCCTGGAAGTCCTTGGTGTCCTTGTGTTTTATACTTCTCCCTCCCCCCCCCCCCCTTCCCACGCCTCCTCCCCCCAAGCCCTCTCCCTTCCACACATCTCCCTGCTCTCAAATAGTGTTTGTGTGCTTCCCCTTCTCTCCCCATCTTGTTTTCCGCTCCCTCTTTTTATATATTTTGTTTGTCTGGTTGATTTGGTTGTGAAGTAAATGTTAGCTCTTTCACGAGCCTCGATTCAGAATACCAAAAAAAATAAAATTAAAAAAAAAAATCTACCCTTGTTAACCCCCTTGCCCGCATTTCTTCTTCGACCATCTTTAGCCAAGCTTTCTCGGTCTTCCCGAGAAGACCGAACTTGACTTCTTCACTTTCTCGGTCTTCCCTACTTCCTTCTACATTCATTTCCATCACTCTTCTCAACCAGTCACTTTCATCCTTCCTCAACACATGACCAAACCATCTCAAACTGTTTCTCTTCACAGCATCGATCACAGGCTCTATTCCCATCATCTTTCGCAATTCATCATTTATCTTCCTCTCTCTCAACGATACTCCGCACATCCACCGAACCATTCGCATTTCCACCCTTTGTTGCTGCTCTACGTTCATTACCCATGTCTCGCTCCCATAAATCATAATACTTCTCACACATGCAGCATACACCTTTCCCTTCAGCTTCAATGACACTCCCCTCCTCGTCAGCACACCACTCAGTTCCCGAAACTTCTTCCATGCACATCTCACTCTCGCAACCATTGCCGAGTCTGATCCACCTTCTCCATTCAGCATGTCTCCGAGGTAGCAAAATGTTTTCACACCTGCCAGCTTCACGCCTTCTCTAAGATCCAACTCAACATTTCCTCCATCTGCAGCTCCCTCTGTGCACACCTTACACTTGAATGCAGCTGCCACACTGGTTAATAACCCTCTCAAACCACAACATTTTTGATGAACCCAGTGATGGAATTTCACTCCGACACCCTTCCTGCACACAGCACACGGCCACTTCCCAGTTCTTTCCACCTCACCACATGCTTTACCATTTGCCATCACCTTCGTTTTTCCGATATTCACCTTCAGACCTTTTGTCTCCATACATTCCTTCCACTTGTTCATCTTCTCCTTCAGTCCATCCATACTTTCTGCAATCAACACCAGATCATCTGCATACAACAACTCCCACGGTAAACCCTCCTTTACGTTCCGAGCCAGCACCTCCATCACAGCTACAAATAGTAGTGGACTTAGTACTGACCCGTGATGCATTCCAACCTTCACCTCAAACTCACCACTGTTCCCGTCCTTCGTCCTTACAGCTGTGAGCGCTCTTTTGTACATTGCCATCACTACTCTGATCAACCATTCCTCCAGTCCTAACTTCCTCAATGCCCATGTCACTACTTCACATGGAACCCTATCGAATGCTTTCTCCAGATCAACAAACCCAAGAAACAACTTCTTCCTCTTCTCCATGTACTTCTCCTGCAACTGCCTCACAATAAAAAGCGCATCTGTCGTTCCTCTTCCTGGCATAAATCCAAACTGCATTTCGTCAATCTTCACTTTCTTCCTTATCCTCCTCTCCAACACCCTTTCCAATACCTTCACTCCATGCTCCAATAACTTTATCGCTCAATACGAGCCACAGTCCAGAGGGTTACCTTTCCCCTTGTATGGAGGGACGAGGGTACTCAGTTCCCAATCCACTGGAATGCGGCCTTCTTTCACCACCAGATTGCAGATCTCCGTCATTCTCTTCACACCCCCAACTTCCCGCTGCCTTCAACATATCTCCCACAACTCCCGTCGGCCCTCTCACTTTTCTACTCTTCATTGCTTTTATCGCTTCCTCAACTTCCTTCTTGGTTATATTCTCTGCCAGTCCTCAAACTGGGTTTCTCTCCATGTTGCCATCCCATTCATTCTCTGTATTCAACAGCATTTCCATATATCTCTTCCATCTTCCTTCAATTCCATCTGGGTCCGCAACGATTTGTCCCACTTCATCCTTCAAGCAACTCATTCCCCACCTTGAGTTTTGACGGGAGGGAGTGGGGTCCCCCACAGGCTACTTCGGGCTGTACCCTGTGCATATGTAGTTGTCATTGTCATGGTTCTCTTTTTGAGGCAATGTTTTTTTTATGGCCGGATGCCCTTCCTGACGCCAACCCTTTTAGTCGCCTCTTACGACACGCAGGGATGCGGTGTACCTATTCGAAACCGGGGTACACACCGGTCATTGCTAGAACAATGAAAACACATTTTTATTATCCGATATATATTAACGCAACAACTCCACTTTGAAAAATCGGACTCGAGCTGTTTTATTAAAGTGGACAGAAAGAGCGACTTACCTGCTACCTTGTAAAGGTTATAGCTGCGAAATGCGATGCCGGGTCCTCTAATTGCTCGGTATCAGATCTATAGTTATATTTGGCTTACTCGTGATTCGACAAAGAAACCATACAGTCGGTGACTGTGGTTATAGAAACAATTGATGGAAAGCGGCAGTATTTTTAATATCAAGGTCATTGTATCAGTTGGTGGTGACTACGTGTAGAGATTTAAAGATGTATAATTCAAATAACATTTAACAGATTTGCCCAATTCCAGCTCACTGATGTGGCATCTGGATAATTATTATCAATAATAATTATTATTGCAATATTTGGTGTTGGCCTAATGGTTAGGGTGGTGGGCTTGGGATCCTCAGGTCCTGAGTTTGAATCCCGTTGAATTAACGCCAGGTGGGGTTGACTCAGCCTGTCATCCTTCCGAGGTGGGCAAAATGAGCACCAGATAACTGGTTATAGAGAAGCATTGCATCAGCGGCAGACGCATCCACAGGAAATGATACAACCAGCTGCTGCACACGAACCACCATTATTATTATTATTATTATTGCAGAAAAAAAAAAAATTACAAATTTCTTCTTTTTTAGTTCTACTTTCGGCAATCAAATTTCAAACTTGTGTATGAATAAAAATATGACCAACGCAGTGGATCAAAACACAGGGTGAGTGAAAAGAGAAAAAAAGAATTAAAGGGCTGGACATGGTGACCTCGACTTCGAAGTATGCACATTCGCCGTCTTGTCTGTCTCACCTTGATAGGTTCAAATCCCAACCCTGCTATAAACTGTCATCCAGGCGATTCATGGGCAGGCTGATCTATCAGTGTGTGCAACATCCCTAGGATTGAAGTTCAAGTGCATGTCCCGTCCACCGGCGTTTGGTGACAGCCGGTAAAGACCCCAGAGTTGTCCTTCTTGCAGAGTTGGCGAGCCATCACGGGCACCATGAACAAATCCCAAAATTCCTGCCCTAACTGCTGCTGGGAAGGCAATGGCAAACCACCAAGTATATCCTTTTCTCAGGAAGCTGCTTGTGCAGCATCAGACAGAGGTAGCTCAATTCAGATGCCACTTTGCTTTGGACTGCACATTTTGCATGCTAATAAGTATATAATAAGTATGCTAATAAGTATGTGATGATAATATATTATATCACGACATTTAAAGGGTAAACCTGCTGTGTAAACGTGGGCCTGTAAAGGCAAGACCTTGCTTGAGTTCATCTTCCTCGAGTCCTCAAACATTGGTTATTAGCGAATGCGCAGAATGATCCTGAATGCATCAACAATGACCTACAAGATGGTTGCAGTACAATTGGCATCCTTTGAATGACTTTTTCTTGCAACTCAAAGCCCAGGTGTGGAACCGGATTCAAACTATGAAACCTCAAGTGCAGTCGAAATAGGAAACCAGACACCGTAGACGGGCATTGCGGCCACGTTGTCAAACTCACACCTGCAATCACATCGATTTTCATAAGCCAGGTGTTGGCTTAACGGTTAAGGTGGCTGGCTTGAGATCTTGTCTGGTCCTGGAGTTTGAGTCCCTGTCGTGCCATTGAATTAACACCAGGTGTGTTGACTCAACCTGTCATCCTTCGCAGGTAGGCAAAAATGAGTACTGGCAGCAGACTGCTAATAGAGGGCACTGCATCAACAGCACAGCCGTGCTTCCAGAAAAATGATGCAACCAACAGCCACAGACCATACAAAACCACAACAACATCGTCTTTCATTGCCGGCAATTATCAACCCCCTAACTTGACACACACATCGATCCAAATTCGGATTTCAAAAGCCACACCTTCCATCACTCGGTCGCCTTTGAAAGACTCGAAACTCGATCCCAACAGGAACTCCGCCAGCACGGAACAAAGTACGTTCATCAACCGTTCAAATGCCTCCACTCACCGCAATACTGTAGCAGACTCCGTGGAGCTCGAATTCCCGCGTTATGGAGAAAACGGAAAAGCGCAGCACGATTTAAGGGGCGAAGAGCCCGGCGTCCCTGGTTACGCGGAAGGTCCGCACATCGCGCACGTGTTAGCAGCGCACGGTGGGAAAAGCGGCGGGAGTTGTGCGGACCCGGAGAGACGGGCGCAGAGGGTTCCGCGGCGACGATCGGACGACCTGGGGAAGTGCCAAGGGAACAGGAAGCCGGGCGGATATTCGACGCCGGTATTAGCCACCTGCCCCGGACGGCTGCGGGTCGAAAACCCCGTCTCGGTCCCTTCCCGGAAAAACAACAAAAATAATAAATAAATAAATAAATAACCCCTTCCGGCCTCCCCGACCCGCCCACTTCACCTCCCCTCTACACGCCCCTCCCCTCCGAAACCCGGGACACGTTTTTCCCACCCGCCAGGGCAGCGCCTCTGCAGCTCGTGGGAGGAATGACAAAGTGCCTTTCGCCTCCTCTCCCTGTTTCTCTGTCCTTCCTCCCGGGAGAATTTGGGGTTAGGGATCGGCTTCGTGTAAATTACTCTGCTTAAAATTATGGATACCTGCACACAAAACGTTTACGACTATAAATGATGACGGTAAAGGTCAAAAACACCGTATGAAGGGCACTTGGGGTCGAGAGACTCAAACGGATTGGCAATCAAGCAAAAGAGAGCGATTACCGGTAACGAATAACATTATTGAGAAAAGAATCCCAATTTAAGATTTTGGTTTTGAGCTCTGTGTGTGTCATGTCCTGAAAGATTGAGACACAGATGTGGAATACCTTATAATTATATCGCTTTACATCACAACCTATAACTCGTCTAAATATAACTCCGTGAGTCACTCCACATTCCCTTATTTCAACGAGTTGTCCCGCCCTCTGCTGGCCAAAGGAGCTATTGCAGCACAAAGTTACAGATTCGCATCAACCACATAGCCATAATCCATATCATTTTCCACGATGTCGAATGTCGTCATATCATGTTCCACGATGTCGCCATATCATGTTCCAATATGTCGCCATATCATGTTACAAGATGTCACCATATCATGTTACAAGATGTCACCATATCATGTTACAAGATGTCACCATATCATGTTCCAAGATGTCACCATATCATGTTCCAATATGTCGCCATATCATGTTCCAATATGTCGCCATATCATGTTACAAGATGTCACCATATCATGTTCCAAGATGTCACCATATCATGTTCCAAGATGTCACCATATCATGTTCCAATATGTCGCCATATCATGTTACTAGATATCACCATATCAAGTTCCACAATGTCTCCATATCATGTTCCACGATGTCGCCATATCATGTTCCAATATGTCGCCATATCATGTTACAAGATGTCGCCATATCATGTTACACGATGTCACCATATCATGTTCCAATATGTCGCCATATCATGTTCCAATATGTCGCCATATCATGTTACAAGATGTCACCATATCATGTTACAAGATGTCACCATATCATGTTACAAGATGTCACCATATCATGTTACAAGATGTCACCATATCATGTTAAAAGATGTCACCATATCATGTTACAAGATGTCGCCATATCATATTGCACGATGTCGAATGTCATCATATCATGTTCCAAGATGTCGTCATATCATGTTACAAGATGTCACCATATCATGTTCCAATATGTCGCCATATCATGTTCTAAGATGTCACCATATCATGTTACAAGATGTCACCATATCGTGTTACAAGATGTCGCCATATCATGTTCCACAATGTCACCATATCATGTTCAACAATGTCGCCATATCATGTTACAAGATGTCTCCATATCATGTTACAAGATGTCTCCATATCATGTTCCACGATGTCGCCATATCATGTTCCACGATGTCGCCATATCATGTTTCAAGATGTCGCCATATCATGTTACAAGATGTCACCATATCATGTTACAAGATGTCTCCATATCATGTTACAAGATGTCTCCACATCATGTTCCACGATGTCGCCATATCATGTTCCACGATGTCGCCATATCATGTTTCAAGATGTCGCCATATCATGTTACAAGATGTCACCATATCATGTTACAAGATGTCGCCATATCATGTTCAACAATGTCGCCATATCATGTTCCACAATGTCGCCATATCATGTTCCACAATGTCGCCATATCATGTCACAAGATGTCTCCATATCATGTTACAAGATGTCACCATATCATGTTACAAGATGTCGCCATATCATGTTCAACAATGTCGCCATATCATGTTCCACAATGTCGCCATATCATGTTCCACGATGTCACCATATCATGTTCCACGATGTCGCCATATCATGTTACAAGATGTCGCCATATCATGTTCAACAATGTCACCATATCATGTCACAAGATGTCTCCATATCATGTTCCACGATGTCACCATATCATGTTCCACGATGTCGCCATATCATGTTCCACGATGTCGCCATATCATGTTCAACAATGTCGCCATATCATGTTCCACAATGTCGCCATATCATGTTCAACAATGTTGCCATATCATGTTCAACAATGTCGCCATATCATGTTCCACAATGTCGCCATATCATGTTCCACGATGTCGCCATATCATGTCACAAGATGTCTCCATATCATGTTCCACGATGTCACCATATCATGTTCCACGATGTCGCCATATCATGTTCCACAATGTCGCCATATGTTCCACAATGTCGCCATATCATGTTACAAGATGTCTCCATATCATGTTCCACGATGTCACCATATCATGTTCCACGATGTCACCATATCATGTTCCACGATGTCGCCATATCATGATCCACGATGTCGCCATATCATGTTACAAGATGTCGCCATATCATGTGACAAGATGTCACCATATCATGTCACAAGATGTCGCCATATCATGTTCAACAATGTCACCATATCATGTTCCACAATGTCGCCATATCATGTTCCACAATGTCGCCATATCATGTCACAAGATGTCTGCATATCATGTTCCACAATGTCGCCATATCATGTTCCACAATGTCACCATATCATGTTACAAGATGTCTCCATATCATGTTCCATGATGTCGCCATATCATGTTCCACGATGTCGCCATATCATGTTCCATGATGTCGCCATATCATGTTCCATGATGTCGCCATATCATGTTCCACAATGTCGCCATATCATGTTCCACAATGTCACCATATCATGTTACAAGATGTCTCCATATCATGTTCCATGATGTCGGCATATCATGTTCCACGATGTCGCCATATCATGTTCCACGATGTCGCCATATCATGTTCCACAATGTCACCATATCATGTTACAAGATGTCTCCATATCATGTTACAAGATGTCTCCATATCATGTTACAAGATGTCACCATATCATGTTCCACAATGTCGCCATATCATCTATCTATAATTCCAGTAATCTCTGTGTGTTTGTTTGTTTGTACGTTTGTTTGTCTGTGACCGCTGTTTCTCGACAACCACGGGTCCGATATACTTGAAACTTGCCAGGTATATTGCTGGGGACCCGAGGATGTGCCTTTTCAAGGTTTCATATTAATCGGACAATTACTTACCGAGCTATGTCCAAAAAACGATTCAACCAATCAGAGAGCAGCGAGCTATCGCGTGTGCCGAACGTGGCGAACACACTCTGCCTCGGATGGCACATTTGAGAGCGTATTCATTTATTTCACGTTTGCAAACTATGTTGGCGCTATGTTGGCGTTAAACTATGTTTTAAAACTAATAAAAACGAATTTGCGATTCATCGTAACTGCGATATACGACCTTCCGGACAGTGAGGACTGCACTTCCGGCATCCAATCACAGAGTGACAGAACGCGTTATTTATTGCGTAGGCGTGGCCGATGTGAGAGCGAGCTGATGCTGAGCCCAGCGCGTGCGCCATTACGGTACGTAATTCGATTTCTTCCGGAGAAAATAATAATTTCTCGATAGAGGGGGGATATAAATAGAGGGGGGGGGACCCCGGGGGGATTGTCACTGTACTCGCAAGCCGTTCGCCGTTCGCTTTGGCGTTGCGAATGGACCAAAACATTTCATGGACCAAACCATTTCATGTAAAGCGTTCGCCGTTCGCTTTGGCGTTGCGAATGGACCAAAACATTTCATGGACCAAACCATTTCATGTAAATAGAGGGGGGGATATAATTTTAGATATAGATATAGTACGGGCATGCCCTAGTCTATCTATAATTCCACTAATGTGTGTGTGTGTGTGTGTGTGTGTGTGTGTGTGTGTGTGTGTGTGTGTGTGTGTGTGTGTGTGTGTGTGTGTGTGTGTGTGTGTGTGTGTGTGTGTGTGTGTGTGTGTGTGTGTGTCTCTGTCTCTGTTTGTCTGTGACCGCTGTTTCTCGACAACCACGGGTCCGATATACTTTAAACTTGCCAGGTATATTGCTGGGGACCCGAGGATGTGCCTTTTCAAGGTTTGAAATTAATCGCAGAAGTACTTACCGAGCTATGGCGATTTAGCCGTTCGCCGTTCGCCGTTCGCTTTGGCGTTGCGAATGGACCAAACCATTGCATGTAAATAGAGGGGGGGGTTCTGTGGTCGTTGCGAATGGACCAAACCATTCATGTAAATAGAGGGGGGGGGGTTCTGTGGTCGTTACTGCCACGTGGTTTCAAAGTTTTTTTTTGTTGTTGTTTGCACGCATGTTTTTTTGCACCCACGTACGGGCACGCCCGAGGATGTTTACACACACACACCCCTACACAAATTTTTTTTTTTTTTTTTTTTTGGCAAGGAACGGGCACCCACGTACGGGCACGTCCTAGCTTATATATAGTACGGGCATGCCCTAGTCTATCTATAATTCCACTAATCTGTGTGTGTGTGTGTGTGTGTGTGTGTGTGTGTGTGTGTGTGTGTGTGTGTGTGTGTGTGTGTGTGTGTGTGTGTGTGTGTGTGTGTGTGTCTGTGTGTGTGTGTGTGTTTGTCTGTGACCGCTGTTTCTCGACAACCACGGGTCCGATATACTTTAAACTTGCCAGGTATATTGCTGGGGACCCGAGGATGTGCCTTTTCAAGGTTTGAAATTAATCGGACAAGTACTTACCGAGCTATGGCGATTTAGCCGTTCGCCGTTCGCCGTTCGCTTTGGCGTTGCGAATGGACCAAACCATTGCATGTAAATAGAGGGGGGGGGGGTTCTGTGGTCGTTGCGAATGGACCAAACCATTCATGTAAATAGAGGGGGGGGGGGGGGTTTTTGGTCGTTACTGCCACGTGGTTTCAAAGTTTTTTTTTGTTGTTGTTGTTTGCACGCATGTTTTTTTGCACCCACGTACGGGCACGCCCTAGGATGTTTACACACACACACCCCTACACAAATTTTTTTTTTTTTTTTTTTTTGGCAAGGAACGGGCACCCACGTACGGGCACGTCCTAGCTTATATATAGTACGGGCATGCCCTAGTCTATCTATAATTCCACTAATCTGTGTGTGTGTGTGTGTGTGTGTGTGTGTGTGTGTGTGTGTGTGTGTGTGTGTGTCTGTGTGTGTGTCTGTGACCGCTGTTTCTCGACAACCACGGGTCCGATATACTTTAAACTTGCCAGGTATATTGCTGGGGACCCGAGGATGTGCCTTTTCAAGGTTTGAAATTAATCGGACAAGTACTTACCGAGCTATGGCGATTTAGCCGTTCGCCGTTCGCTTTGGCGTTGCGAATGGACCAAACCATTCATGTAAATAGAGGGGGGGGGGGGGGTTCTGTGGTCGTTACTGCCACGTGGTTTCAAAGTTTTTTTTTGTTGTTGTTGTTTGCACGCATGTTTTTTTGCACCCACGTACGGGCACGCCCTAGGATGTTTACACACACACACCCCTACACAAATTTTTTTTTTTTTTTTTTTTTTGGCAAGGAACGGGCACCCACGTACGGGCACGTCCTAGCTTATATATAGTACGGGCATGCCCTAGTGTTCCACAATGTCACCATATCATGTTCCACGATGTCGCCATATCATGTTCCACAATGTCGCCATATGTTCCACAATGGCACCCTATCATGTTACAAGATGTCTCCATATCATGTTCCACGATGTCACCATATCATGTTCCACGATGTCGCCATATCATGTTCCACGATGTCGCCATATCATGTTACAAGATGTCGCCATATCATGTTACAAGATGTCGCCATATCATGTTACAAGATGTCGCCATATCATGTTACAAGATGTCGCCATATCATGTTACAAAATGTCGCCATATCATGTCACAAGATGTCTGCATATCATGTTCCACAATGTCACCATATCATGTTCCACAATGTCACCATATCATGTTACAAGATGTCTCCATATCATGTTCCATGATGTCGCCATATCATGTTCAACAATGTCGCCATATCATGTTCCACAATGTCGCCATATCATGTCACAAGATGTCTGCATATCATGTTCCACAATGTCGCCATATCATATTCCACAATGTCACCATATCATGTTACAAGATGTCGCCATATCATGTTCAACAATGTCGCCATATCATGTTCCACAATGTCACCATATCATGTTACAAGATATCTCCATATCATGTTCCATGATGTCGCCATATCATGTTCAACAATGTCGCCATATCATGTTCCACAATGTCGACATATCATGTCACAAGATATCTCCATATCATGTTCCATGATGTCGCCATATCATGTTCCACAATGTCTCCATATCATGTTCCACGATGTCGCCATATCATGTTCCACGATGTCGCCATATCCGCCTATGGAACAATCTCCCCCACTCTCTTCAATCCCACTCCTCCCTCCAAGTCTTCAAAACAGCTGTTCACCACAATCTGTTATCTTCCCCCATCCAAAACCTTGACCTTTTCTGCCCCAGTTAATCCACCACCAACCCGCCTCTTCAAATTCCCTGTTTTCTTTCCTGATAGTGCTTGTAGTGTCCATCTTGTTTATCCCGTGTACTCCGCCCCAGCCCCCTCCCTTCCGCAGATCTCCTTATGTCCCTGTTCTCTACTGTTGTTGTGCTTCCCTCTTTCTCCCCCTCTTATCTCCCACTCCCTTTGTGATATGTTCGGTGTGTTAACTGTCATACGAGCGTCGACTTCGTATACCGTACAACAAACATTTTTTACATTGCGCTTTACCGTGATCAGTGATGATGCAATGCAAACCCGCCTTCCTAATAGTGATCATTGTTGACTGCAATGAGAAACCAACAATGTAACAAAGGTAGATCATAACCTAAACTACACGAACCTGATCTAATGAGCTGGAGAAGGTACATTGGGAGAAATTGTGAACGAATCGGTGGAGTGATCAAACCAAAATAAGTTTTTAGTGGGGGGGCCTATGTACTCAATTTCAACTTCGTGTGCAGTTCATGTTCATTTTGGGCAACCACTATAAATGTATTATACTGGGTCCTACAAATCGGAAAAATGATGTCGCCATTTTTTTCTGTGGACCTTTAGTGACCTTGACTCAAGGTCAAAGTTCAAACGTCATTACAGTCACCATACTTCATCCAAACTATATCGACCTTGGTACCAAAATGTGGCAAATTTTACAAGGAACATTGATTATGACATTTGTTTTGTCATCTGCCCTCTCAGATGTTTGCAATATGCAAATGAATAAGCAAATGACCTAATTAGAGAAAAAATATGCATAATTAACATATCGTCTTCACCATACACGTAAATCCCATCACTTCGCATTATTCGCATTACCTGAATAATTTCAAAGAATTTATTGAGTAAATCTTCTTCCTTATCTTTTAGAAAGCGTTTGTGGACGAGTTTCGGAGGCGTGAAGAGATGGCTCAGGCTAAGATACAATCCGTTCGATTAGCAAATGTACTGAAACGTATACGTCCTGCGGAGGAGTGGCGGCTTCTCAGCAGTGGTACTTGGCCACGAAAATGTTCGCGACGAGTGGTGCTTCACGACACCTCAACAAAGGTAGATCAGGAGTATGTATGGCCTCGGAATATTCAGTCTCTCCGACCACCGCCATCACATATTATCCACGTCGTCTTTTCACAATACTTCGCTCGATAATGTGATGATGTCCGAAAGGGATTGGCAGAGCAGATCTCAAGTAGCAAGTGTTTCATTTTGATTTATCCATGAACTAATTATAATTATTCTAATCGTCATTGTATCTTCATTCTGCAGAGTTCATTCCAAACCACGTCAAACGAGGCAGGCGTTTCGGTCAACGGAGGTAAGTACATTTTAACGCTGTTATTGAGTTTACTCGACGAGGTTTATCTTCATAGCATGAGAAGAGGACATGTTTTTATGAATGACCCCATTCTAGGAAGAGGACATGTTTTTATGAATGACCCCATTCAGGAAGAGGACATGTTTTTATGAATGACCCCATTCAGGAAGAGGACATGTTTTTATGAATGACCCCATTCAGGAAGAGGACATGTTTTTATGAATGACCCCATTCAGGAAGAGGACATGTTTTTATGAATGACCCCATTCAGGAAGAGGACATGTTTTTATGAATGACCCCATTCAGGAAGAGGACATGTTTTTATGAATAACCCCATTCTAGGAAGAGGACATGTTTTTATGAATGACCCCATTCAGGAAGAGGACATGTTTTTATGAATAACCCCATTCTAGGAAGAGGACATGTTTTTATGAATGACCCCATTCAGGAAGAGGACATGTTTTTATGAATAACCCCATTCTAGGAAGAGGACATGTTTTTATGAATGACCCCATTCAGGAAGAGGACATGTTTTTATGAATGACCCCATTCAGGAAGAGGACACACCGATATTTAAACTCGCTCACATTGCTACTGTTGTGGAATTAATTTAGCCTTGAAGTAATTGACAAACTCAAGAATCAATATCCAAACGTCAGAAGATGATTGACTGATTTTTAATTCGCGCAGAGGACTTCACTTAGGGTACAAGGAAGATATACGTCCATGGAATAGAGAAAACCACTTGCCAAGAATCCAAATCAAGAAGAACGCACACACAACAGTTCCTAAGCAAAATGCTGAATCTTTGGTCCAGCACAGCCTTCTTATACTTGTGAAGAACAAAGAGAAGGGCAGGGGGCTGAGGGGAGGAGAGAGACGAAGAGGGAGGAGCATAGATTTGGGGGATGTGGAACGAGATATAATGGAGCGGATAAGTGCAAAAGTTGTGCACTTCTGGCAGAAAGCATGAAATTTGGCACACGGGGGTTTTGGAGTATGCTAAATTCAATAAGAAGAGGAGGCAAGTCGTAAAATGATTGCTTCCGGTTCAAAATGGCGGATCTCAAAATGGCCGCCAAGTAAACCGATAAAAACGTGTATCTCATATATTGGTTACATAGCGATGTGTTTGCAAAGCCAAAATAAGTAACATATCATTATGCCAACTCTACATTGCTTCTGCACACTAAGATTTACATTTAGTGCTGCCCGAAAGAGAATGAAGGCATATGGATAATGCTTACGTCTGCGCGCCTATAAAATTGAAACAATTGGTACAATATCGACACAATTTTTTTAATTAAACATGATTGATTTTACATAGTATTATGTTGAATAATATCACTTGAACTGTGAAAATACATTGCAACCTTAACGCTCATCTAATATCATTAAAATATAGAAATTGTTCGCAACAAATATGGTAGCTTAATGAGAAATACATTATATACACGTAAACGTCCAGTGTTCTCAGTCCCTGGAACATTGGCCTGCACATAAACACAACTGGGTACACGGGAGGCTTGCTTTAGAACATTTGCACCTCCTAGAGCAGCTCTTTTTGCACTGACATTTTATAAGTTCGCGGCACGCTTTCGATGCTTCCGGGAGAGTTGTCCACAGGGGTGTCCAGCTGTCATCGGTGTCTCATCTGTCATCCAGCCCCATTCCTCTGGTGATGGTAGAGTTGGACTTGGGACAAGTGCTTGTCCCCAAATATGACCAGCTTGATACGCAGCCCACTTTACGTGTTGCTTTAGGGCGCCGGCTGTTGGAGGAATGTTCTCAATCTTCCGATTACCGTAGGCAAACACATGTTGACGAGCCTCGTTGACCGTTTTCAATGATGAAGTCCTACTGGAAAGCAGCACGAAATACCTCTCCAATTCGCTCATATCACTCTCAGATACCTCGCTAGGTGTACGAGACAGGTTGTTGAAGACATGTCGAAGATGTGGAAGAGAGCGCCAAACATCCCACGCTGTCTTCTTCCCTACACCGTGGACGAATGAGACGGTGTCACATCCCGATACAGCATGCAAGAACAGCAAACCCCACGACCGCTCAGCTCCCAAATTAGCCGCAATGCTGTGGGCTGGAATATACCGAAACTTGGTTCCATGACCAAATGCCAACCAAAGCTCACATCCACCCAGGACACTGGTTGTTGCAATTGCCAATACCAAAACATCGGTGTCAGTCGCTTGAATTAGAATGTGCCGATACCCCAGATGATACGCATGTGAGGCATGCAACAACATTCTGGAATCTGCTTCTTCGTGGGTGCAATTTTGGATGGCCGATATCTCGTATTCAGATGTCGACACTATGTTGTCGCCATCTGTGGAGAGTATTACTTTGCCTTCTGGGACAGTTGTGGATTTAATTTCATTGGCCAAGAACGTGAACAATTCGGTTTTGTTTGAATCAACTCGTAGAAATTTCGCCCAATGTCCAGGCACGATTGTGTTTCCAGCAACCCGGACAGCTATGCCATCACCACGACTCTGCCTGACATGCGATTTCAAGCTATTGGTTTTGTAGACATGCCAAACCACATCTAACCGCTTGGAGGTCTGAAGTTCTCTATGTACGTAAGGCATGAACACTCGTTGCGAATAGTCACTGAACGATTTGATTGTAACTGTGGATTTCTTTGGATCTAACGCATGTACTAAGGCGGCACCATCTATTATCTTCACCTCGAACACGGGCGTTACCACGGGATATGGAGCAAGACTTTCAAGGCAAACAAGCAAGTTCGATTTCTTGCCTTGGCCCAAGGCATTTTCTTCAGCTAGCGACGGTGGCCATGCGTGGTTTTCATGCTGGAAGAATGTTTCTAGATCCCCATCTCTGGATTGGCAAGATATATACATTCTGGAGAACAACTCAAGGTCTGTTTTCAGGCTGGCTAGTTTCGTCTTTGATTTTGATGTTTTCTTGCATCCAGACTTGAATAGTGGTAAGTTGTTTTTGGTGATGGTGTCATAGAAAGGAGTACGCGTGCTTGCAATTCGATCGTCGACAAAGCTCTTGTACTGGGTTTTGCCAAGTTCTTCTACAGTTCGTACACCGTTAACCACTTCTTCTGACATTATTATTTTCGTGTCCAAGGAATACAATTCGTCACTATCATCTGTAAAGGGATTACCCATTCCATCAATCACATGCACCACATTTGTCACATCAGAAGCAAATGATTTCTTTGTACTGGGTATCTGTTCATGTTGACGACTGTCTGTACTCCTCGACAATTGACTGTCCTCATACTCGTTTAGAATTATTGATACCTCCGGCCCAGCTACCATCCAACGTCGCAAAGCTCCTTCGTTCTCCGTGATACCAATTGCTCCTCCTTCACCTTTGACCATAGCATTGACCTGTTCATGAACGTGGTCATGGGCCATCGCAGAAAATTTGTGACAGGTCTTCTGAGTCACGAAATGTCCTTTGTAAAATTGAGATAAAGCATTCGGGCATTGTTCCTGGAGCTGTACGAGATCACAAACATGTACAGTGAGCCATCGGGAATAGTGGTAGTGGTCCAAACCGAACATCCATGGAATGATTTTACCAAGTGCTTCCACATACAATTTGAAGTTCCCCTCGCGTTGTGATCGAAGAAACTGCAGGAAGAGGAGCTCTAGTTGGAGAGTTTTACTCCAGTAACAGAACTGTGGATGGTTGAGTTCCATCTGGTTACACCATTCACGAAAAGGCAAAATATCATCTGGTGCAGTAGTCTCTATTGCAGCGCTATATGATTTCATCTGCAGCATGAAGAGAGCAGCGGCTGTTACCTGGTGTGCCCACTGTGCTCTAGCTGTATCAGAACCCCTCTGCAAATTATCAGCTCGGCCTTTGGTAGTAACGTTTGCACTTGACAAAACAGCCGTCCAACCACTTCCTTCTAACCAGTCTCTCATGAGGTTGAGCATTGCCATCTCTACATGAAGGCCCCCTAGTAATACAACGTACTTGTCCTCTCCATACAATGAAGGCCAAGACCACTGAACCTTCTTTGCAAGAGCATGTAGTGGTTGGTCCAGTGTGATAACAGGAATTTGTCCTCGATTGACGTGTTCTGCAGATTTTTTGATGAGATCGATGCCATGTTTTACCATGGCCAACGTGTGGGCACAGTCACGGAACAAGGGCATCAGTTCTATGACGGCTGGAGGACATGGAACCGAATCTTGTAGACTTGCAAAATATGCCGACCAAGATATATTGTCATGACTATCCAGTTCTTCTTTATGAATGAGTTCACGAACTTTGGACAGCCATTGATGCTGGGTCTCATCTGCCTCCAGTAGTGTGGTATCTGGTATACGGCTGTGATATATTTGACATGTAGGCTCAGGCTTGGCCACTGGGAACTGTGCTGGTGGGACATATGTATAAGCATCTGGTAATGGTTTAATCGTTCTGGATTTACACACAAAAGTTTCACTTTGAACAACTTGCTCATTCCGCTCACGAGCAATACCAGGATTGTCATGTGTCACATGTTGCGTTAGAGATAATGCAGTGCCATGAAATGAATCTTGAGCTGATGATGACGAGGGATTGTGCTCTATATTGTCGAGGTTCCCGGTAGTATAGAGTCCGGTTCTGATTAAAGTAGGGCAAACAACACCATTAAGCTCAAATTGATCAATCACTTTATTAGCTTCGTCAGTGAATACTTGTAGTACCCTATCGCACGACACTGATATACCTTTCTCAGAACATGATGTCTACCAAATCACGCTTTCTGGTCTTGTTATGGACCAGAAGACCCAAGTATAGTGGAAGTTGAGTCTCACGATCGGGATTGTGCCTTACAAGTTTAGTTTCCTTGCGAAATCGTTTAACAGCATTGTAGCATAACAACTGGGACAACGATGATACGGTGCTCTGTATCTGTAGCTCTGTATAGCTCTGTACTGTGTTGCTGACAGTTTGGCTCTTGATATTTGTACCACAGAGTATCATCTGGACCAAGGCTAGCAAGGATGACGGAAGGTTGCTATAGTGAGTATCCAGTAAAGACCCTGAGAAGGACTGTTTTACCTCATACAACTTTCTGCGTACAATTTGTGCGGCCCTCATGAGTGTGACAGCATCACTATCTGGGTCTGCCTGACTAGCAGTAAGTATTGCATCACCTATATCATCTTTGAATGAAAGGATCACATCATTTGATTTGGTCTTGTTTGCCTCTAAGCCTGGTAATATAGCGAGGAGCTTTTCCTTGAGTCTAGTGGCATGAACATACCCTGGTTTATCAGCTGTGAGCTGATGTAGGCGATCCTTGTACAAAACAAAAAGATCTGCCAGTTTAAAAATCTTGTTTCGTTTCTCATCGCTCTGGTGTGCATCTTCTATGTACGAGACCAATTCTGCTGGAGCCATCGAGTCTGGCGTAATATCGCGAGCTTTGTTTGTAGTTTCTTGGTGTCGTTGATATGTTCTGTACCTCGGAAACAAATCAGTCATACAGATCTTGTGATATGTAGCGTCTTTAGCTGGCATGTCGCCAGAACTAAGTTTAGCTAGCAACTTTGTATCATTCAGTGCTGTCGCCATTAGCCGAACATTCTGATCGACATTCATTGTCTCTACACAGTGATATTTGTGTTCAGTTTGTATAGGTTGATCGCAAAAGAAACATACGGTAGCGTCATCGGACTGACCGAAGGATAAGTTGCACCGAAGTTTATTTTTAACAGGCGTTGATGCTTTTGACGAAGTACCTGTGTCCTGTTTGGCATTTCGTTTCCGAACCCTGTCAATTTGTTGCTTGTTACACGATAGATAACATGTTTTGTGCCATTTAGCGTTATTTCTAGTAAGCGTTTCTTCAATACCAGATCCATCGTCCAATCTGGCAATATTCATGGAGAATGGAACAGCGTCTAAATCCTTCAATGCGTGGAGATTCTCTGATAAAGTCTGGTATCCTATAGATCTGTAGGACACATTGCGGTTCCTCTTTGGATCTACCAATACTTCGGTGTTGGCTTCTTGACGTAGAACACACAGTGACCAGTCTGTGCCTTGACCTGGTGTGTCTGGTAACACGAGCTTGATTTTCTTTGACATCACTTCAGTGTAGCATGGAGACTACCACCAAACACCAAACCCTGGAAAGATAGAACACACCTCAATCAGTACAGATGAACACTATTCATAGACTTCATCATTTATCATTTATGTTATTGGACTGTTATGCAAATATAAGATAATAACCAGTGGACTGTTCGAACCATATATCCACTGTACCAAACTGTAGAGAAAAACAACAACACAAGTTATTTTTACCACATTTTAATGACCATGGCACTTTCACGAAACATACCAACGGCGCTGTTAGCTCACCAACGTTATGTCAAAATTAACGTGATGACAAAATTAAAACGTCACAAAAATTCATGGTGTGATATTAATGAAAAATATTGTGTCAATATGGTGTCAGTTGTGTCAATTTTATAGGCGCGCAGGGTTGAACGTTATTAATATGCCTTCAGGTCCTCACTGGTACCAAATGTACATCTTGATATGAAGAAGCAATGTACAGTTAATAATAATGATATTCTAGCTATTTTGGTTATGCAAACACATTGCTATATGCCAGATATATGAGATACACGTTTTTTATCGGTTTACTTGGAGGCCATTTTGAAATCCGCCATTTTTAACCGACGTTTTTTTATCGGTTGCCATTTGAATGCCATTTTTACGAAGTCCTCTTTAGTTGAATCGCAGAGCAATGTCATGCTTTCTGCCAGAAGTGCACTACTCTGGTGTTTTTTGGCACATATCCGCTCCAATAATAAGGACTTCAACAAGATTCAAGAAACTTTTGCAAGTTTAACAGTATTTTGTGGTCTCTTGGTGCCACCTCTTGGATCTCCACGGTAAGGCAGGTCTTTTCTTGAACATTTTGTGATGACGGGAACACATTACACAGCTCGTTATCTTCTTAACTCAGCTCTGAATGTCCAAGTGCCTGATTTACATGTTGTTACAACGCATCTGTCATGTCTTATCCTTCAGTACAAACAAGTTTTTTTTTTTTTTTTTTTTTTTTTTTTTTGTATACAAGATCGAGGCTCGTGAAAGAGCGAACATTAATCACACAGAAAGACAAACAGACACACAAAACAAATAACATCGGGAGCGGTAGACAAGTTGGGGAGAGAGGGGGAAGGACACAAACACGACATTTGAGAGCAGGGACCGAGAGACATGGAGACATCGAGAGAACTGTGGGAGGGAGAGGGCTTTGGGGGGGAGGCATGGGAAGGGGGGGGGGGGGTGGGAGAGGTATAAAACATATGGACACTGCCAAGACTTCCAGGAAAGAAGTTGGAATTTCAAACAAGGTGGATCTGGGGTGAATTAGTGGGGGTAGAAAAGATCAAGGTTTTGGATGGGGGAAGATAAGAGATGGTGGTGAACAGCTGTTTTGAAGACCTGGAGGGAGGAGTGTGATTGAAGTGAGTGTGGGAGTTTGTTCCAGAGGCGGGAGAAAAGAGGAATGAAAGAGTGAAGGTGAGCAGAGAGCCGAGATTTCGGCAGTTTAACCATCAGAGGGTGGCTGGCAGATCTTGTGCGACCTGTAGGAATATTTGGGGGACAGAGCACAGAGAGAGCTGGGGGAGCAAGGCCGGAGAGGAGTCGGTAGAAGACAGAAAGACCACCTACCTGCCTGCGGTGAGTGAGTGAAAGGCCCTCAGAGATAGCTTCATCGCGGGAGATTCCAATGATTCTGAAAGCTTTGGATTCAACAGCGTGAAGCCGAGCCAGGTGTGAGGCAGGAGCACCAGCCCATAGGGGAGAACAGTATTCCATTGAGCTGCGGATGAAAGCCTTGTATGTGGTGAGGAGCTCAGGTGTGCCTAGGAAGGACTTCGCACGACGGAGGATGCCCAGTCGGCGACTGGCTTTGGAGGCCAGCTTGGAAATGTGGTTTTCCCAAGAAAGATCATGGCAGATGGTGAGACCCAAAAGCTTGAGCGACAGAACTTCTTGGAGAGGATTGTTGAGAAAGTAGATGGGAGGGTTGTCCAGTCGATCTTTTCGGAGAGACATAGTAAGAGTGTGAGATTTGTCAGGATTGAAAGACATGTTCCACATGTTTGAACATGACACAGGTGGATCTGGGAGGGTTAATCACACAGAAAGACAAACAGACACACAAAACAAATAACATCGGGAGCGGTAGACAAGTTGGGGTTGAAAGTTTTATGACTTTTAAGAAAACAACTCCATTCTCTGACGAGGACAATCTGCGTCGTCAGCTCTCAGTCAGCTTGGGGGAGGTTGGGTCACAGAAAGTTTAACCGTTTAGTACTTACACCTTATAGAATTAATGTTTGTATCCTGTTGCGTTTCAATACCTTACCATTCTGTCTCATTACTTTCACATATGTTGTGCCAAATTAATAGAGTATTAACTTCAGTTTTTCAAAAACTTTAAATCCATTGCAAAGTAATACAAAATCAAAGGAAAGTCTCTTGGAAAACAAAGTATGTTTTGTGAAACTTAAAATTATCGGCTCACCAGGTGTTGAAACTGCCTTTGTTTATTTCCAACTCCGACAGAAAACCAAAACGGTGGACCACTTGAAACGGATGTACACTCTGTAGAGGAAAAGCAGCGCAGCATCGACTACAACAGCGATAATGAAGAATTATTCCTGATGCTTGGACTAGAAACGCCCAGCATTAAGGAGGTGAGTGGTTTCCACCAGCATATCATCATGTAGCAAGTAACTACCGGTAGCTTCCTTCTTGCAATATGAGCCAACATTTTCTCTTCTTCCTTCTTGCTCATCTTCTGCTATTTCTGTACAAGTCATGATTGGTTATATTTTCCTTCCAGAAAGCTGCAGGACTTGTAAAAAAGGAATACTTTGGATTATTGCTTTAGTAGTTTCAGAGGATACTAAATGCATTTTTACCCCGTGCACGTGAAGCAAGAAGCGGGGGTTAAGCAATTGGGTTACATTGTCTGTAGTTTAACAGTACTTCTTCTCTGAATTCATCCCGATCATGAGTGCACAGAGAGGAGCAAAAATTTTTTCCTCTGTCTACCTGTCTAACAGTCAAACACAATTGAAAATCATTCCAATCAAGAAACATACCATTTTTAGGGACATCATAAAGGACACAAGCAACAGGCATGAAAATCTAATGTAATTTGTTGTTGTTAGGGTGTGTATAAGACGCTGCACCAACGGCAGTAAACTTCCGGAATGTTTTTTCTACAACCTTTAAAATCTTTATTTTATTTCAATTGAATTATTTGACCGAAGCCAAGTTAAACGAGGTCGAGGCCGTTTACTCCTGATACATGAAACAGCCTACAACCCAAGCTGACAGAAAACAGACATTTTGGAATGCCAGCCACATTTCCTATCCAATTCTCATATAACTTTGTTAAAATAATTCTCCATGAGTAGACTCTCCGATGTTGAAAGTTTTGTGTTAAGGTATTAAGCAGTTGCAGAGAAAATAAATTTTAAACCGAATAAAGTTTTAAAAGTGAAGGCGGAAGAAAGCAAGGCAAACGTCAATCAATTTATGATCAAGGAACAACTTTATTTCAATTGAATGTTATATTTTTTGTTATTTTATACATTACCATTTGCCCTTCCAAATCAAACGGTATCGCATGAGATCTCGCGAGAGCATGCCAAATAGCTAATGGCCTGACAATAAAGCAGTTATCGTACATAGTGTCAGAAGTTAACCGAACTCACTGCTTTTTGACATCAATACGGTATGGTGTTTCCAAACTTCAAATATCCAGCTATTCATTGGGATGCAGCGGATTTATTTTGGAGAATTCACTGGGTTTCGAGACCATGTTCAGTTTGTGTTAGTAGGCCTCCTATCTGAGCCAACCCGAAAACTAAAGGCCGGATGGCTGGGCACTTGGATCTGTGCTCATTGGCGCGAAGTTTACAAAACGTTCACATAGATCTCGCGAGATCTCGTGAGATCTTGCGGGGGAGGTCACGATTTTTCGAAGCTGTCCCGATCTTCACACATGCTCGAAGTCAAGTAATTGTTCACAATTGTATTTTTGTCGAAACTGTATTTATCTTACGTTATAGTGTGTCCCTTGGAAGATTTATCGGTGTTAATCTTTCATACCTGTATATAATAGTCGAGTATTTTGTGCCACGGTATTTTGCGGCCTTGTTCTTGAAGATTCCTACCTTGAGGCTTGTTCTCTCTCAGTGGTCGATTGTGGTCCTTCTACTCTCGTTCTCTCAGTCTTTTCCCAGTCTTTTCACCCCATACTTCTTTGTTTAAATTCTTAACTTAAAAAAAAAAAACCAAGAAAAAAAAAACATTTCCTTCTTTTCGTTCGTTCATTCTGCGACCACGTGTTTCACCCCCATTTTCACACCATTCCCCAGATCTGTTTTGCCCTGTTCTTTTTGCTGACACCTTTTGCCCTGTATACGTGACTCGTGGTTGTCCCTCCAAGCTCCCTCTCCCCGTTGGTATTTTTGTGAATATAAAACTGTTCTTCACGGTTCTGTTCAAATATGTTTAAACCTTCCCCTGCAGTATTTTATTCAGTGGTATATAAGAACAGGCTGTTTTTCTTCCTATTTAAAAGGTTCTTTTCAATTTCCTCTCCAACTCATTCCACTTCAAAAAAAAATTCAATCTCTTTTAATTCTAAATCACTACATGCTCTAAATTCAAATTCATTCCACCCCTCCTCCATCGTTCTTAAACAGATCTCTAACTTGAAAATCACAACAAACCCAATTTGTTATCAATGTTCGTCTTTCATTAATTATCCACTTTCTAATCTACCCCCTTGCCCCTCCCCTCCAAATCTTCCCCCTTGCCCCTCCCCTCCGAAACTCCCCCCTTGCCCCCTCCCCTCCTAAACTCCCCCCTTGCCCCTCAACTCCAAAACTCCCCCCTAACTCCTCCCCTTCAAAACTCCCCCCCTACCATCCCTCTCCAATTCTCCCCCCTCCCACCTCCTTCTCAAAGCTGCCTCCTCCCCATTTCATCTCCCTTCCATCTCATACCTCCACCTCCCCCAACCTTCTACTTTCCTCTACCCCCCCTCAAAGAACCCCTCACTGTCCCTCATCCCGTCAAACCCTTCGTCCTCCTCATCCTTCCCTTTCTTGTAACTCTGCTGTATTTTCTGACACACTATCAACTGCTCTTCCTACCTCCCCCTCTCATCCTTCATCTGACCCTACCCCTCCCCTCCCCTCTTCTGCACCCGATGCTCCCCCTCTCTCCTCATTAACGATATGGACCTCAAACATCCGGGGCCTTCGCTCAAACCTGATTGATCTCTCCATTCAGGTTGCTTCTGACAATCCAGACTTGATCTGCTTAACAGAAACTTTCCTCCTTCAAGATGTCTCTAATTCCTTAATATCTCTTCCTGGTTACTCCCTCCTCTGGTATGATAGACCTGAGCCTCATCCTGGTGGTGGGGTAGCTATCTTTATCAAAAACTCTCTTCCTCACTCTCCTTGCACTGTCCTCTCTCAACCCCACCACCAGGAGTACCTCTGGCTATGGCTTCCTCTCAGCTCCCACCTTTTGTTAATATGTGTTCTGTACCGTCCTCCAAACAGTGATGACTCCATTTACATGTCGCTGTCTGACAACATGGACCAACTTCTATCAACTCATCCCAACTGCCTCTTCCTCATATGTGGCACTTCAACTGTCATCATGCCAGCTGGCTGGGTGTGGGTGCCTCTCTCACCAGCCATGGCACCTCAGCAAAGGACTTCTATGACTCATTGGGACTGACACAATCTGTCAATTTCCCGACCCGGATCTCAATCAATGGAGTATCTTCTCTTCTAGACTTGGTAATGACAAACTTCCCTGCAAATGTCTGCTGCTCTTCTTCTGCTCCAATCGGTTCTTCTGATCATGTGCTTGTTAAAGTGGACTGTTGTGAAAAACCAATCGAGTTCACAACATTAGTCCATCTGTTGGTTTAATTCCATTAAGACCTTTGACATCATTCTGTAAATACAGGAAATGCAATAGGAATAAGGTTTGGTATCACATAGGTCAATCCATAACATTCAATGCAAGCAAGCTTAATATTCTATGCAGGCGTACCGTTAGCGAGTCTACGAGGTGTAACATGTCACAGGAGAAGTCCCCTGAGCACCGGCCGCAGCGGGTCTTATAGCCGCGCCCCTAGCGGTGTCAGCGAGCAACGAGCATCACCTGGGATCAGCATTAATACGAATACGATTTCACTACATTCTCCCCACCGTTAGAATTACACTGCAGAGCGGTAAAGAATCGAGCGAGCGTCAGCATTAACAGGGTGCGGAATATGGTATCAGTCGACCCAACCGTACCGGTCCGGGCGGCGAATTTCTCTGCCAGCACGCATCCGAAATTGCCCGGGTACGGCATCACGTATCCCAGAGACCCCGGCGTCGGAGGAGCTACCGGAGTCAGGGGACGAAGGGGGTACCGCCAAGCCTTCGGGCACGGGTAGATGTGGCAAAGGGAGGGTCGGAAGAGTCCATAGTCTCATAGATTGGTTCGATCGGTGCGTCCGATTCTCTACAAGGGTCGGCCACCCCACATGGGGCAAGATGACGTACGGAGACAGTGGTCTCACGTCCATCAGCCGTCATCACACGAGCATGCTCAGGATTAGCCTGGAGTATCTGCACTTTGTCCACTAAGGGGTCGTACTTGCTCATGCGAACCGCCCATTTGAGGTAGGCCAGCCCGGGCTCAGTGAGCCAACTGGTAAAGACCGTATACACCCCATGCTCCTTGGGTGGTGGAAAAGTCTCTCGTGGGGAGTCTGGTTGGTGGCCGTACACAGTAGAGCCATGATCGAGTTCAACGCCGCAGGTAGCGACCAAGCCCATTTATCGAGGCCCCGGCCAAGGGTCCTGAGGTTGAGCATGACGGCCCTCCATATAATCCCGTTGAAGCGTTCGATCTGCCCATTTGCCTGGGGTCTGTACGGCGTGGTGGAACTAGAAGCGATGTTATTTTGGAGCAGTTAGCCTCGCACTTCCTGAGACAAGAAGACCGCACCCCGATCAGTATGCACATAGGCCGGGTACCCGAACATAGAGAACAAATTCTGTAAGCATCGCATTTCCGTGGCAGCAGTCATGTCCACGCACATATAAGCGAAGGGAAATCGCGAGTACTCATCGACGATAGTGAGCAGATAGCGAGAGTTACTCGACACCGGCAATGGGCCCTTGAAATCCATCGCCAAGCGTTCCCACGGCCTCGTAGCCCTAACCAGAGTCCCCATGGGAGGGTTATAGAAACGCGGTTTGATTTCCGCGCATATAGCGCAGTCGCGACAGATACGGCGGATATCGTCAATCGAGCATGGTAGATTGCCGCGCCGCACAAAATGAGAGAAACGCGTTACGCCTGGATGCCCCGCAGTGGCATGCAGCGCGCGTAGGCCCTCCAAAGTGGCGATACCCGCACACGTAACCGGTCTCGATAAGGCGTCGGCGGCCTGGTTATCCTTCCCCGGGCGGTATTTGATAGTGTAGCAGAAGTCGGCAAGCTCTATACGCCAGCGAGTGATTTTCTCATTCTTAATGCGCTGGGCGTGTAATGTGTCGTACATGAACGCAACACTTTGCTGGTCCGTGATGATTTGGAAACATCGCCCGAGTAAGTACGGGCGCCATCGCCGAATAGACTCGACGATCGCATACGCTTCCTTTTCGACAGACGAATGTCTCCGCTCAGCGGAGGTAAGAGTCCGTGAAAAGAAAGCCACCGGACGCCCTCCTTGGGAGAGGGTCGCCGCGATGGCCTGATCCGAGGCATCACTTTCGAGGATGAAAGATCCGCTCTCGTCGATCGTCGCCACAGCGGCACTGGCGATGTCGGCCTTAAGGCCTCCAAAGGCCGCCAATGCGGCCGGACGCAGAGGGAATGTGTCGCAGGCCACAAGGGGGCGAAGTTTCGCGGAGAAATTTTGGACCCATTTTGAGTAATGGGCGAATAGCCCGAGGGCGCGCTTCAGGGACGCCCGATCGCTGGGAGGGGCCATGTCAAGCAAAGGTCGCAGACGCTCCTTATCCGGAGCGACAGAGCCATGGGTCACGGTGTACCCCAGAAGATCTATCTTGCGTAGAGAGTATTGACACTTAGCCTCGTTCATGGTTAAGTGATACCTCTGCGCGACCTCGAGGAAGCGCTTCAGATTAGCATCATGGTGCCCTTGGTCATACCCACAAACCGTAAGATTGTCTAGGTAGATGAAAATATCGGTTAAGTTCTCCCTTGCAATGAGGTCATCCATGGCCCTCTGGAAACAGGTGACCCCGTTCGTCACCCCAAAAGGCAATCGAGTAAACTGGTACAACCGTTGCCCCGACTCAAACGCGGTATAGATACGATCTGCCCTAGAGATGGGGATCTGATGGTACGCACTACGGAGATCGAGAGTGCTGTAGACCGAGTACTGGGCCACCTGTCGCACCAGCGCGTCCATTCCCGGAAGGGGGTAGGCATCCAGCTGTGTAAAGCGGTTAATCGTTTGGGAATAGTCGATTACCAAGCGTCTGCGGTGTGCATCGCTTCGCACCACCAAGAGCTGGGCTCGCCACGGCGACCGGCTAGGTTCTATGATACCGTCTTTCAAGAGCTGTGCCGTTTCGTCCGCAATGAATTGCATGTCTGCTCGAGAGTAGCGCCGTGATTTTACCGCTACAGGGGTACAGTCGGAGGTTAGATTGGGGAACAGCGAAAGCGGGTGGATTTCCATTTCCGCTAGGGCACACACAGCAAGCGCGTCAGCCCCCACAACAAGCGTGTCAGGCCCACCAAACTCCATTTCCAGACATCCACGTCGCTTAAGAAAATCGTGTCCTCACAGAATATCAGCACATAACGCAGGTAAGACCATAAGGTGTACATCTGGGAAAACCCGTCCCTTTATCACGAGTTTCAATCGGCATTCCCCCTTCGTGCTGAGTCGAAGTCCCTGGGAAGCCATGAAGATCCGTCTCGTAGACCTCAAGACCTGCCAACCATGCCTGTGCACTAGTCGCTGGTCGATAAAACTATCCGTAGACCCTGTATCCACCAAGGCACGCACACAATGGCCCTCGACCATGAGGGGAATAAGGGCTTGAGCCAGGCCGGACGAGCCTGCTGGGAGTGGGACCGAACCTCCCGAGTGGGTCGGCCTCGCCTCGCGGGTGGATCCTATGCCAGCGGCAGTTGTCCGGGCGTCAGAGGGTGCCCGTGGAGTCTCGTATAAGTTGTCAGGGTGTGTTCCCATGCAATCTGCAGTTTTGCGGTCGTTGCCGGAGTATTCGTTGTTCATGGGGAATCCGTTAAAGCCATCAGAGAGCTTTCCCATGCATTCCGTTGCTTTGCGATTCAAAATCGCCGTTTGATGAGTATGGGCCTCCGTAGTATTCGAAATCGCCGTTTGATGAGTATGGGCCGCCGTAGTATTCGAAATCGCCGTTTGACGAGTGTGGGCCACCGTAGTTGGTACCGAACTCGTGTCGCCACCAGTGGACGCTGTACGCTCTTGATAGACACGACGAGAACGTACCGCTGGGGCTTGGCGAGGCTCCAAAGCCCCTCGCGTGGCCCGGAGTCTGGTCAAGGACACATGTGCCGTTCTCGATTGAGGATGAGACTGTTGTGGCTGTTCGGTGTCTCTCGCCAAGGTCGATTGAGCGACCAGGGGCCCGCGAGGAGGGACCCTGTCCATCAAAGCCGGGTAAGGCGCCGCGTTCCGAGCTCAGCTCGTAGGCTCCGCAATGAGCCCATTCAAGGTCGCGCACGGCCGCGAGCCGCGTGCGGTTTTCCGGCACACTTTTGCGTAGTGCCCCTTTTGCGAGCACAAATGGCATATGGCGTCCCGAGCCAGACACACTGTCCGGAGATGTCGTTGTCCCCCACAGAAGTAGCATGTGGCTCCGCGTAAGGCCTTGGGTCTGGTCGTAGCGGCAGCCATCAGGACCGGATCCTCCTCCGGAGCATCCTGGAGTTCCGCGAGCAGTTCCGCTCCCTCGGCGGTAGCACTCTCCGGCCGTGCATGTAGTAAGGTTCCCGCCAAGAGGCGCGTGCGATCATAGGCGTTCGACTGCAACCGCGCTTCAGTGTGTACCTTTCCTTGCTCGAGTGCCGCCGTGAAGGTCAGGTCGGTCTTCTCCAGGAGTTTGAGCCTTAGGTCCTGAGAGGAGACCTCGGCGACGAAAGCGTCTAGGAGAAGGTCATCCTGAGCCTGCTCATGAGTCCGTGGCTCCCGGGTGCTGTCCAGCAGGAGTTGCCGGAGCTCCTGGGCATAGTGATCCATCGGCTCGTTGGGTTGCTGGCGTCGTGATAAGAGCAAATGCCGAGCATACACCGGGCCCTTTTCCTTTATGTACAATCGTTTGAGCTCCGCAATAGCGAGGTCGTACGTCGCACATTGTGCAATACTGTTGTACACCTTGTAGTCGACTTTGGAGTGCAGCGTTGCTAGCTTCGAGGCAGCCGTCGGCTCGGTCTCAGGCTCAGCGAAATGGTTCTCCAACGTTTTCAGCCAGTGCTTCAGTTGCAATCCACCATCCGAGGCTTGCGGGTCGGCGCAGAATTGTGTGACCAACAGCGTCTTGTTGCCAGCCATGTCCGTCGATTCTTAATGGAATTAAGTGTTGTGAAAAACCAATCGAGTTCACAACATTAGTCCATCTGTTGGTTTAATTCCATTAAGACCTTTGACATCATTCTGTAAATACAGGAAATGCAATAGGAATAAGGTTTGGCATCACATAGGTCAATCCATAACATTCAATGCAGCAAGCTTAATATTCTATGCAGGCGTACCGTTAGCGAGTCTACGAGGTGTAACATGTCACAGGAGAAGTCCCCTGAGCACCGGCCGCAGCGGGTCTTATAGCCGCGCCCCTAGCGGTGTCAGTGAGCAACGAGCATCACCTGGGTTCAGCATTAATACGAATACGATTTCACTGCATGGACATCTCTCTGGCCATTCTCAGAAAGCCTTCTCAGCGCCGACGAGTCTGGCATTTCACTCAGGCTGACTGGCACGGTCTGCAAGCAGCCATCAATCATCTGGACTGGTCTCCCATCTCCACTGCCTCTGACATCAATTCTTCCTGTGAATTCTTCCAAGGCAAACTGCTCTCTCTCATGCACAGATTTATCCCATCTCGTCTTCAGTTGTCTTACCCTTCCTCCCATCCCTGGTACACGGAATCTTGTGGTGAGGCAGTTGCCCTGAAACAACTTGCCTTTGCCTCTTGGAAGGCAAATCCAACTGAAGGCCATCTCAGTTCCTTCCACCAAGCTCGGAACAAGTGTGTGTCTACCCTCAGGTGTGCCAGGAAGCACTATCTCTCCACACTCAAGAATGAACTCTCAAACCTGTCTCCTTCCTCCAAATCCCGGTGGTGTCTGGTCAAATCCGCTTCTGGTGTTTGTTCCCCCTCAATCCCCTCTCTCACCTCAAATGGCGACACATTTGACACCGCACGTGACAAAGCCGAATGCCTCAACTCTGTGTTTGCCTCAAAATCTTGTATTGTAGCGGCTACCGCTGGGTATACACAATCGCCTTGCACCTACCGAGGACGCGGAGCGATAACCATGCCGGGCTCGCCCAGGACGCCCGGGCATGCCCGCTCTCGACTTGCCAGGCCTCGTCCAGGACACCCGGGCGCGCCCGGGCAGGCCTGCCCTCGACTTGCCAGGCCTCGTCCGGGACGCCCGGGCATGCCCGCCCTCGACTTCCCAGGCCTCGTCCAGGACGCCCGGGCACGCCCCCTCTCGCCTTTCCCGGGCAAACGCTCCGGGATAATGTGTATATATATTGCTGCCCGATAAACGGGCTTTTCAGAGTACCCGAGTTGATTTGACACAATAAAGAAACTCGGACGAATTCCAGCTTTTTGTCGCGTCCATTCTTTCGATTTATGTTGGAGCATAGCTCCTACATTGGTGACCTACCGACATGGACACGGCAGTTGCCCTCAAACTGCCTACCTTCTGGGAGGCTCACGCGGCGGTTTGGTTCGCCCAGGCGGACTCCCTGTTCGCCCTGCGAGGCATCACGGCCGACGACACCCGCTTCCACCATGTGGTAGCAGCACTCGGCTCAGCCACCGCAACCCGCGCCCTGAGCCTCCTCGAGAGCCCGCCAGCCGCTGACAAATACGACGCGATTAAAAACCTCCTCCTCGACGCTTTCGCCCTCTCATCAGCGGAACGCGCACGGCGCCTGCTCGACCTGCCCGAGCTCGGCGACACGCGCCCGTCCGAGCGAATGGACTACATGCTTTCGCTGCTCGGCGAGCACTCTCCGGCATTCCTGTTCCGGGAGCTGTTCCTCCGTCAGCTGCCTAGCCCGGTACGCCTCGCCCTGGCAAGCACGACGATCACGGATCCCTGCGCCCTCGCCAGGGAAGCCGACAAGATCTCCGCGGCAGGCCAACGCATTGGAGCAGCGACCTGGAGCCCACCGCCATCCGGCTCTGCTAGGCGCCGACTTCCTCTGCGCACACGGACTGCTGGTGGACGTCCAACGGCGTCGCCTCATCAACGCCGAGACCTTCAGCTCCCTGGCATGCACATTGAGCAGCTCCGCTCCGACCGAGCTGGCATGCGCCCTCCCGGCGGCGAACGAGTTTGCTCACCTGCTCACGGAGTTCCCGGCCCTCACGCGGCCGACGTTTTCGGCTGTCGCAGTACGACATGGGATCGAGCACCACATACCAACCATGGGCCCGCCGGTCTATGCCACAGCCCGCCGACTCGACCCAGCCAAGCTCGCCGTGGCCAAAGCCGAGTTTGATGCTTTGGAACACCTCGGCATCGTGCGGCGCTCCGATAGCGCGTGGGCTTCGCCACTACACATCGTCCCAAAACCAGGGGGCGGCTGGCGCCCATGTGGCGACTACCGCCGCCTTAACGACGCTACCACCCCCGACAGGTACCCAATCCCGCACATCCAAGACTTCTCCGGCCGATTGGCAGGAAGGGTCATTTTTTCAAAGATCGATTTAATACGGGGATATCACCAGGTACCTGTCAGGGCGGCTGTGGAAGTGTAACTCAGTGTAACATATTGATTGGCCCTGGTAACTTATTAATTAACCTGGTAACAAAGCAGATACATTTTATGTGTATGAACAATGTAATCTCTTGAAACACCTGGTCAAGGCCCCAGGCTAGAGCACCCCCCCCCTGCTGTGATTTCCATTTACACAGCAGGAGGGGAGCGAGCTGATGCCAGGACTCGGTGCGATGCATGACCTCGGGACATTAGCGGAGAGGAGATTAAGTCCAGTTTGGCGATATAACGAGAGCAAACGTTGAGTAAAGTACACTTGTCCTCAGAAGCCCTGCCCGACGGAACGATGGAATGAACGAGTAAGCGCTGACCGAACGGGAGTGTCGGATGGAGAGAAGGACCAGCGAAAAGAGTTAACCTGATCCATTATATTATGCGGTATCATTTTGGTAATTGGATGAAGTGAATACAGTTTAATAAACGAGACCTTTTGTAACCTGTGTCCGGTCTTTGGAGTCCTGTGAGTCCCCCAGTAAATTCCCTGACAATCATGGAGGCACCGCTGCGATCAATTGTACAAGCAAGTCTTTAAAAGGTGAGTGTGTCTTGTCTTGTCCAATATGATTTACGAACTTGGAAGTTATGGGTACATACATGGGGGAGCAGGTGATCTGGGGCTTCTTTGCGCACCGATGCCGCGATATAGGTGGCGTGAGCCATCACGAATGGGATTTCGATAAACGACTGTAGCAATTTATTCGTTTTTTTCTAAATGATTTCTGTAAATACGTATTTTTGCGCTGGTTATTAAAGGGCCTTACTGTAACCTGGAAGCAAACGAAGCAAGTGTGCACCTTGCGACCGCTTGCTTCCAGGACGTGTAAGGCCGGTACACTCGTTTACCCACCAGCACACGGATAAAGTACTACTTTTTTTTTTGCACTTGTTCGAAGCACTTGACTTGATCGGCGCTCGGCGAGCGACAGGGAACCGGGAAACGGAATTATATTTATATATATATATATATTTCCAATATGGTACACCGGCCACAACGATTTTAGCGATTATCCGAGTTTTTTTTAACGATTTCTGTAAATACGTATTTTTCCTGCGCTGTGTAATTCTTCTGACACGCGCCACAAAGAAACGCACCACTGATGTGCATGAAGCGACTTGTTTGCCGGTTCGGTAAGGTCCGTCCGTACACGTGTACAATCGTGTACACCCGTTTTAAATAAATAATTTTTTTCAGTTTTCCCGCCATGCCTATAAATTCATGACAGACAACCCACCCTCATGCCGGTCCAGAATTATGATGAAAGATGGCGATTGAGAAAAAAAAATTGCATCAAATTTTGTCCAGGTCCATCAAGAAGCCTTTGAGACATGCTTCACGGTTGAATAAAAAACCACCGTTTAGAGTACTTCTTTTTTTTGTTCAAAGCACTCGACTTGGAGCCAGCGACTTGCTCGGCGGGGGATATAATTTTAGATATATATATAGTACGGGCATGCCCTAGTGAGAGATAATTACAGGAAATGGTGTTTGTGAGTAACAACCACCCTCTGGTCGAGGCTCCTAGAAGGGGTGATGCTTACTGATTCGGCACGCTCACAAAATATGGGATTTTAAATGGCAGAGATGCCACGAAAGATCAGGAAGGGAAGGAATGGAAAATTTGTCAAGGTTTGAAATTAATCGGACAAGGGGGTCCCAAGGTATGGTCACCGTACTCGCAGGTCGTTCGTTTTGGCTTTGCGAATGGACCGAACCATTGCATGTAAATAGGAGGGTGGTTCTGTGGTCGTTCGTTTTGGCTTTGCGAATGGACCGAACCATTGCATGTAAATAGGAGGGTGGTTCTGTGGTCGTTCGTTTTGGCTTTGCGAATGGACCAAACCATTCCATGCAAATAGGAGGGTGGTTCTGTGGTCGTTACTGCCACGTGGTTTCAAACTTGTTGTTGGAACTTGTTGGAACTTGTTGTTGGAACTTGTTGGAACTTGTTGTTGGAACTTGTTGTTGGAACTTGCTGTTGGCACTTGTTGGAACTTGTTGGAACTTGTTGTTGGAACTTGCTGTTGGAACTTGCTGTTGGAACTTGTTGGAACTTGTTGTTGGAACTTGTTGTTGGAACTTGCTGTTGGAACTTGTTGTTGGAACTTGTTGTTGGAACTTGCTGTTGGAACTTGCTGTTGGAACTTGTTGGAACTTGTTGTTGGAACTTGCTGTTGGAACTTGCTGTTGGAACTTGCTGTTGGAACTTGTTGGAACTTGTTGTTGGAACTTGCTGTTGGAACTTGTTGGAACTTGTTGTTGGAACTTGTTGTTGGAACTTGCTGTTGGCACTTGTTGGAACTTGTTGGAACTTGCTGTTGGAACTTGTTGGAACTTGTTGTTGGAACTTGCTGTTGGAACTTGTTGGAACTTGTTGTTGGAACTTGTTGTTGGAACTTGCTGTTGGCACTTGTTGGAACTTGTTGGAACTTGTTGTTGGAACTTGCTGTTGGAACTTGCTGTTGGAACTTGTTGGAACTTGTTGTTGGAACTTGCTGTTGGAACTTGCTGTTGGAACTTGCTGTTGGAACTTGTTGGAACTTGTTGTTGGAACTTGCTGTTGGAACTTGTTGGAACTTGTTGTTGGAACTTGTTGTTGGAACTTGCTGTTGGCACTTGTTGGAACTTGTTGGAACTTGCTGTTGGAACTTGTTGGAACTTGTTGTTGGAACTTGCTGTTGGAACTTGTTGGAACTTGTTGTTGGAACTTGTTGTTGGAACTTGCTGTTGGCACTTGTTGGAACTTGTTGGAACTTGTTGTTGGAACTTGTTGTTGGAACTTGCTGTTGGCACTTGTTGGAACTTGTTGGAACTTGTTGTTGGAACTTGCTGTTGGAACTTGCTGTTGGAACTTGTTGGAACTTGTTGTTGGAACTTGTTGTTGGAACTTGCTGTTGGAACTTGTTGTTGGAACTTGTTGTTGGAACTTGCTGTTGGAACTTGCTGTTGGAACTTGTTGGAACTTGTTGTTGGAACTTGCTGTTGGAACTTGTTGGAACTTGTTGTTGGAACTTTTTGTTGGAACTTGCTGTTGGCACTTGTTGGAACTTGTTGTTGGAACTTGCTGTTGGAACTTGTTGTTGGAACTTGTTGGAACTTGTTGTTGGAACTTGCTGTTGGAACTTGCTGTTGGAACTTGTTGGAACTTGTTGTTGGAACTTGCTGTTGGAACTTGTTGGAACTTGTTGTTGGAACTTGTTGTTGGAACTTGCTGTTGGCATTTGTTGGAACTTGTTGGAACTTGCTGTTGGAACTTGTTGGAACTTGTTGTTGGAACTTGCTGTTGGAACTTGTTGGAACTTGTTGTTGGAACTTGTTGTTGGAACTTGCTGTTGGCACTTGTTGGAACTTGTTGGAACTTGTTGTTGGAACTTGTTGTTGGAACTTGCTGTTGGCACTTGTTGGAACTTGTTGGAACTTGTTGTTGGAACTTGCTGTTGGAACTTGCTGTTGGAACTTGTTGTTGGAACTTGCTGTTGGAACTTGTTGTTGGAACTTGTTGGAACTTGTTGTTGGAACTTGCTGTTGGAACTTGCTGTTGGAACTTGTTGGAACTTGTTGTTGGAACTTGCTGTTGGAACTTGTTGTTGGAACTTGTTGTTGGAACTTGTTGTTGGAACCCATACTTATTTAATTAATTACATTTCTTATTACATTACAGTAATTACATTACAGTAATTACCTGAGGTAATTACAGTAATTACAGTTCCGGTAATTACAGTAATTACAGTAATCATTACAGTAATTGCAGTAATCTTATTACAGTAATTACATTACATTAACTCAGGCACCTTTTGAGTAAGGAAGCTGATATTTGGACATGACACTGACCAAGTGATGTGGCTGTCAAGGAAAATATTGATTTATTGATTAATCATTTAATAAATTAACTCGTTGATTTATAAATGACTTATTTAATTAAAATTCCTGAGAGATACATCTTCGGATGAAATACTTGCAGATTGGTTATGCTATGAGCCAATTGATTAAGGAAAATATTTTGTGATGGCCATATTGGCAATTTCGTGGCCATATTCGTGGCAACTCAGTTAGTGCCACTGCACCTTTAAAATGCATCCCTGCGTTCATTTTTCGATCGATTGAGTTGAAATTTTGAACAATCGGATCTGGACTGTCGTTGTTAACGACTCTAGGACGCACTCGTCCAATCAGGATGGAGCGGTATGGTCCCCGGATCATCACTGCCCGCAGTTTTAATTAATTATACTTTTTCCCTTGGGCATATAATTTTGAAGACATGCATGTCATGATAGAGGAAATGTTTGTTCTGTTAAACGGAATAAATGTTGTTTATTTTGTGGATTTGTGTGGGATGGAGCTAAAGAGCAGAGGTGGCTGTGGAGTTGATCTAACACCTGTAGGTGTCTTGCTCTCTTTCAACCCACAGCCCTATTTCCTTCGCCCATTTCGCCATCGTTTGGCAGGGCCATGTTATTTTGTGGATTTGTGTGATGATGGAGATCCTTGATGACGAATCAGGAATAGTGAATGAGCAGACAAATATCACGGATGGTACACCAGATAGGGAAAATGTAGATGAAACCCCTTTTGCTCAGGTGCTGTGTAGCGCTGCACAAAGATCCATATGAGCGGGGCCTGGGTGCTGTGTAATTAGTACACAAAGAACCAATTACTAGGGTGCTGAATAAACACAAAGATCCATTTTTGGAGCTGGTTCTCCCGGTGCTGTGATTTATTCAAAGAACCAAAATCTTGTAAGAATTAAGATATGATTTGTCGACATCATAAATACTTTAATATATGTAACGATTTTTGTAACGATCATCCTGCAAAAGGTCTGCTCGTTCTTTTCCTTTGAGTCGTAAAATCCTGTTGAATTCTCATTAGAATGCGGAATTAAGTACGCTGTGTGATGATGGAGATCCTTGATGACGAATCGGGAATAGTGAATGAGCAAACAAATATCACGGATGCTGCGGCTGGAGCAGGGGAAGCGATTTTTGAATTGTTCAGTGATTATTCGATATTGTTATGACTTATTGTCAATAGGTATACTAAGTGGCCATGAGGTAGCCTGTTGCTATGTACAGTTTTATTCTATTGTTGATTATACCACATAGCTGTGGTGATAAAGGAAATGTTCGTTTTAAATAGATGATTATGATAGGACCATGACTATAAAATCATGATGATTATTATGAATGATATCATAGGGTTCAAATGCAGAATGCTGCATGAACTTGGGAAAGAACTTTCAAGCCCTATGGGATAAATTGGGTGTTACAAGCAATGGAGCTTCAAAATTTAGCATGATTGAAGGAATTTTACAGTCTTATTTCAGTAGTTTTACGAAATTTAAATTGCCAAGAGATTTTGGGTACTATTAAAGAAAAAAAATGATGAGATATTTTTTCCAATGAACTTTAATATCTGCCATCCATTTTGGCTGTCTCACGAATGAAGGATGAGTTGCCTTTAGTGGTTGCAAAGAAAATTTGTGGAGACCAGGCAAAATGGGGAAATATGTCAGATATGACCCTAGGACAGGACGGTGATTCATCAATTGACATGAGGTACGAACCAGAGGTGACGACCGATGAGTCGATCTCAGTCAATGGATGGACCTGTCCTGACATCATTGGGGAAAGGGCTTATGCAAGGAGTCATTCAAAATGATTAATTTGATTTATTGATGAATATTGATGAATTAATTGAAATTGAATAATTGATTGAATTGTTAATTGATTGAATCTAATTGATTGAATTTAATTGCATAAATTGAACTGAATAAATTGAATTGAATATATTGATTGTTTGATTGATGAAAATGCGGTCTCAAGAAAGAAGCTTTGATATCTTTGCGAGATATTATCAATGTGGAGACAACCTGGGAAAATTGAGCAAGGTGGTGAGTTTATATACAGATACAGTGGTACCTCGGCTTACGAGTTTAATCCGTTCCGTGACGGAGCTCGTAAGCCAAATCGCTCGTAAGTCAAAGCAAATTTTCCCATTCAAATGCATTGAAATGCTATTAATCCGTTCCAGCCTCAAAAAAAAAACACCAATTTTTTTTGTTAGGTGCTTTTAAATAACAAAAATGTACTTTATAAATAACAAATAATGTATAAACAAGCACGACCTCGTATATACTGTACATAATACAAGAGAATGTAAAGAAATAAACTGGTTTTATTAAGCAGAGGAGAACAGCATGCCAGGTGAGGTGTGCGTGTTGTCGACTTGGCGAGGCAGTACGATCGTACTCCTTCTACGATATGTACGATTTTGAAGCAGAAGGAGTCCATAAAGGCTATAACCAGCCAGCCAAGGGCGTTACGATTATTTCAAAGCTCCGGACCTCTATCCATGAAGATATGGAGAAGTTGTTGTTTGTGTGGTTGAAGGAGAAGCAGCTCGCAGGAGATACCGTGACCGAGAGCATCATGTGTTTGAAAAGATTGAAACTCGGATATCGAGCACGGACCACGAGGTGTTTTTTCTTTTTTCTTAATCTCGGTTTCAGTGAACTTTTGCTCTGTGCTCACGTGTACTGTACCTGTACCTGTAATGGTACGTCAGAGGATGGCACCTGTTGTCATCATATTAAGTGCAAGATGTTCTGCATCGTAAGTTGGTACACCGTGGTCTTTCGGCGGTGTTTAAGCCGGCCGTCTTGGCTTCTGTCACCATTGGCATTGAGTCTTTCGATGTAGGTAGGTCGTTGTGTGCCGGTGCCTTGGCCGAATTCCTTCATTGCTGCATTGTTAGCTCACCTGGTTTTTTATACCACATCTTTGGTTATCGGACCAGCGAATGACGTCATCTCCTCCAAAGTATGGCTTATTCTCACTTGTCTAGGACGATCTTCTACTTCTAGCCTTCCACCGTGCATTTGGTGTCCACTGTACTTACTGTACAGTGCCTGGTAAAATTGATGTAATGGGTTTTTGACCGTCAACGCCATGAACCGTCATGAACTGTCAACCGCCATGAACTACCATGAACCGCTAACACTCAAAAGCCCATTTATCGCGCCTTATAAAGCAAAACGCAAACCGAAAGCCATGCCTCTCAAGCGAGGCGTGCTTCCGTGGTCACGTGATCCACAGGTGTAGCTCATTATACCCGCACGCGCGACACGCTTTGGCGGTCACGTGACCAGCCACTCTGGAGGCGGGGATCCCCGCCGGTGACTTCACCGGCTGGAGCAAGGAGATTCCTCGCTCATGTATTTCGACGATTGCGTGTTTTATATCCAAGCAGAGATGCTTTCACGGCAAGATAACCGCGTGACCGGAACCGGAAGCCACAACCGGAAAATTCAAAAAAATAAATTTTTTGAGCTCGTACATCGGATCTCGGCTCGTATCCCAAAGCAACAAACCGCCCGAGCGACGGCTCGTATCCCGAAAAACTCGTACGTTGGGGCACTCGTAAGCCGAGGTACCACTGTATATATGTGCGGTTACCATTGTGTGATTTCCCCGTCAAACAGAGCGGACACCTGAGGATTCACCCACTTCATACTGACCCTCCGGCTCATCTGCAAATACTGATCTGTGAGATTGGATTGTGCAAAAGCCACAGCTGAGGGAGATTCTCTGGAAATCACCGTGCGAACAGGTGGAGAGATCCTTCCTGGAGGTACGAGTGAAGCTTTAGAGGAACCTGGAACAAGCTACAACACATCCAACGCTACTTTGATAAAAGGCAGAATGGGAAATGGAGCCTGCAAGAACACACAAGGACAACCAGAGATTCCACAAAAAGGTACTTGTACACATCATATGTACGACCGTTATGGTGCCGAAGCTATAAGGCAGGTCGAGAATTGGTATTTGTGGACAAAGGGACATGATGAGGAGTTTCCAAGAGATGGTACATTTGAGCGAAGTCGATTGGAAAGATTGGAACAAAGATTGAAAGCCAGGAAGAGACAGAATCTAACGGTAGACTGGCTTGCATTCCATCTTTGGGATGGTGAATCCAGACAACGGGAACAGCAAGAACGGATAACGGAACTAGAACTTAAAATAAAAAGGATACAGGATACAGTGGAGGAGACAAATGCACAACTGCCCTCGAAATTAGGAATGAAAGTCACAGTTGTCCCATCTGATTTCCAGTTGTCTCCCCAAAAAGGACGGTACAGAGAATTTTTTCGTGTTTCAGGAGATAACGAGAGATTGCAGTGGCAACTCAGGGATGTAGAGATGCAGCCCAGCAATACAAGTGCACAGGCGCACAGATCAGACAACGACAGAAACAGGTGTTTCGAGTGTGGAAAGATGGGACATTGGAGAAGAAGATGTCCGTATGTCAACAGGAAGACAAGGTCATGGGGCAAACCAAGATCAAGCGTACCAGTGCTTACCGGTACCTCAGACAATGATTAGGCCTTCATTGCTGCAAATCCCAAATGATGATTGGCCTCAACAGATTCGATTACTGGACAAACATGAACAACTGTCAATGATTCTTGTGTCTGAAAAGTTTTCAGAGCAAGAATGATTCATTTTTCTTTTTGCTTGTTAACAAATTAATAATTAATTGATCAAATGCCAAAATTGGATCTTCTATTTTGGGCACAGCAATTTTAAATTTACAAAGTTTGGAACAATTGCGTTGCAATTGTTGGCAAACCAAGTAACAAGAGTCACATGATGATCAGGTGGGAATTTCGGACTATTGTTCCGCACGATTGATAGGTCAATGGTCGACTGACATGCAAATGGGTGTGTAGTCAAAATTTGGATAGATTATTGTGAAGGCAGAAAGGGTAATTTCAATTTGACATCATAAGGGTTTTCTAAGAATGGACTTTTGGTTTATTTGTCTATAAGCATTTTGAATTTGATTGACAAATTTTATGAAATTGAAATAAAATTGACACCCATCTGATCTGTAAATAATGGTTCCAACGCAAACAAATATGCATAATGCATGTGTGTGTGTGTTTTTGTGTATCAATCTTACAAGATTGTTGACACCGACAGTGTGCCTGTCTGGAAATGGATAGTTATATGTGGATGGGATTGGGATATGTGGATGGGATTGAATATCCAGAGAATCCGTAAAATAAAATAGAAATATAATTTGATTATGAACATTATCTCTTTTGTCAAGGGAAATGGAATATAAAAAAATTTGATGTGCTGGGTTATGAGCAGCCATTAATTAATAGTAAAATTGTGAGTAATTTTGGGATTCCATTTTTGATAGAATGTATATGAGAATAACATCTATTTATGGATATGAGCTTCATAAAAGGAAATGAGGAAGTACAAAATCATCCAAATTTGGGAGAGGTCTTACACTGACTTCCCAGAATACTCTGCTCATGGATTTTATATATATAAACTTGAATTTTATCAGCATATAAATTGTGCTGTATGTATGGATGTGTTTTAGGCATAGATGATATGGGAAAAGAGGAAAGAAAATTTTGCTGGTTTGAACTATTGTGGGTTTTTCAGTTCTGGAGTTTAAACAAAGTCACTGGTTAACAGATGAGAAAGGATAGTAAATAAATTATTCTCTGCTGGGCAAATTAAGTACGATATTACTAAGACTTATGAGAGCTATTGTTCCGCCTTACAGCAGTGGAAAATTATTGGAAAAAATTAGATCCAACATAATGAATCTATAAAAGAATGTGATAGGGATAATATCCTCAATTTGTACTAATTATTTGATTGTGGGTAAAGGAATTAAGTCATCGTAGTGGATTGTTAACAGCAGCCTGAAAATGTCCTGAGAGTGTGCATCCATGTAATCAGAAATCCCAGATTTGTTTTTACAAACAACATTTTGGTAGAGTTCTTGTGTGGAACACTTCCTTGGTAGATAAAAACGGTACTGCATGCTGGCAGCCACTTTTGCGGCCAGTTAGGCCAAACAAATTGAGAGGAAATTGTAGTTAAATACGTAAGTTACACATGGCTATTTGTAAAAAAGGAAATTTGTTGAGATGGGAAACATTTTTTCGAAGGTTTATTAAGGTGTTATAATATGACATGTGGCAAGGCAAACTATTGGATGGGAAAATTAGATCTGGCTATAGAATAAATTTATTGACCCCTTGAAGTTAATCCTTCGAATCATTGTTTCACTGGCATTTTTGTTCAAATTGGAAATAGTTTGGTAGAGCTTTGGTTAAAACCTTTGGTTGCGGTATCTTGGAACGAATTGATAAACCATAGGAGATTGATAAGAATAGAAACAAATATGGACCCAAAATAGAAAGTTGGATTCATGCCTCTCATTGCAAGCAAGCACATGGGGCTAAGGTGGACGATCCCACAGAAAATGAGGCTGCACCTAGCAGCCCAGCAGAACATTCAGTGGTAGAAAAATGATAGTCATGATTTACAGTCATTTGAATTACATTTTAACACCCCTTGCATTGATAAACATTACATTTTCAACATGTGATATTCCTACTTGGAATAGTGACATTTATTTGCCTACATGACATACAATTACCTGCTGATATTAATACAGCATGAGTGAAAAAATGTATCACAACTACGCTCATGACCAGGGGATTGAGTTCAACCCCGGGAGATAGGGGGATCAGGGTAAGACAAATAATCTGATTATGTTACATATTAAGGGATTTTCTTTATTTACCTTTTAGGAAGCTTGTTAGTTTGGTATATAATGTTAAATGTCATCGACATATAACTATGTCATAGATATGAATATATACAAGGAGTAGCAGACTTGTTTGTTGGTTTAGTAGTTATATTGGCAATTGTTTTAGTGGTGGCTTGCTTGAAAGCCTTAGTGACGGTGTGTTTGAATAAGGTAACCAACAACACGATGATAACACATGAAGTGACAAATGAGGAAAGAAATGTGGAACCAGAAAAGGAAGACTTTTATGGCGACATAAACAGTAGAATTAAGATAATGGCATAACGACAATGTTATGAGTTGTGTCAATTACAATATCAATGAACTCATATCACCACGAGTGACACACTGTTAGGAAAAAGAGGGAAAAGAAAAAGTGGAGAGGAATTATGGTAATAATACATTATGCTTAATTTGTTGGTTTGGGAAAATTGTTGTTGGGAATTAGGTATTCCCGTTTGTGATTGTAATCATATACAATGCTATTCTTAGTTTAGTAATAAAATACATACCTGATTGAATATTATTTGTGTGACGCATATAAATGAATATAACTTTTTGAGTTAAGGAAAAACAACAAATTGTTGAATGTGAAACTGTCGGAAGATATACATGATTATGCTGATTTCATGGTAAGATGTACCCTATCTGATTCAGTGTGTGCGGAAAGCAGATTCAGATATGACTGAGCATAAGGATAAGACGAGATCACATTTTGGAGGGATTGCTAACGGAATTGGGAAGAAGAAAGAAAGAAAATTTGTGGCTAAAAAATGAAGTTAATCGTGGCATACACCCTCTTTCTCAAAGAATGATGAAGACATTCTCCCGTGTAACTTGGAGATGAATGCTTACCTTCACCAAGGAAATTTATGTGACCATTTGCCTGGATCACACTGCAACATATGAAAGAAAGGCGATCACTTACTCTTGTTCGAAGACTTCGAACATTCACCACATCAGAAGTTGCAGGACAACGACATTTTACCTGCAACCTCTGTGAAATGCGGGGACATATGTTATTACTTCACCAACGTCCGGGGAACCAGCATGGAGCCCTTGTCACAACAGCTGTGCACGATTCTGCTGGTTGCTCCTGGTAAGGACCATGAATGACCTGAACACCATGGTCCCAACATCAGTGTGGATGCATCCGGCATCCCTGTTCCACATCTTGCTGGCCAATCATGGTTCACAGCAAAAAGTGGCAAGAATGCTACATGGAGAGAAGGGTCAGTCTATGACTCCGCAGTGTTACCACAACAGCGAAATCCTACACGAAGTAGTGCAGGAGCTATGAAGATATTAGGAGAAAATGCTTCATACCTGGATTCAAACACAAGTGATCAGCCCTTCCTTTCAAACAAAGTCAACATTTGTGTGGAGGCAAACGTTTTTTGCCAGATGGTGCAGATGCTTTACAAAACTTGAAAATGAAGTGAAATTGTTGTATCTTGGTGATGGTGAAGTGTTGTTTTGAAAATATATTTGTGATGCAAATGCAATAGATTGAACGATATGGAAGAAGTCAATGACCAACGAAATGTTTTGTGAGTCTTGCAGGATGACGGTGTATGCCTAAGGGAATTTGATTACCAAAGTGATTGATTATTTACTTATACTTGTAATGATGTTTACTAGTAGTGATTGATTGTTTACTTATATTGATGTTTAGATTAATGGTTAATATAAACAAAAACAAAAAGATGAGGGAATTGTGGAAGTGTAACTCAGTGTAACATATTGATTGGCCCTGGTAACTTATTAATTAACCTGGTAACAAAGCAGATACATTTTATGTGTATGAACAATGTAATCTCTTGAAACACCTGGTCAAGGCCCCAGGCTAGAGCACCCCCCCCCCTGCTGTGATTTCCATTTACACAGCAGGAGGGGAGCGAGCTGATGCCAGGACTCGGTGCGATGCATGACCTCGGGACATTAGCGGAGAGGAGATTAAGTCCAGTTTGGCGATATAACGAGAGCAAACGTTGAGTAAAGTACACTTGTCCTCAGAAGCCCTGCCCGACGGAACGATGAAATGAACGAGTAAGCGCTGACCGAACGGGAGTGTCGGATGGAGAGAAGGACCAGCGAAAAGAGTTAACCTGATCCATTATATTATGCGGTATCATTTTGGTAATTGGATGAAGTGAATACAGTTTAATAAACGAGACCTTTTGTAACCTGTGTCCGGTCTTTGGAGTCCTGTGAGTCCCCCAGTAAATTCCCTGACAGCGGCCGACGTCCCAAAAACGGCCGTCATCACGCCGTTCGGCTTATTCGAATTCCTGCGAATGCCATTTGGCCTCAAGAACGCGGCTCAGGCGTTCCAGCGCTTGATGGACGGCGTGCTGCGCGATCTGCCGTTCCTCTTCGTTTACCTGGACGACATCCTCGTCGCCAGCACGTCCCGGGCCGAGCACCTCCTAACCTCCGAACACTGTTCGGGCGCCTCAGCGAGCACGGCCTCATCGTCAACCTGGCCAAATGCCACTTCGGCACGACGGCCGTTGATTTTTTGGGCCACCACATCACCAAGAACGGGGCCGTGCCGCTGCCAACCAAGGTCGAGGCCATCACCACGTTTCCGCGTCCCCGCTCCATAAAGGCCCTGCAGGAATTCCTGGGAATGGTGAATTTCTATCACCGCTTCATGCCCCGCACTGCTCAACTCATGCGGCCCCTCTACGAAGCCTTCCGGGGCAAGCCGGCCAAGCACGACGTCGTCTGGTCCGCAGCAATGGACGCGGCCTTTAAAAGCTCAAAGCGGGCCCTCGCCGACGCAACACTGCTCGCTCACCCAGTGCTCAATGCTCCCATCGCCCTCACCACGGATGCCTCCGACTACGCGGTGGGCGCCGTACATGAGCAATGGGTGAACGGGGTTTGGCAGCCACTCGCTTTTTTCAGCCGGCAACTCCGGCCGAACGAGCTCAAATATAGCACGTTTGACCGTGAGCTCCTCGGTCTACACCTGGCCGTTCCCCATTTCCGCCACCTCCTGGAGGGCCGACCCTTCACGGCGTTCGTCGACCACAAGCCGTTGGTTTACGCAATGGCCAAGGTCACGGCGCCGTGGTCGGCCCGCCAACAGCGCCACCTCTCCGCCATGTCGGAGTTTACCACGGACATCCGGCACGTCGCCGGCAAAGACAACGCCGTAGCCGACTGTCTTTCTCGGGCCAGCGCGAACGCGGTCCACCTCGGCGTGGACTTCGCGCTTATGGCGGCGGACCAAACCACCGACACCACGGTGCAAGCCCTCCGGGCGGCGGACACGGGCCTCCTCCTGGCCGACATCCCCTTCGCGGACACTGTCCTGCTCTGCGACGTCTCCCAAGGCCAGCCTCGCCCCATCGTGCCTGTTACCTGGCAACGCCGCATCTTCGCCTCCCTCCACGGCCTTTCCCACCCGGGCCGGAAAGCTTCCCAGAAGCTGGTGTCGGCGCGATTCATCTGGCACGGCCTTCGACGGGACGTCCGCGATTGGACCAGCACCTGCACAGCCTGCCAACAGGTCAAGGTCCACCGACACACCCAGGCCCCGCTGGCACCTTTCACCGTGCCCGAACGACGTTTCGACCACGTCAACGTGGACCTGGTGGGCCCCCTCCCCCCATCACGGGGTTTCACACACCTGCTCACCATGGTGGACAGGACCACCAGGTGGCCGGAGGCCGTTCCCCTCGTCTCCACCACCACCGCCGACGTGGCGCAGGCTTTCATCGCCACCTGGGTCGCCCGCTTCGGCGCACCGGCAGACATCTCGTTTGACCGTGGACCGCAGTTCACCTCCGAGCTGTGGGGCGCGGTCGCCCGCAACCTGGGGGTCAAGCTCCACCGTACTACGGCCTACCACCCCCAAGCCAACGGGTTGTGCGAGCGATTCCACCGCTCCATGAAGGCCGCGCTCATTGCCGGCCTTCAGGACGGCGGTTGGGCCGACCGGCTGCCGTGGGTCCTTTTGGGCCTCCGCACGGCCCCCAAGGAGGACCTCCGGGCGTCCACCGCCGAGCTTGTCTATGGCCAGGCGCTATGCGTCCCGGGCGAATTCGTACTCGACGCTACCAGTCCCTGGTCCGCAGCTCACCAGCGCTCGGACCTCCAGGAGACCGCCCGACGGTTTGCCCCCGTGCCAACGTCCCACCACGGTGACCCCCAGTCCTACGTCCCCCCAGTGCTTCGCACAGTGGAGTACGTTTTTGTGCGTCATGACGCACATCGGGGGCCGCCATACGACGGGCCCTTCCGGGTCCTGCGACGGGACGACAAGTCGTTCGTCATCGACATCGGCGGCAGGTCGCACCGGATTGCGGTGGACCGCCTCAAGCCGGCGCACGTGGACATCGACCAACCGCCACGGTTGGCCCTTCCGCCACGGCGAGGCCGCCCCCCGTCCACGGTGCCCCCCACTCTACCGCCCACCACCACACCGGACCCCCCCCCCCCCCATGACCCGCCAGGGTTCGCTTCGGCCGGTCATCAGGAGCCCCCTTAAATTGACCCTGCCGGTGCAAGTCAATTCTGGGGGGACATGTGTAGCGGCTACCGCTGGGTATACACAATCGCCTTGCACCTACCGAGGATGCGGAGCGATCACCATGCCGGGCTCGCCCAGGACGCCCGGGCAGGCCCGCCCTCGACTTGCCAGGCCTCGTCCAGGACGCCCGGGCACGCCCCCTCTCGCCTTTCCCGGGCAAACGCTCTGGGATAATGTGTATATATATTGCTGCCCGATAAACGGGCTTTTCAGAGTACCCGAGTTGATTTGACACAATAAAGAAACTCGGACGAATTCCAGCTTTTTGTCGCGTCCATTCTTTCGATTTACTTTGGAGCATAGCTCCTACAGTATCCCAAACCCATCTCTCTCTGTTCCCACCTTACCCAGTCGAACCCAACTGCTCCTGGACTCTGTGTCCTTCTCTCCTGACAAGGTGGAGAGGTTTTTGTCAAACCTCAACTCTGATTTTGCAACTGGACCAGACGGCATCAGCCCACGGGTCCTAAAATCCTGCTCTGCCACTCTATCTCACCCTCTCTCTGTTCTTTTCACCCTCTCTTTTGCTCAAGTTAATCTGCCAGCATCTTGGAAATCAGCAAACATTACCGCTTTCCACAAAAAAGGTGCAAAACAGATCCATGCAACTACAGACCAATCAGCCTGCTCCCAATTACCAGCAAAGTCATGGAATCCATCATTGCTTTGGATATCAAAATCCTTCCTCTTCTCCAATGGCTTGATCTCCGATCATCAATTTGGATTCAGACCAGGTCATCTACTCTGGACATGTTGCTTCTGCTGTCTCAACAATGGATGGAGGTCCTAAATGCCAAACAGGAAATCAGAGCTGTCTCCTGCGACATATCACATGCCTTCAATATGGTCTGGCACCCAGCTCTGCTTACCAAACTCTCCTCCTATGGTATCCATGGAAATCTCTACGCTTGGCTTGCGGACTTCCTCTCTGGTCGAAGTCAACGTGTGGCCCTGAATGGATTTCTCTCATCGCCCCTTCCTGTTCTGGCTGGAGTTCCCCAAGGTAGTGGTCTGGGCCCTGTGCTTTTTCTGGTCTTCATCAATGATCTCTCCGACTGTCTGGAAAATCCTCTCTATCCCTTTGCTGACGACTCCACTCTCTGCCGCCCCATTCCTCATCCCTCAGATCGGCAGGCTGCAGCCTCCTCACTCTCTGCAGACCTGGACAAAATCACAGACTGGTCAAACAAGTGGAACATGTCTTTCAATCCTGACAAATCTCACACTCTTACTGTGTCTCTCTGAAAAGACCAACTGGAAAACCCTCCAATCTAATTTCTCAACAATCCTCTCCAAGAAGTTCTGTCACTTAAGCTTTTGGGTCTCACTATCTGCCATGATCTTTCTTGGGAAAACCACATTTCCAAGCTGGCCTCCAAAGCCAGTTGCTGACTGGGCATCCTCCGTCGTGCGAAGTCCTTCCTTGGCACACCTGAGCTCCTCTCCACATACAAGGCTTTCATCCGCAGCTCAATGGAATACTGTTCTCCCCTATGGGCTGGTGCTCCTGCCTCACACCTGGCTCGGCTTCACGCTGTTGAATCCAAAGCTTTCAAAATCATTGGAATCTCCCGCGATGAAGCTATCTCTGAGGGCCTTTCACTCACTCACCGCAGGCAGGTAGGTGGTCTTTCTGTCTTCTACCGACTCCTCTCCGGCCTTGCTCCCCCAGCTCTCTCCGTGCTCTGTCCCCCAAATATTCCTACAGGTCGCACAAGATCTGCCAGCAACCCTCTGATGGTTAAACTGCCGAAATCTCGGCTCTCTGCTCACCTTCACTCTTTCATTCCTCTTTTCTCCCGCCTGTGGAACAAACTCCCACACTCCCTTCAATCCCTCTCCTCCCTCCAGGTCTTTAAAACAGCTGTTCACCACCATCTCTTATCTTCCCCCATCCATAACCTTGATCTTTTCTACCCCCACTAATTCACCCCAGATCCACCTTGTTTGAAATTCCAACTTATTTCCTGGATATCCTGGCAGTGTCCATATGTTTATACCTCTCCCACCCCCCCCCCCCCCCCTTCACATGCCTCCCCCCCAAAGCCCTCTCCCTCCCACAGATCTCTCGATGTCTCCATGTCTCTCGGTCCCTGCTCTCAAATGTTGTGTTTGTGTCCTTCCCCCTCTCTCCCCATCTTGTCTACCGCTCCCGATGTTATTTGTTTTATGTGTCTGTTTGTCTTTCTGTGTGATTAATTTTCGCTCTTTCACGAGCCTCGATCTTGTATACAAAAAGAAAAAGAAAAAAAAGAAAAAAAAAAAGGCATAACCACAACACAAGGTAGTTGATGCCAAGCATCTCACCTTCTCAACATGGAAGGCTAATGTAACCATTGATTACCTTGGACTACCCAACAAGGTTTGCTATACTTGTCAACAATGTGATGCTTTTTAGCTCACCTGGAACGAAGTTCAGGGGAACTTATGCGATGGCGCGTCGTCAGTCCGTCCGTTTGTCCCTCCGTAAACACTTGAAACTTCTTCTCCGAAGATTGCGACCAAATTTGGCACAAATGATATTTGTTGTGTTGTGACTTAGGTTTGTTCACAGCATTAAAAAAATCGGGGTGAACTTCGTTTCCCTGAACATTCTCCTGAACAATAGCATCTTCTATCTATACTATGACACTTTGTGTGTGTGTGTGTGTGTGTGTGTGTGTGTGTTGGTCGAATTGGATTTTTTTTTTTTAAATAGTGCCTGAACACTCAGCTTGGGGTGTTAATTCCACCATTTTGTCCGCACATCTCAATCATGCCTTGCCTCAGAACAGGTCGGTTTCTGTCCAATAAAGCTTCATATCCACGAATGGTAATATCGCTGATCTTCATACCTATGATTTGCTGTATTCCTGTATACATCACAATGCTTACAAACACCAGTGTTTGTGCCTTTATTTAATTTCCGCAAAGCTTGATAATCTCTTCATCTGAACCAAATTTGAACATTTTAACTGCTGAATTGACCTCAGCAGCAGTTCCGACTGTTAACAAGTAAACAAAAAAAACCTTTTCGGGCTGCACACTTTTATCTTCAAGTTCCCCTTTTCCCAGCAGGCAGCAATAATTCAAAACAGGTCTCTTGACCTATTTCGGTTCAGTTCAGTTCGCGGATGTGTACATGTACCTCACGAGCACACCAGGTATGAAAGTACATCCGGGTACTTTCACCCTCTGACACTTGACAACCGAAGGGCCGATGAAAGCAAAGACGCGTAGCAATGTGTGCGTACATGTGTAATGTGTATGTACATGCGCGATACACACAACAGTTACTTATGTTGCGTTACAGCTTTCACTGAATTTATGAACGGTTTGCTATTTTTTCGCAAGTTCTTTTTCGGGAGAATATTTCAGTTTGTTGTACATATCCTATGCGTCTTCATCAGTTGTCATCTATCTATAATTCCAGTAATCTCTGTGTGTCTGTGTGTCTGTGTGTTTGTCTGTGACCGCTGTTTCTCGACAACCACGGGTCCGATATACTTGAAACTTGCCAGGTATATTGCTGGGGACCCGAGGATGTGCCTTTTCAAGGTTTTAAATTAATCGGACAAGTACTTACCGAGCTATGTCCAAAAAACGCTTCAACCAATCAGAGAGCAGCGAGCTATCACGTGTGCCGAACCGTTAATGCAATGCAAGCGTTAATGCGTTAATGCAAGGCTTTTCTTTTTTTCCCTCTTCTCTTTCTACTTTTCCTTGCGATTAAATTGCAAACAGCCAAAATACGTTGGCGCTAATTGAATAATTGGCCATTAACACTAAAATAATCGTAACTGCGATATGCCAACTTCCGGACAGTGAAGCCTTCCCTGTTGTTGTTGTTTGCAGCAGCTGTTTGCAGCAAGGCAAGGCTTTTCTTTTTTTCCCTCTTCTCTTTCTACTTTGCCTTGCGATTAAATTGCAAAAAGCCAAAATACGTTGGCGCTAATTGAATAATTGGGCATTAACACTAAAATAATCGTAACTGCGATATGCCAACTTCCGGACAGTGAAGACTTCACTGTTGTTGTTGTTTGCAGCAGCTGTTTGCAGCAAGGCAAGGCTTTTCTTTTTTTCCCTCTTCTCTTTCTACTTTTCCTTGCGATTAAATTGCAAACAGCCAAAATACGTTGGCGCTAATTGAATAATTGGCCATTAACACTAAAATAATCGCGTACGGGTAGCGTTTTTTTTTTTTTTTAGCAAGGAACGGGCACCCACGTACGGGCAATGCCCTAGTAGTTAAAATGCCTCGAAACTGTGTAGCGTTTGGCTGCCATAATCACAGTCTGTCGAGAGATAAGAAACGATCTTACTTTGAAATCCCAAAACGACTACGCAGTCCAGAGAGAAGAGACCGGTGGTTGGCCGCGATCAGCCATGAGAATGAAGATAGATCCCACTGGCGTCCAGTCAATTCAAGGTCGATCTGCTCTGATCATTTTGTCTCAGGTAAGGTTTATGATTATTACCGTTGCATGTTTGGGCTACAGTGAAGTAAAATAAATTATTGCAAATTTAAGGATAATGCTTGGCTGAATGAGTGATATTTTACTGTTATTGTTAAAGATGTCAAGATGTCACTATTTCTCATTTTGTGTTTGTTTGCTTAATTTTTGCAGGTCGACCTTCGAAGGATGCACTTCATCCTGATTATGTGCCGTCGATCTTCCCTCATCGTCCTCACAGCCTACAGAAAGCAGAGCACAGCCTGAAGCGATACCAACGCCATGAAGACACATCTTCCAAGCGAAAATGTAAACAGCGATTGGACTTTGAGGAGACTAAGTGAGAGAAACACTGCTACTGATTTAGGTGTTGCTCTTCTTGATGAGCATAGAGCACAGGCAACTGACAATGACAAATCAACCCAGACACATGAAAGTCGAGAGCAAACACGAATCACAAATCTTCATGAAGAAATTCAAAATTTGACACAGGAGAAGGAGGAGGCCATTCAACATCTAGATGAACTTAAAGTTCGATACAAAGGAGTTCAGCTGTCGAGTTGTGCCATTAAGGACAATGATGCGAAGTCCCGTTTTTACACAGGTTTGACATGGGCTGTGTTTCTTCAGACTTTCAATTTTTTGGCTAGCGATGTGAGTGGGAGGACAAAGGACAGTCTAGCCTCCATAGATCAGTTCTTCATAACTCTTGTTCGACTTCGCCTGGACTTGCCATTTGAACTTATTTCAGATATTGCTGCTTGTGGGGAGACCACAGTTAGAGACTATTTTTGGAAGTGGATCGATGTGATGTATGCTAAATTGTCATTTTTACTCAAGTGGCCAGAAAAGGATGCAGCTGCACAGACACTTCCACCAGAATTTAAAGTGTTATATCCATGTTTGACTGGCATAGTAGACTGTTTTGAGATTTTCATTGAAAATGCAGGAAATCTACTAGCGCGTCAGCAAACTTACTCCAACTACAAAAAACATACGACGGCAAAAGTTTTCATTGCATGCAACCCTTTAGGGGCAATTACATATTTGTCAACAGCATGAAGAGGTCGAGTGTCTGATGTTGAACTTGTGCGCCGTTCTGGGTTTATGTCTCCTGAACTTCATTGGCCGCATGACCAGATTTTGGCAGATAGGGGGTTCACTCTGCAGGAAGACTTTGCTGTAATATGTGGGGTGTAACTAGTGATACCTGACTTCACCAAAGGAAAGAAGCAACTGTCGGCATCTGAGGTTGAAGTATCACGGCAGATGTCCTCCATCCGCATCCATGTTGAGCGGGTAATAGGACTTTTAAAGAAACGCTACACAATTCTCCAAGGGACTTTGCCTATCCAAATGATAAAAACTCTAAAAGATGAAACGGACCAAGTGGGGGAGGCAAGCATCGATAGACTGCTAAGAGTATGTGCAGTGTTAGTCAATCTTGGTGGAAGCATTGTATATAGAGGATGATGGCTTCATTTGCTAATATCAAATTGTGTACGGATTGATGTCATACTGTCACATGTATATGTTATTTGTTCTTTCTTTATTTGGTTCAGGTTCTTTCCAGCTCACTCCATTTAAGCTTCGTATTTTGTTCAATGTACACATTTGGGACAGCCCCTTAATAAACATTTGCAACTGTAATTTGTATTGTTTGCTGAAAATTATTCTTTAAATTTCTTGGAGTTGTCAACTGACTAGAATGTGATGAGAGTTGCCTTTTAAGTGTTTCATTTTTAGTCATTGATTTTGTCGAGATGTGATTTATGCTTATTTTTACCTGTAAGTAATGTAATGCGTGCATATTCTGTTTGTAATTTGAAATTGTGTATGAGCAATATCTGTGCGAGTATGCGAGTTTGGCAAGACGTGTTTTTTTTCTTTCTTTCATTTTTTAAGTGCAATCAACAAACCTATCCACTTACTATTGGAAATTATAAGGTACCCTTAATGTACCTTTATGTTGGTAAATACAAACAAATCTAAAAATAAGCACTTATAACAAAAGTGTCTTCTAAAAGTGTTGGAAAACATTTCAATAACCCGTTTATATGAATCAATGATTTTGGGGGAGGATCATATAAAATAATGAATATAAGCTGGAATGAACCTTCCTTAAAATTAACGCATTGAATTTCTGTTGCTCCAATCACATGCAATAAAATACACCCACACACAAAATACAACAAACTTCTATCTGAATCAGTGATATAAATGAAATACTTCAAATGGTAGTGATATAAAAAAACACAATGGTGTTATTTTGGTTCGAGCAGTGAATATACATTTTCTTCTATAAATTTATTTCAACTACATGCAATGTTTCTCTTTCAATTAATATTTTTTTTCATTCACATCCCACCCCTTCACTCCCATTTTCTTCTCAAAAAAAATACTGCACTGTCTCATAACATTTGCACATGTGAAAACAATTACAAATATAATGACTTCTACACAATGAATTTCATGGGGTCAACTTTATTTCATTTATTATTTCTTGTACTTTGTCTTCACAGAACCTTGATTATACTTGTACTTCATTTCTAACTTATGAAATGAACGAGGTAATGTAGGCATTATAGGTACTAGGGCGTGCCCGTACGTGGGTGCAAAAAAACATGCGTGCAAACAACAACAACAAAAAAAAACTTTGAAACCACGTGGCAGTAACGACCACAGAACCCCCCCCCTCTATTTACATGAAATGGTTTGGTCCATTCGCAAAGCCAAAGCGAACGGCTTGCGAGTACGGTAGAACCCGCCCCCCCCCCCCCTCTATTTACATGAAATGGTTTGGTCCATTCGCAAAGCCAAAGCGAACGGCTTGCGAGTACGGTGACCATACCTTGGGAACCACTTGTCCGATTAATTTCAAACCTTGAAAAGGCACATCCTCGGGTCCCCAGCAATATACCTGGCAAGTTTCAAGTATATCGGACCCGTGGTTGTCGAGAAACAGCGGTCACAGACAAACACACACACACACACACACACACACACACACAGACACACACACATACACACAGAGATTACTGGAATTATAGATAGATTACATGTAAATTATATTGAAAGTACAATACATGATATCAAGTATTTCATGCTTGAATTTCCTTTTCGTGGCAGCATTTCTTACAGTACCATGTGCCTTTCGGTGCTGTCTTCCTAGCTGGACGTATGAAATTCAAGTGTACCCACTCAAACGGGCAAGACCGCCCATCGCATCCAACTAGAACAGAAACTCCATCCCACTTCTTCCTGCAATAGCAATATATCCGTTCATCATGCTTAACTTGTGCATTTGCATGTTCTACTCATCTAGTGAGGAGTTCATGTGTGATGTGACGTTTCCAGAATCCTTCAAGCGTTGGCAGAGTTTTGCTAAGGGACATATTGCGAACAATTGTCTGATGCAGAAGAGAGTCTTTCACATACACAACAAACTCACAGGCCTGCACATTGTGAACATATATTTCTAGCTGAACTTGTGTGTAGTACTGGTGTTCCTCTTTCAAGTGTCCACCATACATGTAGGATGCCTTGTCATAACAAATTCCTTTGCTTCTTTGTCCCTTGCTGAATACGGGCACTTGATTTCTAAAATCCTTGTCCCATGACAGGAGCACTTAACAATGCTGACAACCATGGCTTGTCCTCGCATATCACCATTCCGCAGTGCGAGAGTTCACAGTTTTCATGATATTGTCCGAGGAGTTGACCCGCTAACTGGAATACCTCGGGTTCCTTTTTGCGGCCATAAATGAGGGGGGCTGAATGTATCTCTGAAGGATTCGGTTTTGTCAATCTGAGGATGGCGGATGGAGCTGGGCTGTCCTGGTTAGTGTGCAGGATGGTATGAGCAGAAGAGGCAGTGATACGACCAGCTCGGTGTTCATGCCAGATGGTGGTCTTTGCCTGGAGTCGAGTTTTCTGTTCCAAAAATTCAGATTCACTTTTGTTCACTGCCAAAGATGTCGCTAGTTCCTCACATTTTCTTTTCAGTTCTGCAGAATGTAGTTGTTTGTTAGTCTCTTTGTAATGTGACCGCAATGTCAACGGCAGATGCGGTGTTGGTGGTAGAATCCGTTGAGACTCGAACGCAGCTGAAGTTGGCGAGAATAGTGAAAGGGCAACAGGAGGGCATTCATTGGTGCTGAGTAGTTTAAGGAAACTCTGCTGTTCATCTACAGAAGGCTGAGTCATATGTGATGTGGGCCGTCTCTTTCTTTTTTTCAAATCCACTTTTTTGATAGCATCCTGGTTGTAGAAACCAATGTTATGGATTGGAGCTGGCTGAACCTTATCCGTGTGGTAATTATTCCACTCACACGGCTTGCTTGTACAGGCCACTGATGTCAGCCCGAAACGAACTGCTGCCTCCACCTTGAAGAGCAAGGCAGCAACGTGTGAACAGGACTCGCCAAGCCTGGAGGGGAGAGACAAAGTAAAATTATATTAAGTACTTACACGGCCCAATTTATTGTAAATTATATGAATATGAAATACTATAGTCTTGATAGAAAGTGATATTTTCAGTAGCTGTGATGTAATGAAAATACTAACTGAAGTTAAAAGTAATAGTTTATATTTAAACTTACCCAGCCATGCAAGTGCAGTGGGCATCTTGCACTACTCCTTCACTGTTTGTGGCTAGCCATGGGCGATGTGAAGGGTCATCAGCCCGCTGTGATGGACGTACATCAGCTTTCAAGATAATCAACCCTGTTGCAGACTTGACATGATGTACTGTCTGCACGAAGCCAGCAGTGAAGTACCGATGGGCCTCCAGTGACTTATAAGCCTTCATCGCTTGATGTGTGTACACGCCTGGATTGGAGAGAACATTAAAGTAAAATTCCGGCAAGTCTTTCACTCCTCAGTCACATTTGCTCTACGGCTAGGATACGGCGCCCGTACCCCCCCTAAATTGACAGAAACGTGCGGTGGCCGCAGAGTTTCTGAGGTGGCCCTAGGGCGTATGGCTATCTTTTACAGGCCGTAGGGGTCACCGTGGAATTATAGCGCGGAGTTATAACTTTTTTCATTTCTAGGGTGGCCGTAGCAATTCGACAAGCCGTAGCCATGACGACGATATACATATGAAAAAGAACTGGTATATATACCCACTCGTTACCGTCCGTCTGGCCGCACGTTCGCCTTAGGGCCCCCCTGCGGTCGCCTTGCGGGCACCTTGAGGCTACCTTGCGTCTGCCTTGAAAATTCTATGGCCGCCACAGGGACGCCCTAAGGTCACCGTGCTACATCAAATCAAAGACCGTACGGCACCCCCACGTTTTCGGTCTCCACAATTTCTAAATACCCCGTGCGGCTACCCGAAAAATAAAAACATGTGACTGCTACATTGTGTGACCGTGGAAATACTGCGGCCGCCCTATAATTGCTAGTGGCCGTAGATTTTATAGACCCTACGGCCGCCGAGCCAAATGTGACTGAAGCATCAGGAAAAGAGTACGAAGTCTACCCTTTGGTAGGACAGCTATATCCCCTCAACCGCCCCCTCCCCCAAGTACCGGTTTGACAATCTTCTCAACATTACTAGACCTAATCATACTCGCACACAGATCTGCACAGACTCAGTCTGGAATACATTACATGTCACAGGAACAAATTGCACACATAACATGACAGAAAGTTACACAAAATGAACAAATTAATTTCATTTTTAGATCATGATTTTCTTTTGCCAAGTACGAGCTGAACTACTTAAACTCTTTACAAAGAATGTAAAGGTCTTTGTTGCAATAAATTGAAATATTATTAGCATATAACACATTCCATACCTGGTGTGCTCATGAGGTACATGTACACATCCGCGAACTGAACATCCGGCCAGGCCGTCGGGTCGTTGACCCACGCACTTGCCGGTAACCGGTACGGACAAATTGCAAGGCCAATTGCCGATAATTTGGTCTCGTATCTCTCTTTAGCTTCGCTTGGAAGATTGTCAAAATAGTTGTAAGACATGCTGATATAAGTGGCCAGTAGTATGTGACGAAATTCGTAAGTTAAACCGTTGCAACAACACAAAATCTAGCACTTTCCTGCGCAAGTCTGCAAGCACAAAGCACACACACACTGCAAGCACGCGGCGTGATTGTTTTCATCGCTCCAGGGCACGTGACGCCGTTACTAAGCGGAAGTGATCTCATCTCCGCCCCCACCCATACGACCCATCACTTGCTCGTAAATATACTCGTACAAAAATAACGTCCATCGACCTCGTGTTTCAGTTCCAGCATGTTGGTTCAAGCTGTGAATTTCAAACTCAACGAGACACTTTTTATTCAAACTCGGGAAGTACTACAGAGAAACGATCTGCTTCTTATAATTCTTCTTCTTCAAACTCAAAAAGAATTACAGCGAAACTCAGCCATGATAATTCTTCTTCTGGAGAAACAGGGTGGACAAAGCATTAGCATTCTTTTGCTTCTTCTTCTTCTTACTACTCTCCTTCTTCTTCTTCCTCTTCTCTTCTTCTTATTCCTCCTCTTCTCTTCTTCTTCTTCAAAGAATGGTGGAGAAACTCAGCTCTCAAAAGATTGCCAAAACATCAACATAAAAAACAACAATTTTATTACACCCTGCAATTTTGGCAACATATATCACTCAGATCTTCTTCAAACTCACGAGAAAGTCTTTATTCAAACTCGGAAAACATTACGGAGAAACAATCTGCTTCTGTGGTCACTGACCAAACAGGTAACAAATCTCATCTGAGTCTCTCTCAGCAACTGCTCATTGGTTCCGAAGGAGTAAGTCTCATTCTCTGGCCCTTGCAGAGGGTCCAAGTCTCGCATCCATAAAGCAAGACTGGAAGCACCAAAGACTTAAAGACTCTGACTTTCGTTCTCCTACCTCGATACCGACAGCGCCACACCCATGAACCAGGGAGTCCATGACTCCCCAGGTCCGACACAGACGTCAATGAACCTCTGGCTTATAACATGTGGAGACATGAATAACACTGCCAAGGTAAGTGAATCTCTTCATGACCTTAACATCTTCGCCAGAAACAGGCACAGACAAGCCAGCAGCATCCAAGATGGCATTGAAAGCCTGGATCTTGGTTTTGACCCAGGAAATCCATAATCCCAGCGGCTCCCTGGAGGGCCCCCTACCTCCCCACCCCCCCCCCCCCCCCCCCGTAAGAATATCCAGCATCTCCGCATAGATGACCGCATCATCTGCAAAATCAAGGTCAGAGATCTTGACACTCCCAAACGATGCACCGCAGCCTGACCTCTTCGACATCCTCCCCAAAATCCAGTCCACACAGGCGCGGAAGAGTGTGAGAGCCAGTACACACCCCTGCCGAACTTCAGTAACAACTGGAAATAAGTCAGAGATGGAGCCACCACACCTCACAGCACTCTCAGCATCAGAGTATAGTTCAGACATCAGATTGATCAGTGTTGGTGGCAACCCACGAAGACCAAGAATCCTCCAGAGGGCATCCCGATTCACCGAATCGAATGCTTTGCGGAGATCAATTTAGGCTGCAAGCAGCCCCTGACGAAACTCTCATTTGCGTTCAGTGAGGACCCGAAGCGCAAGGATACGGTCAATCGTTGACCTCTTTGGTGTAAAGCCCGACTGCTCTGGTTGTCTGGTGCTCGAGCAGGTGGCGGTGAACCCCCTCAAGAATGATCCAAGCAAAGACCTTGCCTGGCACCAAGAGTAGCGTCACCCCTCTGTAGTTGTTGCAGTCCTGGTGATCACCCTTCCCTTTCCAGAGGGGAACAACAAGGCCCCTCTTCCAGTCAGTTGGGATGATTCCTGTACTCCAAACAGAGCACAGAACTGCATGCAGCGACTCAAGTATGGCATTTCCAACAGCCTTGAGAAGCTCAGCATGGATGCCACAAATCCCAGGAGCTTTGCCCCCCTTTCAACTGGTTCACCGCCGCCTGTGTTTCCACAAGTGTAGGCGGTTCACAGTTACTTGGGGGGTCAGCATTTGGGATAGCAACACCCCTGACATCCAACTCAACAGCCAGTGGGTCAGCCTGGTACAGCCGCTCAAAGTAACCGACTCAGCGGGCCTTCACTTCAGACTCCTCTGTCAAGAGGCCACCACCCTCTGCTCTAACCGCAGTACACCTAGGGACAGGCTTAGAGGAACGCAATGCACAGATTCCTCTGTAAGCAGGACGAGAATCGCATGTCCACAAGCGATGCTCTACCCTTTCACAGATTCCTTGCACATAGGCCTCCTTGTCGGCCCTCAGCAAATGTACAGTTTTATGCCTCAGCTCCTGAAACAGTTCAGCTCTGCCATCAGGCCTGGCCCTGTGACTCTGGTCGATTGTATTGAGCGTCCCTCTGAGAGACAAAGTTCTTCTTCGCCTGACGGTGGGTTCCAAGACAACCACCGGCAACATTAAGGATGGTGGTCTTGAAGGTACTCCACAACTCCTCAGGATCCCCTAAAGCATCCAGACCCCCAAAACCCCACTCAACCTGCTTGCAAACTTCTCAGCTACCCTCTCCTCCTTGAGCTTGCCCACATCTAGCCTAGTCTGGGATGGTAGCATTCTCTTGGATTTGAGCTGCAACTTCAGAGTAGCTACAACAAGCCTGTGGTCGGTGTTGAGGAATTGAGCACTCCGGTAGGCCCTGCAGTTCTGGTGCATCCGCCATCGACTATCAATGAGCACATGGTCAATCTCCTTCGCCATCAGCATTGGAATACCAAGTCCAGCGATGAGGCTGTGGGCACTGAATCCATGAGCCTGCCACCCTAAGTCCATGACTTCTTGCAAAGCCGAGGAACTTGGTGCTATTCTCGTTCACAGTCCCGGATGTAGTTGCATGTTTTTTTTTGTTTGTTTTTTTTTTTTTGTATACAAGATCGAGGCTCGTGAAAGAGCTAACATTAATCACACAAAAACACAAACCGACACACAAAACACAAAAAAACAAGGGGAGCGGCAGACAAGATGGGGAGAGAGGGGGAAGGACACAAACACAACATTTGAGAGCAGGGACATCGGGAGGACTTGGGTGGAGGTGGGAGAAGAAGAATAAAACATATGAACACTGCAAGGACTCTGGGGTGAATTACCGGGGGTAGAAAAGATCAAGGTTTTCGATGGGGGAAGATAAGAGATGGTGGTGAACAGCTGTTTTAAAGACCTGGAGGGAGGAGTGGGATTGAAGGGAGTGGGGGAGTTTGTTCCAGAGGCGAGAGAAAAGGGGAATGAAAGAGTGAAGGTGGGCAGAGAGCCTAGACTTTGGCAGTTTAACCATAAGAGGGTTGCAGGCAGACCTTGTGCGACCTGAAGGAATATTGGGGGGACAGAGCACAGAGAGAGCTGGGGGAGCAAGGCCGGAGAGGAGTCGGTAGAAGACAGAAAGACTACCAACCTGCCTGCGGTGAGTGAGTGAAAGGCCCTCGGAGTTGACTTCATCGCAGGAGATTCCAATGATTCTGAAAGCTTTGGCCTCAACAGCGTGAGGCCGAGCAAGGTGTGAGGCAGGAGCACCAGCCCAGAGGGGGGAACAGTATTCCATTGAGCTGCGGATGAAAGCCTTGTATGTGGTGAGGAGCTCAGGTGTGCCAAGGAAGGACTTCGCACGACGGAGGATGCCCAGTCGGCGACTGGCTTTGGAGGCCAGCTTGGAAATGTGGTTTTCCCAAGAAAGATCATGGCAGATAGTGAGACCCAAAAGCTTGAGCGACAGAACTTCTTGGAGAGGATTGTTGAGAAAGTAGATGGGAGGGTTTTCCAGTCGGTCCTTTCGGAGAGACATTGTAAGAGTGTGAGATTTGTCAGGATTGAAAGACATGTTCCACTTGTTTGACCAGTCTGTGATTTTGTCCAGGTCTGCAGAGAGTGAGGAGGCTGCAGACTGCCGAACTGAGGGATGAGGAATGGAGCGGCAGATAGTGGAGTCATCAGCAAAGAGATAGAGAGGATTTTCCAGAGAGTCAGAGAGATCATTGATGAAGACCAGAAATAGCACTGGGCCCAGAACACTACCTTGGGGAACTCCAGCCAGAATAGGAAGGGAAGATGAGAGAAATCCATTCAGGGCCACACGTTGCCTACGACCAGAGAGGAAATCCGCAAGCCATGAGTGGAGATTTCCCTGAATACCATAGGAGGTGAGTTTGTTGAGCAGAGCTGGGTGCCAGACCGTATCGAAGGCACGTGATATGTCAAGTGAGACAGCTCTGATTTCCTGTTTGGCATTGAGGACCTCCATCCATTGTTGAGACAGCAGAAGCAACATGTCCAGAGTAGAATGACCTGGTCTGAATCCAAATTGATGATCAGAGATCAAGCCATTGGAGAAGAGGAAGGATTTGATATCCGAAGCAATGATGGATTCCATGACTTTGCTGATAATTGGGAGCAGGCTGATTGGTCTGTAGTTGCAAGGATCTGTTTTTGCACCTTTTTTGTGTAAAGCGGTAATGTTTGCTGATTTCCAAGATGCTGGCAGATGACCTTGAGCAAAAGAGAGGGTGAAAAGAACAGAGAGAGGGTGAGATAGAGCGGCAGAGCAGGATTTTAGGACCCAAGGGCTGATGCCATCTGGTCCGGTTGCAGAATCAGAGTCGAGGTTTGATAAAAACTTCTCCACCTTGTCAGGAGAGAAGGACACAGTGTCCAGGAGCAGTTGGGTTCGACTGGGAAAGGTGGGAACAGAGAGAGATGGGTTTGGGACACAAGATTTTGAGGCAAACACAGAGTTGAGGCATTCGGCTTTGTCACGTGCGGTGTCAACTGTGTAGCCATTTGAGGTAAGGGAGGGGATGGAGGGGGAACATGTTTTTGCGGAATGTTGCGGAATGACATGTTTTTATGGAGGCCGGTGTGCAAATCCTGCCACCAACCTCCTGGAAGGAGGTAACCCGACTGCAGGAGGACGTCAGCAGAAGCAGTTGGGCACCAGAACTTCACCAGAGGAGGGGAGAGGGAGTGGAGAAGGGATGGGGAGGGGAAGAGGTGGGGGAGAGAGGGGAGGTGGAGATAGGAGGAGGAAGAGAGGGGAGGGAGAAAGGAAGGAAGGGGGAGGGAGAGCGAAGCCTCACTATACTGCACACTCTGGGAGGGAATGGTGGTGCGAGGAGAGCGAGTGGAGAAGGGACAGGGAGGGGAGAGGGAGTGGAGAAGGGAGCAGAGAAGGGAGGGGCAAGGGATGGGGGGAAAAAAGGGGAGGGAGAACGGAAGGGGGGAGGGAGAGACAAAGCCTCACCACATGTCACTATACTGTAGTCAAAACTGAACTGATTCTCACTAAATTTGTTTTACTGGGGCCTTATCGACCTCAGCGACTATGAAAATCGAAACCAGAAATTGAATCTCAGTTAAACTAAACCCTGGAGGCCGACTGCGGACCTTTGATCAGCAACATAAAACTAATGTAGCAGCACAACATCCTGCACGAGGTAAACTAAACCCAAAATAATGGCGAGGTAAATTAAGGGTGCCCCTATATATACACAAAGAATTAAGTTAAGCACCCCCCCCGTTTTTTACAACCTCGCACATTACAAGTTTGTTGTCGTCAAAACAGTGTAATATACCCATGATATTGCTATATTTTCTGGAGAAGTGATATTATGGTCACATAAAAACATAACAATCATGCCGTTTTCAATATTTTATTCTGAATAATTTAAGGTGAAATTTTTTGGGAATTTTAGGCATATTTTCACCTCAATTTAAGTATGGAGCTATAGGTCCATCACGGACAGTGTGGATGACGTTTATGTTTTCTAACGTACAGTCATTGTTCTGAGAAGACCTCTAGCGATCTTTGCGTCAATAACGTGTGTAGGACCCACGTGATCGGATCACTGACTCAACCAATCACTTTTTTTCACTTTGATCACTCAATTTCATCAATGGATAATTGCTAATGTCATACCAATCATTATTTGATCTCACATACCTTAGAATATATGCCAATGTATACATATACACAAAGAATATATATTAGGGGGTGCTTACCTTAATTTGTTGTGTAGGGGTGCTTAACTTAATTCTTTGTGTATATATGAACTTTTCCAGGGCATTACATGGTTCCTCCGAAGAACACAAGGGTAGCATGCACACAAGATTTTTAGAATGTCCCTTCTTTATCGTCTGGCATTTTCCACATGCGATGGAATGTCCCTTCTTTTCTATTGTTTGGTATTGTTATGTTTATAGGGGTAGGTGAAAGGATACCGTAGGGAAGTAGGACTGTATAATTATAGCTTGGACCGTGTAAAGCGTCGGAGCATTTCAATGTAATAAGTCGGGAAATTGTAGCTTAAGGCTGTTTATGTGTCTTCACATGAGGGGTGAAGCAGTGCTAATTAGCGATAGGGATTTTCCCTCTGTAATTTTCCCTTTACGTTTTGCTGATAAGGCCGGCCATGCAAAACCTCATTTAAACAACAGCAACCGCCAACTGCAAGCAAACTGGTTCCCGGATTAAGCCCCACCCAAAGGACCTAATAGGTGAAAGCCCGCCCACGAGAGGCGGATAAATGGGCGGTCAAGAAGAGCCGTCAGGCTACACCCCTGAAAGTGATGATTGGCCCAGAAGACATGGGGTGATTTGTCAAGAACTTTGCCATTGGTAGTGGTGACGTCATCAAGAGGTTTTTTTAGAGAGGAAGAGGAAGAGTCGCTCTCGGTGTTTTTGCTCGGACAAGAAGCTTTGCCATTTTGGCTATTTCCGATCGTGAGCTGGATGGAGTTGGGCACGATTTTGTGGCACTCGAGGAGCAATAAAGGCTGCGTGTTGTGGGGCTCTTGGCGCTTCGGACAGAGTGCAGGGAAAGAGGGTCGTCTTCATTGCTCGATTCATGGCTCCGTGCACTCTCTTCGTCGCCTGGTGCCAATTGGGCATGGGAAGCGTTGGTGTCGGCCACCACTGCCGACCTCATCAAACGAACTCGTTTGGGTGAGCTAGGCACTGCCACTAAAAAGGAACATTTTTTTTTTCATTTTAATTTCCCGTGTGTTCGTATTCGTGACTGTATGTGAGGATCCTCAAAGTAAGAATTTCAATTCGTTTACCTCAACATTTATTTCGTCTTTTTTTTTTTTTTTTTTTTTTTTGTATACAAGATCGAGGCTCGTGAAAGAGCTAACATTCATCACACAAAAAGACAAACCGACACACAAAACACAAAAAACAAGGAGAGCGGCAGACAAGATGGGGAGAGAGGGGGAAGGACACAAAAGAGAGGGGGAAGAGGGGGAAGGACACAAACACAACATTTGAGAGCAGGGACATCGGGAGGACTTGGGGGGAGGTGGGAGAGGAATAAAACATATGAACACTGCAAGGACTCTGGGGTGAATTACCGGGGGTAGAAAAGATCAAGGTTTTCGATGGGGGAAGATAAGAGATGGTGGTGAACAGCTGTTTTAAAGACCTGGAGGGAGGAGTGGGATTGAAGGGAGTGGGGGAGTTTGTTCCAGAGGCGGGAGAAAAGGGGAATGAAAGAGTGAAGGTGAGCAGAGAGCCTAGACTTTGGCAGTTTAACCATAAGAGGGTTGCAGGCAGATCTTGTGCGACCTGAAGGAATATTGGGGGGACAGAGCACAGAGAGAGCTGGGGGAGCAAGGCCGGAGAGGAGTCGGTAGAAGACAGAAAGACCACCAACCTGCCTGCGGTGAGTGAGTGAAAGGCCCTCGGTGTTGACTACATCGCAGGAGATTCCAATGATTCTGAAAGCTTTGGCCTCAACAGCGTGAAGCCGAGCAAGGTGTGAGGCAGGAGCACCAGCCCAGAGGGGGGAACAGTATTCCATTGAGCTGCGGATGAAAGCCTTGTATGTGGTGAGGAGCTCAGATGTGCCAAGGAAGGACTTCGCACGACGGAGGATGCCCAGTCGGGCGACCGGCTTTGGAGGCCAGCTTGGAAATGTGGTTTTCCCAAGAAAGATCATGGCAGATAGTGAGACCCAAAAGCTTGAGCGACAGAACTTCTTGGAGAGGATTGTTGAGAAAGTAGATGGGAGGGTTGTCCAGTCGGTCCTTTCAGAGAGACATTGTAAGAGTGTGAGATTTGTCAGGATTGAAAGACATGTTCCACTTGTTTGACCAGTCTGTGATTTTGTCCAGGTCTGCAGAGAGTGAGGAGGCTGCAGACTGCCGATCTGAGGGATGAGGAATGGAGCGACAGAGAGTAGAGTCGTCAGCGAAGATATAGAGAGGATTTTCAAGAGAGTCAGAGAGATCATTGATGAAGACCAGAAAAAGCACAGGGCCCAGAACACTACCTTGGGGAACTCCAGCCTGAACAGGAAGAGGAGATGAGAGAAACCCATTCAGGGCCACACGTTGACTACGACCAGAGAGGAAGTCCGCCAGCCATGCGTGGAGATTTCCATGGATACCAAAGGAGGAAAGTTTGGTGAGCAGAGCAGGGTGCCAGACCGTATCGAAGGCACGTGAAATGTCAAGGGAGACAGCTCTAATTTCCTGTTTGGCGTTGAGGACCTCCATCCATTGTTGAGAAAGCAGAAGCAGCATGTCCAGAGTAGAGTGACCAGGTCTGAAACCAAATTGATGATCAGAGATCAAGCCATTGGAGAAGAGGAAAGATTTAATATCTGAAGCAATGATGGATTCCATGACTTTGCTGATAATTGGGAGAAGGCTGATTGGTCTGTAGTTGCTGGGATCTGTTTTTGCACCTTTTTTGTGCAAACCGGTGATGTTGGCTGATTTCCAAGCAGATGGCAGATGACCTTGAGCAAAAGAGAGGGTGAAGAGAACAGAAAGAGGGAGTGAAAGAGCAGAAGAACATGATTTTAGGACCCGTGGGCTGATGCCGTCAGGACCAGTTGCAGAATCAGAGTCGAGGGTTGACAGAAACTTTTCCACCTTGTCAGGAGGAAAGGACACAGAGTCCAGGAGCAGCTGGGTACGACTGGGTACGGTGGGTACAGAGAGGGATGGGTTTGGGACACAATATTTAGAGGCAAACACAGAGTTGAGGCATTCAGCTTTGTCACGTGCGGAGTCAGCCGTTAAGCCATTTGAGGTGAGGGAGGGGATGGAGGGGGAACAAACACCAGAAACAGATTTGACCAGACGCCACCAGGATTTGGAAGAGGGAGACAGATAAGAGAGTTCGGTCTTGAGAATGGTGAGATATTGTTTCCTGGCTCTCCTGAGGGTGGACACACACTTGTTTCGGGCTTTGTGAAAGGAAATGAGATTTCCTTCCGTTGGATTTGCTTTCCAGGAGACGAAAGCAAGTTGTTTGGTTCACCAACGACGGTCGATTGGAACACCAAACAATCTTTATTTCTTGGCAACAAGTAAGAAAACCAGAAATGTTGTATACCAAGAGGTCTTGCTTTATTTTGTTATTAAATCGTTTGATTATCAATTCATTGTGGTGTTTGCATGTTCTGTGGGTTCGGAATAAACCCGTTTTCCGTTCCGGATAAACGTCTTGCAGCCTCCATCTCGCGCGCACTCATAACTGCCAAATTGGGAGTTCGCCTCGGGAGTAAAAAACGTTCAGGTATTCGTCATCCGGTGGTCTTAATCGACAGGGACAGGACAGTATTTTCTACAAGCCATGGAATGTGGAATGTCCCTTCTTTTCTATAGTTTGCCACATGGCACATCTCTATATATAAAGGAGGAGTGTCTGTCTGTCTGTCTGGATGTCCGCTTATAACTCAAGAACTACACATCGAAGAAAAGTTTTAGACACAGATTCGGAATCAGCATAAAATTCCGGTGGTTATAGGCTACGTTTTATTTTAATATCAATGGTTTAAAAAACCGGGCCAGCTGCAATTCCATGGTGTAGTTTGTGTCGGCGCTATTGCCCCTTTCCGATCCCATGACGCATTGCGGTTCCGATTCGCGATAAGGTCTATGCGCTATCACCAACACTTTTCCACCTTTTCCATACCTTTTAATCAGATTTACCTTATCGTCCATCGTAACCACATTATGCTTGGAAACACTAGCATTATCCTTCTTCGGACCCATGGCTAACACAGACACAGTAAAGGAATACTGTACGTCGCCTCTGTTTTGAATGAGAATCGGCAGTTGCGCGTACATACAGTATACTGTACGTACATATTTATATATTTTTAATGTGCTTTTTATTGTATTTTATTTTAGCTTCTTTTATTGTTAATTTATGTACTATTTTATTTATTTTAAATATATTTTTAAGGAAAACAAATGTTTTCACGTCCGTAGGAGTGACGTAAAGTCGCACATAATGACAAAATGCGCGCCATTTTTTCGCGCCAAGAACGAATAAACGGTTGTTTTTTTTAGTTGAGATTTTATTCGAATTCGAATTTCATTAAATTTCAACTGTTGGAAACAATAATTATTTCAACTGTTGGAAATATTTTTTTGGTTCACCAACGACGGTCGATTGGAACACCAAACAATCTTTATGTCTTGGCACCAAGTAAGAAAACCAGAAATGTTGTATACCAAGAGGTTTTGAGAAATTTAAGAATGGCAAGACGGAAGCCACTCCTGAGAAAAAGGCACATGACAGCACACCTGGAGTTTGCAAAAGGGCTTATGAAAGACTCTGGGAGCATGAGGCAAATGATTCTGTGGTCTGATGAGACGAAACTTCAATGCTTTGGCCTGAATGCAAAGTGTCACGTCTGACGGAAGCCGAGCACAGCTCAACACCCATCCAACACCATCCCTACTGTCTGCATTGAGGGAATGGCTCAGGAGCTTCTGAGGGAAACAGACTACAACATGGAAGAGCTGACCACATTTGTAGAGCAGAATGTCCCAAGAATGGTTGAGGACCAATAGCAAGCCTTTACTTCTATCCTGAAGAGTGTTGATGATGATGCTGGCAAGATATTCTTCCTCGATGCTCCTGGCGGGACAGGAAAAACATTCCTCATTAATAACATCCTGGCCAAGGTTCGTCAAAATTCGGAAATTGCTCTGGCTGTGGCTTGAAGTGGAATTGCAGCTACACTTCTTGAAGGAGGAAGGACAGCACACTCAACTTTCAAACTGCCTTTGGATTTGACCAAGCAAGACACCCCAACCTGCAACATTAGCAAGAATTCAGCAAAAGCCAAGATCCTTCAACAGTGCAAAATCACATCTGGGATGAGGCTACTATGAACCACAAGCAGGCATTCGAAGCAGTGAACAGAACACTCCAAGATATTCGCAACAACAAGAAAATCATGGGTGGTGTGACAACTGTTCTGGCTGGAGACTTTCGTCAGACTCTCCCAGTCATCCAACGGGGCACAAGAGCAGATCAAGTCAAGGCCTGTAACAAGTCTTCTTATCTCCTCTGGCCACATGTGCAAAGACTTACCCTGAATACCAACATGAGAGTCCACCTTCTTGGTGACAACACTGCAGGGGCGTTCTCAAGCCAGCTTTTGAAAGTTGGCAATGGCCTATAGTCTATACCCTCAAGATGCATCAGAACAAATAATTCTACCATTTGGACAGTTTGTTGAAACAAAAGATGACTTGATCAAAAAGGTCTTTCCCAATATGGAGACCCAGTTCCAGGACTCATCATGGCTTGCCGAAAGAGCCATTTTGGCCCCCAAGAACAATGCTGTTCAAGAGATCAACAATTTGCTCCTCCACCAACTTCCCGGTCATGAAAGACATTATGATTCTCTTGGCAAAGTGACAGATGAAGATCAGGCAGTAAACTTCCCAACTGAGTTTCTCAACAGTCTTCAGCCTCAAGGACTCCCAACACACAGGTTGATTCTCAAGGTGGGAGCACCAATCATGCTTCTAAGGAATCTTCATCCACCAAAGCTGTGTAATGGAACACGATTGACAATCCAGCAAATGATGCCGCATGTCCTAGAGGCAACCATCCTCTCATAGTCCAAGCCATTTAGCCCAAATATGGGGCCAGATAGGAAAAAACTGCAACACTACATATCAGTGCGAAATTGTATGCAGTAATATATACCAGATAACATATCAAAAGTCTAAAGCTCTAAAAATATGGGGTGTCTGTCAAAATCACTGGTACATGGACCCCCCTTTTCATCCTTTTGCGGTACGATTTGTTCACATTTTGCGATACATTCCGAGCACATGGTATATAATTATACTTTTAATATCAGGAATTACAGCATGTTACAGCCCCAGTACGGCCCGTACGGAACAAAAAATAAGCACGTAAACAAAATTCCCAATAGCTAAATACTGATCACTGATATGCAAATACATGAATCACTTGTCATGACTGTTTCAGAATTATGGCACATTTTGTTGATTAAAATCACAAACTCATAATAAAATCACATATAGAGAAACTAATAATACTGACTCATAAAATACTGTCGGAAGTCAAGGATTCGCTTAAAAGTAAAAAAATGTCCACAATTAACTAATTCAGCTGCATGTAACAGTCTATAACAACAGTCCACTACCTAATCATCATTTTCCTCGTCATCGTCGTCGCTGAAACTGTCCAGGACGGAGTTGGTGCAGCCAGATCCACGGCACTGACCACAAGCAGGAGAACACTCCAAGTTGGTCTTGCGGCATGTACACCGTGCGGAACCACAATCGGTCGAACAGTTGCACCGGATAACATTCAACAAATCCTGAGGTGCTGGAGGGAGGTCGGTCATAACAGGAACAAGATTGCCGTCGCTCATTCTCCAGCCCCAATCCACTGGTTGTAGGCTGTTGTTTCCTTTCCACTGCTGTATTTGCAGATACACCCGTCTGCTGTGATATCTCGCTGCAGCAGATGTGGGCGGTAAGGTCTGTGGGAGTATCTTCGAAGTCTTGACTGCGACCTGTTCACAAAACCGCTTGTACCTGAGGGAATCCAAACTTTCATCAGGTTTACCCTTGTAGAGACACACGAGTGCTATCTCTCCTGCAGCCTCGACCACATCTGGTGATGCATCCTCAGCCAAGAACTGTTGGGATTGAGTTTGGAAGAGTGTGCTCATCATGAATTTCTTCAGTGATGCTCCTTTGCCAAGGCCGTACAGTCGAGACGTCGTGTCACATCCCAATACTGCGTGTATGAATAGGATGCTTTCACACACAGCTGCACCTAGCTGACGTTTCATGGACTTCACATTCCAGATGTGGTTTGGTTTTGTAGTGGATTTTGCCTGACTATACATAAACAAGTCGTGTGCTTCTAGGTTTGCGTAGAAGCAGAGTAGGACGATCAGATCTGTGTCTTCTCCTATAAGGGCTGTGTTCCTCATGTTCGCCGAACTGACTGCGGTCTGGACGATTAGCAGGTCAGCATCTTCCTGGGAATGATGGGTCTGGCATCCAGAAAGCCGGAGGTATCTGCTCAACATGTTGATGAAGTTCTGTTTGTTGTTGAGGTTTCCCAGGAAGATGTCTTTCTTCATGGTCAACTTCATGTCATCAGTGAAAGTCACTTCTGGTCCACCTCTACCTGCTGCTCGCCTCTGGTGGGTCATGTGCTTGGTTGATTGACCAAGATATCCATCAAATATTACGATGGCCTTTCCGTACTTTCTTGTAACATAGTCACAGTGGAGCATGCAGATCTCTCGATATGTTGGTGAACCACGTGGCCATGGTATACGGTGCAGCAGACTTCCACCATCCAAGACATACTGGATTTCGCTGATTGACTCTATGGTACCTGGTTCAAGTTTAGACCAGATAGCATCTCCGAGTACGGACTTCTGGGCTTCACGTAGCATCAGCTTTTCATCAAACAGCGCAGGTGGATGAGGGCATAACTCAAAGCGAAACATCTCTTCCTTATCTTCAGCAGATTTTGAGATGATGATGAGACGCTGGAATAGCAGTTCTGGGTCTATCTGTACCTGGTCTTTACCAACTCGCACAGATGATCTGGCCTTCAGAAATGTGGTGGCTTGGTCTTTGCGCTTGAACGTGTAGTGGACAACTGACTGATTTGTCATGGAGTGCATGATCTTGTCTCCAATGAGCTTGGCGTTGTCGACATCAACCTTACTGCCAGCGTTGACACCAGTCATTATGTTCCTGAGGGATGGATGACACTTGAAAGGATTTCTGTCAACTAGAGCGACCTGTAGTGTACTTGTATCTTGCATGTCGCGATGCTGCCTGGTTTTGCCCATCTCTTTGTTCTGTTCACCTGTGCTGTACTTCACTCCAGTGAGCTCTTGCATCGATCTGTTCGTCTCCGAACAAGCCGGCATGGACAAAAGCCACGTTAACCGTTGTTGCTCTGTCATTCCTCTTCCTCTTGTTAACCCCCCGCTGGTCTTCATACTTCTCATGAGTACTTGCTCAATCATCAGGTCTGAGGAAATTCCAGCCCAAGCTCTACTACTTCTTCGGGTGACATGGAAGCCCTGAGTAAACTTACGGTGCACATCTGGATAGTCCTGTTCTAAGCTGTGCATTATTTGCAGGTAAATCCTGGCAGACTTAGCATAGAGTGAATGACCTGAGGCTGCTACATATGGTAACATATCAGATACAGCTTCGAGGTGCAGGGACCAGTTTCCCATACGCTCGGCTTTGATGAATTTTCTTAAGATCTTCACCATATCCATATACTGTAACCACAGTTTCGCTGTTCGGTCTTTGGTCAATGATTCTGTCTGTGTTTCAAAGACTTTGCTGATCTTGTCAAGGATTGGATCACTTGCTACATCGTTGGAAGATCGTGTGCCTTTCATCAACGCATCATACAGGGTCTTTGCTTTACTCACATCTGGATGAATCACATCATCATCGGCCAAGCCACTCATTGCATCTCCATCCCGAACTGGCAAGTCTTCTGCAGTTCTGTATTGTGTTCCTCCAAGAGGATCAGACAGGAGGAGTGCATTCAGGACAGCATCCAGGAGGATGTGTGCCCATACAGCCCTGGAAATTGCTTTTCCTGTTAGGATGTGATCCACTGCATTTGGTGCGTATATGAGTTCTAGCAGCTCCTTCAACCCAGAACCACCCATGAGGTGCCCTATGCTGCCAAGGAAGCTCATTTCCATATGAAAGGCACCTAGCCTTACCACAATACGTCGCATGGGGCTTCCATCTGGCTCCGAGAGAATGATCGACAATGCCTTCCACCATAGTGGCTGATCAAAGGTGATGATGGTAGGTACATCATGTTGTTTAGCATGTTGCGCAATGTAGTTGAGAGTGGAGTAGATGCATGTAGTGTCGCTCGAGCTCAAATCAATCATTGGGAGAAACAGGACAGACGATTTTGAATGCTGGACACCACGATGTAAGAGTTGCATCATCCCGGACCATGCAGGTCTTGGTATCTTGAACAGCAGTGACGTCTTCCACAGTACATCAAGGTTGGCTGTGGGATCATGGGCTCTCATGATAGGCATGCTCCCATGAGTCAAGGTTGCAAGTGCCTGGTCGTTAGCTCTATGGTACTGTATCTGGATTCTTCCAGTTGTTTCTATGTCGCTGGCAGTGACCTGAGCTCTAGGAATCGGATGTCCTTGTGTTGTTCCAGGGGTAATCATGGCTATTATCCCCATGCCATGGAAGGTGTTGTGTCCGTCTAAGGTTCTAATGTTGTGGTCGACGTTGTCAGCTGCATATTGAACAAATTCTCTCTTGTGGTTGGGTATGTCCGTACCCTGGTATACAGCTGCATTTTGGTTGAAACGTGTGACTTCCTTGTATGAGCTGCAGTACCCATGTGCATGCAGTGAATCAATAAGGAAACGAGAGGCGAAATGGTGCTGCAGCTGCACCCCCAGTGCAATTTGCAGTGGAGCAATCAGGACACGTGGTCGTGCAGCTTGCATTATAGCCTGACCAATTGAAGCTATCTTCAGCTCTACATCTTTTGCCTTCAAGATCTTTCCAAGAAAAATCTTCAGAGTATCAGGAAGAAAGTTGAGGCTGGCGTCTTTGAACTCAAAGTCTTCCGATGTTGGGTATGTTTCATTCCCTGTTTCCACTTGCTTTATGTCATCCAGTATGAATTTAGCGGCAGCTTCCAGGATTATTTTCTTCTGAATCATAGGATCCTTAGACTGGTTTGCATGAAACTCCAAAAGTACACTGTCAGCTGTTTGCCTCATCGTTGCAACATTCGATTTGCCATTAACTGTTGTGACAATGACTCTGTCGCCAAAGTGTTCAATCAGTCTGTCTTTCATATATCTTTGAGAATAGGACTCGGCATTTGAGTCAGCAAGATACTCGGCCATTTTGTCCACCAGATCAGAGATTGTGTTTTGTTCGTCGTCATTTTCCTCAAGGAATTCAGTCACCTTTATAAATGCCTGACATCTGTCATCCAGAGCAGGACGACCGCCTTCGTGTGGTGATTTGTATCGTCTACCCAATTTCTGTTTCTTCTGTACTGTTTCATTATGTACAAAATTCAGAGGGATCAGTTTCCCTGTCCGGAAATTTGAACTGCATACCTGGTGATACACGGCATCTGCCGCTGGAAGGTCACACACAATGAGCAGTCGAGCCCGAACAGTATCGGCCCATGCATCGTTCCTTGTTGAGCACTTTTGCAGAAGACTATCTTTACATTCTGTAAATGTGATAGAGTGGACATCTCCTTGTTGTTTCCTGTTATCAAAGTTCACCTTTGTACCACAGAAGAGGCAATCTGCTTTGAAGTTGAAGGCTTCCTCTGCTGATCGGAGCGATACACTTGGGCCTGGTCTGTGTGTATCTCTGATACGCTGTGCTACCTTTATTGGATTGCAGTATACACGTCGGCATTCTTGATGAACAACTTGACCTGGAACAGTCTGTATTGGGTCACTGCGCTGGTCACTAACAACATTAATAGTCCGACTTCCCTTTTCACGAAGTGTCACTACTGGATTATCGTTGTTGGTGGATTCATTGCAGAACACACACGAATTGGCCGCCATTCTTCAGGGTTGGATTACCTGCAAATATAGAAAAGTTGAATATACTATTACTGTATGTTATTGCCAATAGACCTAAACATACTAAATACATGTCATTCATGGGATTAAAAACTAAGATATATATGGTTCACAAACAAATAATGATGTACCGTCGCTTGCTGTGGAGTGAGCAGTCTTTGTAAAACGGGGTGTGGTTAAATAAGACACTAAAACAGTAAAAACTTCACTTATATATACAATATTGTACAGTATGATATCCTTTATTTATTATATCGTGCTAGTGATTAGGTCCAGTGTATAAAATAAGCAATAGAAGTTCAGAGAGCGACAATAATCATAGCATGCGGCATATGTACGTCTTTTAACATGGGGCTAAATGGAGAAAACTTGATTGCATTATTTGAGAGTCACCCCATATTTTTAGACCTTTATACTTTTAGTATGTTATAAAGGTACCTTGAGGGTAATCAATACTAATGAGATCGGTAGTGTTGCAGTTTTTTCCCCGTCAAATGCTAAATGGCTTGGACTATCAGGACAATACAGAGGAGAGAAAGTATTCATCCCAAGGATACCACTTATTCCACCTGACCACCTATTCTCCTTCAAGAGGAGTCGGTTCCCCATCAGGCTATGTTTTGCTATGTCCATCAACAAGGCGCAGGGGCAATCAATGAAGGTTGTAGGCCTGAACTTCACAGAACAAGTGTTTGCCCATGGCCAGCTGTACGTGGGCTGCTCGAGGGTTGGAAAACCAAGCAATCTTTATGTCTTGGCACCAAGTAAGAAAACCAGAAATGTTGTACACCAAGAGGTTTTGAGAAATTGAAAATTGACAAAACGTCATGAAGGAAATGTACTGTGATATTGCTCTAAAATATACATGTTCTTTTCATCATATATTTGTCTTATTCTTATTCAACCCGGGCGAAGCCGGGTACCTCAGCTAGTACTATATAAAGGGGCATTTTCTATGCCCTGACATTTCCCCCAATAATTATAGTTATGCAATGCTTTGTCAGTTTCACCTTTTTTCTAAAGATGACAACTTTGTAAACATGTTTTTAAATTCCTGCATACATTTCCTTGGGATTTTTACTACAGAAGGGAAAAACTGATAAAAGGAAAAACCCTTTTCCTTGGCAGTGTGATGGGGCTGGTGGGATGGCCTGGAGGTGCACGCACTCTCCTCCAAGCTATCTAGCCTGGGTTCAAATCCCGACCCAGCTATAAACTGCCATCCCGGTGTTTTACAGGCAGGACGGTTCGTTCATCAATGTGCATGCCATCCCTCGGATGCACATTATACTGGACGTTCCGGCCGTCAGCATTCGTTGGATGTTAGAGATCCCATAGTGTCCTTCACAAACAGAAGGCGAGCGGTCACTGTCGCTATGGCTAAATTCCAAATTCCAGCTCCAACCTACAGGGGGCACTGCATCAGCAACACAGCTTCTCAAGCAAATGATGCGACCCACGGTGATGTGCTGCATACTAAAGAAGAAGAAGCACACACAAGCAGAATCAAGCACCAAATACCAAGACGTCAATAATGAAGTGAAAAGATCCTGGGAGCTGAAAAGCACCAAAATTGTACCAGTGATGATTGGGGCAAGGGGAATTATAAAGACGAATGTTCGAGATCTTAAGCATCCTTGGGAACATTACCACAAATGAACTAAAAAGTTGGAGGCAATCTGGGGTTCGGTGATGATCCTGAAAATAACCCTTGGAGCAAAACTCTGAAAAAAAAAAAAAAAGCTTGTACCATAAACTGTGATCCCTCACCAAAGCGGAGGAGGATACTTTGAGACCTGGGAGGTCACCGTTCCACTTTCTGAAACCCACATATATAGAGATAAAAACCACCGGAAGAAGAAAAAGAAGGCAGTGTGGCCTGTTCTGTGCTCGGGGTAGTTGTTTTAATGAACAAGGCTCATGTCGAAGGCATCACATGACATGGGTAAATAACAAATGGGGAAATGACAAAGGTTACATCACTCCAATGATGTAATAGTTAACCCTAAAAACACCAAATGCTTAAAAATATTTCCTTCTCTTTCAGAATGGCAACAAATGAAGCATTTTAAATAATTGATTGTTTGGAATAATAGTACCAACATGTCTGAAATGACTTGTCAGTGAATGAATGAAGCTGCATGCATGTACGGTATTGTCTTTCAGATTGTTAAAGTGCATTTTAAAACCTTCAATTATACCGGAAAAGGAATTTAAACTCCACCTCCCACTCCCCAAGCCATTTTAAACAGTGAAACTGCAAAATCTTTGGAAAGTCAAGTCACATAAAATACAACAGAAGGAAACAACTTGGGTTTTGGTGGCATTTTCTTGCATCTGCCTGGACGGATGACAACCCAGGCACACAGTGAGGCTTCACCCATGGGATTGCGATGAGGAACTTTGTACTCTTCTTTACCATCTCTTGCTTAGTTTATAGATCCTGAGGAGCCTCGGGTTTATGGACGATGCTGGAACGTCTCGCTTTGATTTTGGAGATGGGAACCTGACGAAGCTCTCGCCATAGCTTTCTTACCGGAACAGGGGCGGCACGCTGAGGTGGCAAGTGAGAGACCGCTTCGTTGCGGCTGACACTCGGTGAATGTTCAGCCATATTCGATTTGGAAATGGAGCTGTTTAATGATCCATCTTTTACCTCCTCCTGTCCGTGGTCAATGTCATCCGATATGTCGGGCTGCACCTCCTCGCCAAGTGATGGGTGGTCCGACGTTAACGCATCTGCATCACATTGGACCAACGATCGTATTTACCAACTGTGACAACGATAATCTGGTTCCTTCAAACTTCCAAACTCATTTAGTTTGGGTGCCGGAACATTTCCAAAATTGTGAATAATTTGCTCTTTTTGTTTATTTGTTGTGCAGCTGGAGGGGAATGTTGGGAGTGGAAGGCGAAGGGAAAAATTTGAGTAACGTCACCTGGAAGGCTGGTTGAGGCTCTTTGTGAGCGACGCGATTCTGGAAACGTTTTCTGCAGTTTACGCTTCAGCTCACGACTCGTGCATTTGTAGAAGACGAGGTCCTTCTGCAGTTGTTGCACCTTGTCTTCATCTATCTATAATTCCAGTAATCTCTGTGTGTTTGTTTGTACGTTTGTACGTTTGTACGTTTGTACGTTTGTTTGTCTGTGACCGCTGTTTCTCGACAACCACGGGTCCGATATACTTTAAACTTGCCAGGTATATTGCTGGGGACCCGAGGATGTGCCTTTTCAAGGTTTCATATTAATCGGACAATTACTTACCGAGCTATGTCCAAAAAACGATTCAACCAATCAGAGAGCAGCGAGCTATCGCGTGTGCCGAACGTGGCGGACACACTCTGCCTCGGATGGCACATTTGAGAGCGTATTCATTTATTTCACGTTTGCAAACTATGTTGGCGCTATGTTGGCGTTAAACTATGTTTTAAAACTAATAAAAACCATTTCATGTAAATAGAGGGGGGGGGGGGGGATTGTCACTGTACTCGCACGAGCAGATGGCGGAAGTGCCTGACCGCCAAGTGAAGTCCGAGCAACTCGCGGTCGAAGGTACTGTAACGGCGTTCGGGCGGGCGAAGCTGCCGGCTAAAGAACGCCAGCGGTTGCCAAGCTCCGTTTTAAAACTAATTAAAACCCCGGGGGGATTGTCACTGTACTCGCAAGCCGTTCGCCGTTCGCTTTGGCGTTGCGAATGGACCAAAACATTTCATGGACGAAACCATTTCATGTAAAGCGTTCGCCGTTCGCTTTGGCGTTGCGAATGGACCAAAACATTTCATGGACCAAACCATTTCATGTAAATAGAGGGGGGGATATAATTTTAGATATAGATATAGTACGGGCATGCCCTAGTAAGATTTAATGACAGTAGAGCTCTCACTTTCGCCTGCTAGATAAAATGACCAAAATATCAAGAGGAGAATTCCCATATCCTCTGAGGTGGAGCAAGAGAGGCGGTACACCTTGTGACTATTAAAAGTTCGGCCTTTTTTATGTATGTGGTGCTGTGGTGCTCACCTGCTGGGAGTGAGTGCGCAGTCGATGCGTGGATAATGTACAGCTGCAGGCTGCGGTCATGCTCACTCTGCTGTGTGGTGAGCTTACGCTCGTTCTCCAAGGAGAGGTTTTGCATCGCCACTTGCAACTCGGCCACGAGTAGTTCGCTTTCCCCGGCCTTCGCTTCCAGGAAAGGAGCAGGAGAGCTAAAGGTGCCGTTTCTCCTCTTGGAGCAATACCATCTGGAGGTCCACCAAAACATAATGATGGGATGGATTATTGCAGCAATGTGTGCAAAGAAATTGAGAAAACCTTAGCGGAGGGGTTCTGCAGGTGCATGAGGTAATGCCTCTGAAGGTCAACCTTGTCAAAGTACTTGCACAGAAGATGGTGGGTTTCCTTGGTGGCCAGGTTGGCCAGGTGTCCCATTATGTTGTCCCAACTTTGGCGAAAGACTGCAGTGGGATCTTTAGGTGCGGTTTGCGGGGAGCTAAGCACCTCGCTGAGGTAAGCAATGGTGGCGTCCAGCGACTCGATGGCTTCGTCCATTGCAGCAGGTAGTGCTCGTCCTGTGTGACATGCAGCACAACGCATGAATGTTGGCAAATGGCATTGTATCTTAATCATTGTCAGTGTCATTAATGTCGCATAACATGCTAAAAGTAAAAATTATACAACAGCTTAATAATCTAGCAATGAAAACTTCCAAGTTCAACAAAAAGCAGGCGGCTTCATCAGACGTGGCAAAGAGCAGCAGCTCCTTGGCTGTATGGTCAGCCGACATTAAAGCAGTCAGCAACCCAGAATTAACATGATCATTGGGGGGAGAAAATGCCTGGCGAAGGAGGGTGACCTGCTCCCGGGCATCCCAAACAGAAGGGTGACCCGCTTCTCTGCTACTGGAGCCGAATGGATACAACGACATTTCCGATGCCTGTGATGGCTCTGAAACTTCCACACAAAGTTTCGCAGCTTTCTCAGCAAAACGTGGTGCGCAGTAATCAATACTTCCACTGTGATGCTACGGGAATTCAACCATGTGAATGCTGTACCTCCATATCCAACCGCTTGTGATGAAGGCTTGTATTAGCGCAGAGTAACAAAGAGCAAGTATATGTTCAGTCACAGGCGTAGTATTAATAATACTAGCGGGGTCACCCGTGGGAATCCCACGGGCATGGATGTGTGTGACATTTCGACATATTGAGTTATATGCTGCACATTCATTTTTACAAAATGGTTACTGGCAAGTCATCAGATCCAGAAATGGTGTGATGAACACAATTTATTTATTTCACATAATATGTGACCCCTCACTCCTCTCCACCTGACACTCTCCTGTCTCCACCTGACACTCTCCTGTCTCCACCTGACACTCTCCTCTCTCCACCTAGCACTCCTCTCCTCTCCAAACCCTCACATCCCTCTCCTTTCCAATCCCTCACCTCTCCAATCCCTCACACTCCTCTCCTCTCCAATCCTTCACACGCCTCTCCAATCGCGCCTCACACTCCTCTCCAATCGCGCCTCACACTCCTCTCCAATCGCGCCTCACACTCCTCTCCAATCGTGCCTCACACTCCTCTCCAATCGTGCCTCACACTCCCCTCCAATCACTCCTCTCCAATCGTGCCTCACACTCCTGTCCAATCACGCCTCACACTCCTCTCCAATCGTGCCTCACACTCCTCTCCAATCGGCTTTCCCCGTCTCGTTTCTCTCCTTTTTCTCCCGTCTCGTTCTTTTTCTTGCTCCAAATCGGCCCGTCGGAATCGGAAATCGGCCCGTCTCGCCCGTCGGCCCGTCGGAATCGGAAATCGGCCCGTCTTGCTTTTGTGCTTGTGCGTAAATAAATTGTGTTCATGACACCATTTCTGGTGTTGGGCTAGCGGCTAGGGTGCCGGCTTAGGATCCTGGGTTCGAATCTCGGTCGATCGCCGAATTAATGCCAGGGGGGTTGACTCAGCCTGTCATCCTTCCGAGGTCGGCTAATTGAGTACCAGTTCACTGGTAATTCCCTGTTTGTCGTTGAAGGCGGCAAAAAGGGTTGGCGTCAGGAAGGGCATCCGGCCGTAAAACATTGCTTCAAAAAGGGGACAAAAAAACAACAACTACCACGGTCCCCGAAAAGGCCAACCCCCGCTTTGCGGGGAAAAATGGCCTCTAAACGGTGGTTTTTACACCATTTCTGGATCTGATGACTTGCCAGTAACCATTTTGTAAAAATGAATGTGCAGCATCTAACTCAATATGTCGAAATGTCACACACATCCATGCCCGTGGGATTCCCACGGGTGACCCCGCAAGTTTGCATTGACGTTCGTCGATGGACTCGTTCGCCCGTCTCATTCGTTTTCTTGCTGCATCCTGTTCAAGTCTGCGTTCTTCATCGATCGTCTCATTCATTTTGGAAATAGAAGTTTCCACGCAGCGCATGAATTGTCACGATCCTCAAGAGGAATTTGTCTCGTAATCATCAAATGATAAATGGCAAGTAAATTATATTGTGGAAAATTAAAGATTTCAAATAAACCTATTTAAAGTGTATTCGCACATAACTAATTTTAAAAAACGAAGAAATATCTCTCGGTAATTTCCTGAAACATATTTTACTTCCGGCTAATAATGTTGAATTAAATAAAAACGAAGAAATATATGTCGGCATCATTGTTGACGTTTTTGTGACGACTGTCATCAAACGAAAAAGTAATATATCTTAACGGAAAAGCAAAAGCGAATTTTTAATATACTAGGGCATTGCCCGTACTATATCTATGTATATCTAAAATTATATCCCCCCCCTCTATTTACATGAAATGGTTTGGTCCAAAGCGAACGGCTTGCGAGTACGGTGACAATCCCCCCCCCTCTATTTACATGCAATGGTTTGGTCCATGGTCGACACGTTGCCGTTGGTGTCATGTTGGGCGGTGTATGATACACCATGACGCGATTTTTAAAAATATATCTCTGCATTTTCCCGCGTGTGTGGAATGTTCTCAATTATTGCTGACACCGAGTCCAAAACCATCGATAAAAATGAAATCATATGGTGAGTTAGATTGGAGATAAAGGCGTGAGAGAGACTCAATGGCCTTGAAGTTGAAGTTACAGGCGTTTGAGAATTCATTTCGTTCTATAAACGGCAACTTTCATTGGATTTCCTTCCCGTTTTTTTTCAACCGAGTCGAAAACTATGTTAGCGACTGTGAAAAATGAAATGATATATCGAATTTTTAATATGTATCGACACGTTGCCGTCGGTGTCATGTTAGGCGGTGTATGATACACCATGACGCGATTTAAAAAAATATATCTGCATTTTCCCGCGTGTGTGGAATGTTCTCAATTATTGCTGACACCGACTCTAAAACCATCGATAAAAATGAAATCATATGGTGAGTTAGATTGGAGATAAAGGCGTGAGAGAGACTCAATGGCCTTGAAGTTACAGGCATTTGAGAATTCATTTCGTTCTATAAACGGCAACTTTCATCGGATTTTCTTCTCGTTTTTTTTCAACCGAGTCTAAAACTATGTTAGCGACTGTGAAAAATGAAAAGATATATCGAATTTAAAATAGATATCGACACATTGCCGTCGGTGTCATGTTGGGCGGTGTATGATACACCATGACGCGATTTTAAAAAATATATCTCTGCATTTTCCCGCGTGTGTGGAATGTTTGTGGAAAATTAAAGATTTCAAATAAACCTATTTAAAGTGTATGCGCACATAACTAATAAAAAAAACGAAGAAATATCTCTCGGTAATTTCCTGAAACATATTTTACTTCCGGCTAATATGTTGAATGAAATAAAAACGAAGAAATATATGTCGGCATCATTGTTGACGTTTTTGTGACGACTATCATCAAACGAAATAGTAATATATCATAACGGAAAAGCAAAAGCGAATTTTTAATATATATCGACACATTGCCGGCGGTGTCATGTTGGGCGGTGTATGATACACCATGACGCGATTAAAAAAATATATCTCTGCATTTTCCCGCGTGTGTGGATTGTTCTCAATTATTGCTGACACCGAGTCTAAAGTAAAAATGGTGAGTGAAAATGAAATCATATGGTGAGTTAGATTGGAGATAAAGGCGTGAGAGAGACTCAATGGCCTTGAAGTTACAGGCCTTTGAGAATTCATTTCGTTCTATAAACGGCAACTTTCATCGGATTTTCTTCCCGTTTTTTTTCAACCGAGTCTAAAACTATGTTAGCGACTGTGAAAATGAAATGATTTATCGAATTTGATTTGAAATAAAACTGGGGGAGAGCAAGACACCACAGGCCTACAAAACAGGACTCAAAGCTATGCGAGTTAATAAAATGGTGGATATTTGTTTATAGCCACTCCCAGAATGGGTGGAGCTATGGGTGGAGCTACTCTGCAAACCGAGTAAGCACACCCCGGACAGACACCCAACAGATAGACAGACAGACAGACAGAATCATCTACGGCTATTATAATATAGATGGCGGAGACAATAACGAGGAATCCATTGTGGGATGTTGCATTGTGATGAGATTGTAGGACCGATACCTCTTTGGATAATACGTTTCCCTTTTGGAGTTTCACTTCCATCTC